>NW_028250586.1:0-331425 GCF_964263255.1 Lissotriton vulgaris | reverse complement strand
GTCAAAAGATTAAATGGTTAAAATTTGCATCCATATTGACCAGTTTTGGAATCGTTCGGACAGGTCCGGAGTCAATCCGTTTTCATCAGAAAATGGATTTTTGGGACTGTACCAAAAATGATTCAAAATGTCAATTGGATCGTGCCTCATGTTGAATAACCACTTTTTAACCCCTCAGAGTGACCAAAATGGCCATTTTACAGAGTTTTGCTACTCAAAAGCTTTAATTTTGACCAATTTCAGGCGCATAAATGATTTTAAACACACTTATTTTAGTTGAAAAAGTCATAATTCACATCCAACAGTCATTTGGCGTCAAAAGATTAAATGTTAAAATTTCATCCATATTGACCATTTTGGGAACGTTCGACAGGTCCGGAGTCATCGTTTTTCATCAGAAAATGGATTTTTGGGGACTGTACCAAAAATGATTCAAAATGTCAAATGGATCGTGCCTCATGTTGAATAACCACTTTTTAACCCCTCAGAGTGACCAAAATTGCCATTTTTACAGAGTTTTTGCTTATTCAAAAGCTTTAATTTTGACCAATTTTAGGCATATAAATGACTTTAAACACACTTATTTTAGTTAAAAAAAGTCATAATTCACATCCAACAGTCATTTAGAGTCAAAAGAATAAATGTTAAAATTTCATCCATATTGACCATTTTGGGAACGTTCGACAGGTCCGGAGTCATCGTTTTTCATCAGAAAATTGATTTTTGGGACTGTACCAAAAATGATTCAAAATGTCAATTGGATCGTGCCTCATGTTGAATAACCACTTTTTAACCCCTCAGAGTGACCAAAATGGCCATTTTTACAGAATTTTGCTTACTCAAAAGCTTCAATTTTGACCAATTTCAGGCACATAAATGACTTTAAACACACTTGATTTAGTTGAAAAAGTCATAATTCACATCCAACAGTCATTTAGAGTCAAAAGATTAAATGTTACAATTTCATCCATATTGACATTTTGGAAACGTTCGACAGGTCCGGAGTCATCGCTTTTCATCAGAAAATTGATTTTTGGGACTGTACCAAAAATGATTCAAAATGTCAAATGGATCGTGCCTCATGTTGAATAACCACTTTTTAACCCTCAGAGTGACCAACATTGCCATTTTTACAGAGTTTTTGCTTATTCAAAAGCTTTAATTTTGACCAATTTCAGGCACATAAATGACTTTAAACACACTTATTTTAGTTGAAAAAGTCATAATTCACATCCAACAGTCATTTAGAGTCTAAAGATTAAATGTTAAAATTTCATCCATATTGACCATTTTGGGAACGTTCGACAGGTCCGGAGTCATCGTTTTTCATCAGAAAATGGATTTTTGGGACTGTACCAAAAATGATTCAAAATGTCAAATGGATCGTGCCTCATGTTGAATAACCACTTTTTAACCCCTCAGAGTTACCAAAATGGCCATTTTTACAGAGTTTTGCTTACTCAAAAGCTTCAATTTTGACCAATTTCAGGCACATAAATGACTTTAAACACACTTATTTTAGTTGAAAAAGTCATAATTCCCATCCAACAGTCATTTGGAGTCAAAAGATTAAATGTTAAAATTTCATCCATATTGACCATTTTGGGAACGTTCGACAGGTCTGGAGTCATCGTTTTTCATCAGAAAATTGATTTTTGGGACTGTACCAAAAATGATTCAAAATGTCAAATGGATCGTGCCTCATGTTGAATAACCACTTTTTAACCCCTCAGAGTGACCAACATTGCCATTTTTACAGAGTTTTGCTTACTCAAAAGCTTCAATTTTGACCAATTTCAGGCACATAAATGACTTTAAACACACTTATTTTAGTTGAAAAAGTCATAATTCACATCCAACAGTCATTTAGAGTCAAAAGATTAAATGTTAAAATTTCATCCATATTGACCATTTTGGAATCGTTCGACAGGTCCGGAGTCATCGTTTTTCATCAGAAAATTGATTTTTGGGACTGTACCAAAAATGATTCAAAATGTCAATTGGATCGTGCCTCATGTTGAATAACCACTTTTTAACCCCTCAGAGTGACCAAAATTGCCATTTTTACAGAGTTTTTGCTTATTCAAAAGCTTTAATTGTGACCAATTTCAGGCACATAAATGACTTTAAACACACTTATTTTAGTTGAAAAAGTCATAATTCACATCCAACAGTCATTTAGAGTCAAAAGATTACATGTTAAAATTTCATCCATATTGACCATTTTGGAATCGTTCGACAGGTCCGGAGTCATCATTTTTCATCAGAAAATGGATTTTTGGGACTGTACCAAAAATGATTCAAAATGTCAAATGGATCGTGCCTCATGTTGAATACCCACTTTTTAACCCCTCAGAGTGACCAAAATGGCCATTTTTACAGAGTTTTGCTTACTCAAAAGCTTCAATTTTGACCAATTTCAGGCACATAAATGACTTTAAACACACTTGATTTAGTTGAAAAAGTCATAATTCACATCCAACAGTCATTTAGAGTCAAAAGATTAAATGTTAAAATTTCATCCATATTGACCATTTTGGAAACGTTCGACAGGTCCGGAGTCATCGTTTTTCATCAGAAAATGGATTTTTGGGACTGTACCAAAAATGATTCAAAATGTCAAATGGATCGTGCCTCATGTTGAATAACCACTTTTTAACCCCTCAGAGTGATAAACATTGCCATTTTTACAGAGTTTCGCTTACTCAAAAGCTTCAATTTTGACCAATTTCAGGCACAGAAATGACTTTAAACACACTTATTTTAGTCGAAAAGGTCATAATTCACATCCAACAGTCATTTGGAGTCAAAAGATTAAATGTTAAAATTTCATCCATATTGACCATTTTGGGAACGTTCGACAGGTCCGGAGTCATCGTTTTTCATCAGAAAATGGATTTTTGGGACTGTACCAAAAATGATTCAAAATGTCAATTGGATCGTGCCTCATGTTGAATAACCACTTTTTAACCCCTCAGAGTGACCAAAATGGCCATTTTTACAGAGTTTTGCTTACTCAAAAGCTTCAATTTTGACCAATTTCAGGCACATAATTGACTTTAAACACACTTGATTTAGTTGAAAAAGTCATAATTCACATCCAACAGTCATTTAGAGTCAAAAGATTAAATGTTAAAATTTCCTCCATATTGACCATTTTGGAAACGTTCGACAGGTCCGTAGTCATCGTTTTTCATCAGAAAATGGATTTTTGGGACTGTACCAAAAATGATTCAAAATGTCAAATGGATCGTGCCTCATGTTGAATAACCACTTTTTAACCCCTCAGAGTGACCAACATTGCCATTTTTACAGAGTTTTGCTTACTCAAAAGCTTCAATTTTGACCAATTTCAGGCACAGAAATGACTTTAAACACACTTATTTTAGTCGAAAAGGTCATAATTCACATCCAACAGTCATTTGGAGTCAAAAGATTAAATGTTAAAATTTCATCCATATTGACCATTTTGGGAACGTTCGACAGGTCCGGAGTCATCGTTTTTCATCAGAAAATGGATTTTTGGGACTGTACCAAAAATGATTCAAAATGTCAATTGGATCGTGCCTCATGTTGTATAACCACTTTTTAACCCCTCAGAGTGACCAAAATGGCCATTTTTACAGAGTTTTGCTTACTCAAAAGCTTCAATTTTGACCAATTTCAGGCACATAAATGACTTTAAACACACTTATTTTAGTTGAAAAAGTCATAATTCACATCCAACAGTCATTTAGAGTCAAAAGATTAAATGTTAAAATTTCATCCATATTGACCATTTTGGAATCGTTCGACAGGTCCGGAGTCATCGTTTTTCATCAGAAAATGGATTTTTGGGACTGTACCAAAAATGATTCAAAATGTCAAATGGATCGTGCCTCATGTTGAATAACCACTTTTTAACCCCTCAGAGTGACCAAAATGGCCATTTTTACAGAGTTTTGCTTATTCAAAAGCTTTAATTTTGACCAATTTCAGGCGCATAAATGATTTTAAACACACTTATTTTAGTTGAAAAAGTCATAATTCACATCCAACAGTCATTTAGAGTCAAAAGATTAAATGTTAAAATTTCATCCATGTTGACCATTTTGGAATCGTTCGACAGGTCCGGAGTCATCGTTTTTCATCAGAAAATGGATTTTTGGGACTGTACCAAAAATGATTCAAAATGTCAATTGGATCGTGCCTCATGTTGAATAACCACTTTGTAACCCCTCAGAGTGACCAAAATGGCCATTTTTACAGAGTTTTGCTTACTCAAAAGCTTCAATTTTGACCAATTTCAGGCACATAAATGACTTTAAACACACTTGATTTAGTTGAAAAAGTCATAATTCACATCCAACAGTCATTTGGAGTCAAAAGATTAAATGTTAAAATTTCATCCATATTGACCATTTTGGGAACGTTCGACAGGTCCGGAGTCATCGTTTTTCATCAGAAAATGGATTTTTGGGACTGTACCAAAAATGATTCAAAATGTCAATTGGATCGTGCCTCATGTTGAATAACCACTTTTTAACCCCTCAGAGTGACCAAAATGGCCATTTTTACAGAGTTTTGCTTACTCAAAAGCTTCAATTTTGACCAATTTCAGGCACATAAATGACTTTAAACACACTTATTTTAGTTGAAAAAGTCATAATTCACATCCAACAGTCATTTAGAGTCAAAAGATTAAATGTTAAAATTTCATCCATATTGACCATTTTGGGAACGTTCGACAGGTCCGGAGTCATCGTTTTTCATCAGAAAATGGATTTTTGGGACTGTACCAAAAATGATTCAAAATGTCAAATGGATCGTGCCTCATGTTGAATAACCACTTTTTAACCCCTCAGATTGACCAAAATTGCCATTTTTACAGAGTTTTTGCTTATTCAAAAGCTTTAATTTTGACCAATTTCAGGCACATAAATGACTTTAAACACACTTATTTTAGTTGAAAAAGTCATAATTCACATCCAACAGTCATTTAGAGTCAAAAGATTAAATGTTAAAATTTCATCCATATTGACCATTTTGGAATCGTTCGACAGGTCCGGAGTCATCGTTTTTCATCAGAAAATTGATTTTTGGGACTGTACCAAAAATGATTCAAAATGTCAATTGGATCGTGCCTCATGTTGAATAAACACTTTTTAACCCCTCAGAGTGACCAAAATGGCCATTTTTACAGAGTTTTGCTTACTCAAAAGCTTTAATTTTGACCAATTTCAGGCGCATAAATGATTTTAAACACACTTATTTTAGTTGAAAAAGTCATAATTCACATCCAACAGTCATTTAGAGTCAAAAGATTACATGTTAAAATTTCATCCATATTGACCATTTTGGAATCGTTCGACAGGTCCGGAGTCATCGTTTTTCATCAGAAAATGGATTTTTGGGACTGTACCAAAAATGATTCAAAATGTCAATTGGATCGTGCCTCATGTTGAATAACCACTATTTAACCCCTCAGAGTGACCAAAATGGCCATTTTTACAGAGTTTTGCTTACTCAAAAGCTTCAATTTTGACCAATTTCAGGCACATAAATGACTTTAAACACACTTGATTTAGTTGAAAAAGTCATAATTCACATCCAACAGTCATTTAGAGTCTAAAGATTAAATGTTAAAATTTCATCCATATTGACCATTTTGTGAACGTTCGACAGGTCCGGAGTCATCGTTTTTCATCAGAAAATGGATTTTTGGGACTGTACCAAAAATGATTCAAAATGTCAAATGGATCGTGCCTCATGTTGAATAACCACTTTTCAACCCCTCAGAGTGACCAAAATGGCCATTTTTACAGAGTTTTGCTTACTCAAAAGCTTCAATTTTGACCAATTTCAGGCACATAAATGACTTTAAACACACTTATTTTAGTTGAAAAAGTCATAATTCACATCCAACAGTCATTTAGAGTCAAAAGATTAAATGTTAAAATTTCATCCATATTGACCATTTTGGAATCGTTCGACAGGTCCGGAGTCATCGTTTTTCATCAGAAAATGGATTTTTGGGACTGTACCAAAAATGATTCAAAATGTCAATTGGATCGTGCCTCATGTTGAATAACCACTTTTTAACCCCTCAGAGTGACCAAAATGGCCATTTTTACAGAGTTTTGCTTACTCAAAAGCTTTAATTTTGACCAATTTCAGGCGCATAAATGATTTTAAACACACTTATTTTAGTTGAAAAAGTCATAATTCACATCCAACAGTCATTTGGCGTCAAAAGATTAAATGTTAAAATTTCATCCATATTGACCATTTTGGGAACGTTCGACAGGTCCGGAGTCATCGTTTTTCATCAGAAAATGGATTTTTGGGACTGTACCAAAAATGATTCAAAATGTCAAATGGGTCGTGCCTCATGTTGAATAACCACTTTTTAACCCCTCAGAGTGACCAAAATTGCCATTTTTACAGAGTTTTTGCTTATTCAAAAGCTTTAATTTTGACCAATTTTAGGCATATAAATGACTTTAAACACACTTATTTTAGTTAAAAAAGTCATAATTCACATCCAACAGTCATTTAGAGTCAAAAGAATAAATGTTAAAATTTCATCCATATTGACCATTTTGGGAACGTTCGACAGGTCCGGAGTCATCGTTTTTCATCAGAAAATTGATTTTTGGGACTGTACCAAAAATGATTCAAAATGTCAATTGGATCGTGCCTCATGTTGAATAACCACTTTTTAACCCCTCAGAGTGACCAAAATGGCCATTTTTACAGAATTTTGCTTACTCAAAAGCTTCAATTTTGACCAATTTCAGGCACATAAATGACTTTAAACACACTTGATTTAGTTGAAAAAGTCATAATTCACATCCAACAGTCATTTAGAGTCAAAAGATTAAATGTTACAATTTCATCCATATTGACCATTTTGGAAACGTTCGACAGGTCCGGAGTCATCGCTTTTCATCAGAAAATTGATTTTTGGGACTGTACCAAAAATGATTCAAAATGTCAAATGGATCGTGCCTCATGTTGAATAACCACTTTTTAACCCCTCAGAGTGACCAACATTGCCATTTTTACAGAGTTTTTGCTTATTCAAAAGCTTTAATTTTGACCAATTTCAGGCACATAAATGACTTTAAACACACTTATTTTAGTTGAAAAAGTCATAATTCACATCCAACAGTCATTTAGAGTCTAAAGATTAAATGTTAAAATTTCATCCATATTGACCATTTTGGGAACGTTCGACAGGTCCGGAGTCATCGTTTTTCATCAGAAAATGGATTTTTGGGACTGTACCAAAAATGATTCAAAATGTCAAATGGATCGTGCCTCATGTTGAATAACCACTTTTTAACCCCTCAGAGTTACCAAAATGGCCATTTTTACAGAGTTTTGCTTACTCAAAAGCTTCAATTTTGACCAATTTCAGGCACATAAATGACTTTAAACACACTTATTTTAGTTGAAAAAGTCATAATTCCCATCCAACAGTCATTTGGAGTCAAAAGATTAAATGTTAAAATTTCATCCATATTGACCATTTTGGGAACGTTCGACAGGTCTGGAGTCATCGTTTTTCATCAGAAAATTGATTTTTGGGACTGTACCAAAAATGATTCAAAATGTCAAATGGATCGTGCCTCATGTTGAATAACCACTTTTTAACCCCTCAGAGTGACCAACATTGCCATTTTTACAGAGTTTTGCTTACTCAAAAGCTTCAATTTTGACCAATTTCAGGCACATAAATGACTTTAAACACACTTATTTTAGTTGAAAAAGTCATAATTCACATCCAACAGTCATTTAGAGTCAAAAGATTAAATGTTAAAATTTCATCCATATTGACCATTTTGGAATCGTTCGACAGGTCCGGAGTCATCGTTTTTCATCAGAAAATTGATTTTTGGGACTGTACCAAAAATGATTCAAAATGTCAATTGGATCGTGCCTCATGTTGAATAACCACTTTTTAACCCCTCAGAGTGACCAAAATTGCCATTTTTACAGAGTTTTTGCTTATTCAAAAGCTTTAATTGTGACCAATTTCAGGCACATAAATGACTTTAAACACACTTATTTTAGTTGAAAAAGTCATAATTCACATCCAACAGTCATTTAGAGTCAAAAGATTACATGTTAAAATTTCATCCATATTGACCATTTTGGAATCGTTCGACAGGTCCGGAGTCATCATTTTTCATCAGAAAATGGATTTTTGGGACTGTACCAAAAATGATTCAAAATGTCAAATGGATCGTGCCTCATGTTGAATACCCACTTTTTAACCCCTCAGAGTGACCAAAATGGCCATTTTTACAGAGTTTTGCTTACTCAAAAGCTTCAATTTTGACCAATTTCAGGCACATAAATGACTTTAAACACACTTGATTTAGTTGAAAAAGTCATAATTCACATCCAACAGTCATTTAGAGTCAAAAGATTAAATGTTAAAATTTCATCCATATTGACCATTTTGGAAACGTTCGACAGGTCCGGAGTCATCGTTTTTCATCAGAAAATGGATTTTTGGGACTGTACCAAAAATGATTCAAAATGTCAAATGGATCGTGCCTCATGTTGAATAACCACTTTTTAACCCCTCAGAGTGATAAACATTGCCATTTTTACAGAGTTTCGTTTACTCAAAAGCTTCAATTTTGACCAATTTCAGGCACAGAAATGACTTTAAACACACTTATTTTAGTCGAAAAGGTCATAATTCACATCCAACAGTCATTTGGAGTCAAAAGATTAAATGTTAAAATTTCATCCATATTGACCATTTTGGGAACGTTCGACAGGTCCGGAGTCATCGTTTTTCATCAGAAAATGGATTTTTGGGACTGTACCAAAAATGATTCAAAATGTCTATTGGATCGTGCCTCATGTTGAATAACCACTTTTTAACCCCTCAGAGTGACCAAAATGGCCATTTTTACAGAGTTTTGCTTACTCAAAAGCTTCAATTTTGACCAATTTCAGGCACATAATTGACTTTAAACACACTTGATTTAGTTGAAAAAGTCATAATTCACATCCAACAGTCATTTAGAGTCAAAAGATTAAATGTTAAAATTTCCTCCATATTGACCATTTTGGAAACGTTCGACAGGTCCGTAGTCATCGTTTTTCATCAGAAAATGGATTTTTGGGACTGTACCAAAAATGATTCAAAATGTCAAATGGATCGTGCCTCATGTTGAATAACCACTTTTTAACCCCTCAGAGTGACCAACATTGCCATTTTTACAGAGTTTTGCTTACTCAAAAGCTTCAATTTTGACCAATTTCAGGCACAGAAATGACTTTAAACACACTTATTTTAGTCGAAAAGGTCATAATTCACATCCAACAGTCATTTGGAGTCAAAAGATTAAATGTTAAAATTTCATCCATATTGACCATTTTGGGAACGTTCGACAGGTCCGGAGTCATCGTTTTTCATCAGAAAATGGATTTTTGGGACTGTACCAAAAATGATTCAAAATGTCAATTGGATCGTGCCTCATGTTGTATAACCACTTTTTAACCCCTCAGAGTGACCAAAATGGCCATTTTTACAGAGTTTTGCTTACTCAAAAGCTTCAATTTTGACCAATTTCAGGCACATAAATGACTTTAAACACACTTATTTTAGTTGAAAAAGTCATAATTCACATCCAACAGTCATTTAGAGTCAAAAGATTAAATGTTAAAATTTCATCCATATTGACCATTTTGGAATCGTTCGACAGGTCCGGAGTCATCGTTTTTCATCAGAAAATGGATTTTTGGGACTGTACCAAAAATGATTCAAAATGTCAAATGGATCGTGCCTCATGTTGAATAACCACTTTTTAACCCCTCAGAGTGACCAAAATGGCCATTTTTACAGAGTTTTGCTTATTCAAAAGCTTTAATTTTGACCAATTTCAGGCGCATAAATGATTTTAAACACACTTATTTTAGTTGAAAAAGTCATAATTCACATCCAACAGTCATTTAGAGTCAAAAGATTAAATGTTAAAATTTCATCCATGTTGACCATTTTGGAATCGTTCGACAGGTCCGGAGTCATCGTTTTTCATCAGAAAATGGATTTTTGGGACTGTACCAAAAATGATTCAAAATGTCAATTGGATCGTGCCTCATGTTGAATAACCACTTTGTAACCCCTCAGAGTGACCAAAATGGCCATTTTTACAGAGTTTTGCTTACTCAAAAGCTTCAATTTTGACCAATTTCAGGCACATAAATGACTTTAAACACACTTGATTTAGTTGAAAAAGTCATAATTCACATCCAACAGTCATTTGGAGTCAAAAGATTAAATGTTAAAATTTCATCCATATTGACCATTTTGGGAACGTTCGACAGGTCCGGAGTCATCGTTTTTCATCAGAAAATGGATTTTTGGGACTGTACCAAAAATGATTCAAAATGTCAATTGGATCGTGCCTCATGTTGAATAACCACTTTTTAACCCCTCAGAGTGACCAAAATGGCCATTTTTACAGAGTTTTGCTTACTCAAAAGCTTCAATTTTGACCAATTTCAGGCACATAAATGACTTTAAACACACTTATTTTAGTTGAAAAAGTCATAATTCACATCCAACAGTCATTTAGAGTCAAAAGATTAAATGTTAAAATTTCATCCATATTGACCATTTTGGGAACGTTCGACAGGTCCGGAGTCATCGTTTTTCATCAGAAAATGGATTTTTGGGACTGTACCAAAAATGATTCAAAATGTCAAATGGATCGTGCCTCATGTTGAATAACCACTTTTTAACCCCTCAGATTGACCAAAATTGCCATTTTTACAGAGTTTTTGCTTATTCAAAAGCTTTAATTTTGACCAATTTCAGGCACATAAATGACTTTAAACACACTTATTTTAGTTGAAAAAGTCATAATTCACATCCAACAGTCATTTAGAGTCAAAAGATTAAATGTTAAAATTTCATCCATATTGACCATTTTGGAATCGTTCGACAGGTCCGGAGTCATCGTTTTTCATCAGAAAATTGATTTTTGGGACTGTACCAAAAATGATTCAAAATGTCAATTGGATCGTGCCTCATGTTGAATAAACACTTTTTAACCCCTCAGAGTGACCAAAATGGCCATTTTTACAGAGTTTTGCTTACTCAAAAGCTTTAATTTTGACCAATTTCAGGCGCATAAATGATTTTAAACACACTTATTTTAGTTGAAAAAGTCATAATTCACATCCAACAGTCATTTAGAGTCAAAAGATTACATGTTAAAATTTCATCCATATTGACCATTTTGGAATCGTTCGACAGGTCCGGAGTCATTGTTTTTCATCAGAAAATGGATTTTTGGGACTGTACCAAAAATGATTCAAAATGTCAATTGGATCGTGCCTCATGTTGAATAACCACTATTTAACCCCTCAGAGTGACCAAAATGGCCATTTTTACAGAGTTTTGCTTACTCAAAAGCTTCAATTTTGACCAATTTCAGGCACATAAATGACTTTAAACACACTTGATTTAGTTGAAAAAGTCATAATTCACATCCAACAGTCATTTAGAGTCTAAAGATTAAATGTTAAAATTTCATCCATATTGACCATTTTGTGAACGTTCGACAGGTCCGGAGTCATCGTTTTTCATCAGAAAATGGATTTTTGGGACTGTACCAAAAATGATTCAAAATGTCAAATGGATCGTGCCTCATGTTGAATAACCACTTTTTAACCCCTCAGAGTGACCAAAATGGCCATTTTTACAGAGTTTTGCTTACTCAAAAGCTTCAATTTTGACCAATTGCAGGCACATAAATGACTTTAAACACACTTATTTTAGTTGAAAAAGTCATAATTCCCATCCAACAGTCATTTGGAGTCAAAAGATTAAATGTTAAAATTTCATCCATATTGACCATTTTGGGAACGTTCGACAGGTCCGGAGTCATCGTTTTTCATCAGAAAATGGATTTTTGGGACTGTACCAAAAATGATTCAAAATGTCAAATGGATCGTGCCTCATGTTGAATAACCACTTTTTAACCCCTCAGATTGACCAAAATTGCCATTTTTACAGAGTTTTTGCTTATTCAAAAGCTTTAATTTTGACCAATTTCAGGCACATAAATGACTTTAAACACACTTATTTTAGTTGAAAAAGTCATAATTCACATCCAACAGTCATTTAGAGTCAAAAGATTAAATGTTAAAATTTCATCCATATTGACCATTTTGGAATCGTTCGACAGGTCCGGAGTCATCGTTTTTCATCAGAAAATGGATTTTTGGGACTGTACCAAAAATGATGCAAAATGTCAATTGGATCGTGCCTCATGTTGAATAACCACTTTTTAACCCCTCAGAGTGACCAAAATGGCCATTTTTACAGAGTTTTGCTTACTCAAAAGCTTTAATTTTGATCAATTTCAGGCGCATAAATGATTTTAAACACACTTATTTTAGTTGAAAAAGTCATAATTCACATCCAACAGTCATTTAGAGTCAAAAGATTACATGTTAAAATTTCATCCATATTGACCATTTTGGAATCGTTCGACAGGTCCGGAGTCATCGTTTTTCATCAGAAAATGGATTTTTGGGACTGTACCAAAAATGATTCAAAATGTCAATTGGATCGTGCCTCATGTTGAATAACCACTTTTTAACCCCTCAGAGTGACCAAAATGGCCATTTTTACAGAGTTTTGCTTACTCAAAAGCTTTAATTTTGATCAATTTCAGGCGCATAAATGATTTTAAACACACTTATTTTAGTTGAAATAGTCATAATTCACATCCAACAGTCATTTAGAGTCAAAAGATTACATGTTAAAATTTTATCCATATTGACCATTTTGGAATCGTTCGACAGGTCCGGAGTCATCGTTTTTCATCAGAAAATGGATTTTTGGGACTGTACCAAAAATGATTCAAAATGTCAATTGGATCGTGCCTCATGTTGAATAACCACTTTGTAACCCCTCAGAGTGACCAAAATGGCCATTTTTACAGAGTTTTGCTTACTCTAAAGCTTCAATTTTGACCAATTTCAGGCACATAAATGACTTTAAACACACTTGATTTAGTTGAAAAAGTCATAATTCACATCCAACAGTCATTTAGAGTCAAAAGATTAAATGTTAAAATTTCATCCATATTGACCATTTTGGAAACGTTCGACAGGTCCGGAGTCATCGTTTTTCATCAGAAAATGGATTTTTGGGACTGTACCAAAAATGATTCAAAATGTCAAATGGATCGTGCCTCATGTTGAATAACCACTTTTTAACCCCTCAGAGTGACCAATATTGCCATTTTTACAGAGTTTTTGCTTATTCAAAAGCTTTAATTGTGACCAATTTCAGGCACATAAATGACTTTAAACACACTTATTTTAGTTGAAAAAGTCATAATTCACATCCAACAGTCATTTAGAGTCTAAAGATTAAATGTTAAAATTTCATCCATATTGACCATTTTGTGAACGTTCGACAGGTCCGGAGTCATCGTTTTTCATCAGAAAATTGATTTTTGGGACTGTACCAAAAATGATTCAAAATGTCAAATGGATCGTGCCTCATGTTGAATAACCACTTTTTAACCCCTCAGAGTGACCAAAATGGCCATTTTTACAGAGTTTTGCTTACTCAAAAGCTTCAATTTTGACCAATTTCAGGCACATAAATGACTTTAAACACACTTATTTTAGTTGAAAAAGTCATAATTCCCATCCAACAGTCATTTGGAGTCAAAAGATTAAATGTTAAAATTTCATCCATATTGACCATTTTGGGAACGTTCGACAGGTCCGGAGTCATCGTTTTTCATCAGAAAATGGATTTTTGGGACTGTACCAAAAATGATTCAAAATGTCAAATGGATCGTGCCTCATGTTGAATAACCACTTTTTAACCCCTCAGAGTGACCAAAATTGCAATTTTTACAGCGTTTTTGCTTATTCAAAAGCTTTAATTTTGACCAATTTCAGGCACATAAATGACTTTAAACACACGTATTTTAGTTGAAAAAGTCATAATTCACATCCAACAGTCATTTAGAGTCAAAAGATTAAATGTTAAAATTTCATCCATATTGACCATTTTGGGAATGTTCGACAGGTCCGGAGTCATTGTTTTTCATCAGAAAATGGATTTTTGGGACTGTACCAAAAATGATTCAAAATGTCAAATGGATCGTGCCTCATGTTGAATAACCACTTTTTAACCCCTCAGAGTGACCAACATTGCCATTTTTACAGAGTTTCGCTTACTCAAAAGCTTCAATTTGGACCAATTTCAGGCACAGAAATGACTTTAAACACACTTATTTTAGTCGAAAAGGTCATAATTCACATCCAACAGTCATTTGGAGTCAAAAGATTAAATGTTAACATTTCATCCATATTGACCATTTTGGGAACGTTCGACAAGTTCGGAGTCATCGTTTTTTTCATCAGAAAATGGATTTTTGGGACTGTACCAAAAATGATTCAAAATGTCAATTGGATCGTGCCTCGTGTTGAATAACCACTTTTTAACCCCTCAGAGTGACCAAAATGGCCATTTTTACAGAGTTTTGCTTACTCAAAAGCTTCAATTTTGACCAATTTCAGGCACATAAATGACTTTAAACACACTTATTTTAGTTGAAAAAGTCATAATTCACATCCAACAGTCATTTAGAGTCAAAAGATTAAATGTTAAAATTTCATCCATATTGACCATTTTGGAAACGTTCGACAGGTCCGGAGTCATCGTTTTTCATCAGAAAATTGATTTTTGGGACTGTACCAAAAATGATTCAAAATGTCAAATGGATCGTGCCTCATGTTGAATAACCACTTTTTAACCCCTCAGATTGACCAAAATTGCCATTTTTACAGAGTTTTTGCTTATTCAAAAGCTTTAATTTTGACCAATTTCAGGCACATAAATGACTTTAAACACACTTATTTTAGTTGAAAAAGTCATAATTCACATCCAACAGTCATTTAGAGTCAAAAGATTAAATGTTAAAATTTCATCCATATTGACCATTTTGGAATCGTTCGACAGGTCCGGAGTCATCGTTTTTCATCAGAAAATGGATTTTTGGGACTGTACCAAAAATGATTCAAAATGTCAATTGGATCGTGCCTCATGTTGAATAACCACTTTTTAACCCCTCAGAGTGACCAAAATGGCCATTTTTACAGAGTTTTGCTTACTCAAAAGCTTTAATTTTGATCAATTTCAGGCGCATAAATGATTTTAAACACACTTATTTTAGTTGAAAAAGTCATAATTCACATCCAACAGTCATTTAGAGTCAAAAGATTACATGTTAAAATTTCATCCATATTGACCATTTTGGAATCGTTCGACAGGTCCGGAGTCATCGTTTTTCATCAGAAAATGGATTTTTGGGACTGTACCAAAAATGATTCAAAATGTCAATTGGATCGTGCCTCATGTTGAATAACCACTTTGTAACCCCTCAGAGTGACCAAAATGGCCATTTTTACAGAGTTTTGCTTACTCAAAAGCTTCAATTTTGACCAATTTCAGGCACATAAATGACTTTAAACACACTTGATTTAGTTGAAAAAGTCATAATTAACATCCAACAGTCATTTAGAGTCAAAAGATTAAATGTTAAAATTTCATCCATATTGACCATTTTGGAAACGTTCGACAGGTCCGGAGTCATCGTTTTTCATCAGAAAATGGATTTTTGGGACTGTACCAAAAATGATTCAAAATGTCAAATGGATCGTGCCTCATGTTGAATAACCACTTTTTAACCCCTCAGAGTGACCAAAATTGCCATTTTTACAGAGTTTTTGCTTATTCAAAAGCTTTAATTTTGACCAATTTCAGGCACATAAATGACTTTAAACACACGTATTTTAGTTGAAAAAGTCATAATTCACATCCAACAGTCATTTAGAGTCAAAAGATTAAATGTTAAAATTTCATTCATATTGATCATTTTGGGAATGTTCGACAGGTCCGGAGTCATTGTTTTTCATCAGAAAATGGATTTTTGGGACTGTACCAAAAATGATTCAAAATGTCAAATGGATCGTGCCTCATGTTGAATAACCACTTTTTAACCCCTCAGAGTGACCAACATTGCCATTTTTACAGAGTTTCGCTTACTCAAAAGCTTCAATTTTGACCAATTTCAGGCACAGAAATGACTTTAAACACACTTATTTTAGTCGAAAAGGTCATAATTCACATCCAACAGTCATTTGGAGTCAAAAGATTAAATGTTAAAATTTCATCCATATTGACCATTTTGGGAACGTTCGACAAGTTCCGAGTCATCGTTTTTTTCATCAGAAGAAGGATTTTTGGGACTGTACCAAAAATGATTCAAAATGTCAATTGGATCGTGCCTCGTGTTGAATAACCACTTTTTAACCCCACAGAGTGACCAAAATGGCCATTTTTACAGAGTTTTGCTTACTCAAAAGCTTCAATTTTGACCAATTTCAGGCACATAAATGACTTTAAACACACTTATTTTAGTTGAAAAAGTCATAATTCACATCCAACAGTCATTTAGAGTCAAAAGATTAAATGTTAAAATTTCATCCATATTGACCATTTTGGGAATGTTCGACAGGTCCGGAGTCATTGTTTTTCATCAGAAAATGGATTTTTGGGACTGTACCAAAAATGATTCAAAATGTCAAATGGATCGTGCCTCATGTTGAATAACCACTTTTTAACCCCTCAGAGTGACCAACATTGCCATTTTTACAGAGTTTCGCTTACTCAAAAGCTTCAATTTGGACCAATTTCAGGCACAGAAATGACTTTAAACACACTTATTTTAGTCGAAAAGGTCATAATTCACATCCAACAGTCATTTGGAGTCAAAAGATTAAATGTTAAAATTTCATCCATATTGACCATTTTGGGAACGTTCGACAAGTTCGGAGTCATCGTTTTTTTCATCAGAAAATGGATTTTTGGGACTGTACCAAAAATGATTCAAAATGTCAATTGGATCGTGCCTCGTGTTGAATAACCACTTTTTAACCCCTCAGAGTGACCAAAATGGCCATTTTTACAGAGTTTTGCTTACTCAAAAGCTTCAATTTTGACCAATTTCAGGCACATAAATGACTTTAAACACACTTATTTTAGTTGAAAAAGTCATAATTCACATCCAACAGTCATTTAGAGTCAAAAGATTAAATGTTAAAATTTCATCCATATTGACCATTTTGGAAACGTTCGACAGGTCCGGAGTCATCGTTTTTCATCAGAAAATTGATTTTTGGGACTGTACCAAAAATGATTCAAAATGTCAAATGGATCGTGCCTCATGTTGAATAACCACTTTTTAACCCCTCAGATTGACCAAAATTGCCATTTTTACAGAGTTTTTGCTTATTCAAAAGCTTTAATTTTGACCAATTTCAGGCACATAAATGACTTTAAACACACTTATTTTAGTTGAAAAAGTCATAATTCACATCCAACAGTCATTTAGAGTCAAAAGATTAAATGTTAAAATTTCATCCATATTGACCATTTTGGAATCGTTCGACAGGTCCGGAGTCATCGTTTTTCATCAGAAAATGGATTTTTGGGACTGTACCAAAAATGATTCAAAATGTCAATTGGATCGTGCCTCATGTTGAATAACCACTTTTTAACCCCTCAGAGTGACCAAAATGGCCATTTTTACAGAGTTTTGCTTACTCAAAAGCTTTAATTTTGATCAATTTCAGGCGCATAAATGATTTTAAACACACTTATTTTAGTTGAAAAAGTCATAATTCACATCCAACAGTCATTTAGAGTCAAAAGATTACATGTTAAAATTTCATCCATATTGACCATTTTGGAATCGTTCGACAGGTCCGGAGTCATCGTTTTTCATCAGAAAATGGATTTTTGGGACTGTACCAAAAATGATTCAAAATGTCAATTGGATCGTGCCTCATGTTGAATAACCACTTTGTAACCCCTCAGAGTGACCAAAATGGCCATTTTTACAGAGTTTTGCTTACTCAAAAGCTTCAATTTTGACCAATTTCAGGCACATAAATGACTTTAAACACACTTGATTTAGTTGAAAAAGTCATAATTCACATCCAACAGTCATTTAGAGTCAAAAGATTAAATGTTAAAATTTCATCCATATTGACCATTTTGGAAACGTTCGACAGGTCCGGAGTCATCGTTTTTCATCAGAAAATGGATTTTTGGGACTGTACCAAAAATGATTCAAAATGTCAAATGGATCGTGCCTCATGTTGAATAACCACTTTTTAACCCCTCAGAGTGACCAAAATTGCCATTTTTACAGAGTTTTTGCTTATTCAAAAGCTTTAATTTTGACCAATTTCAGGCACATAAATGACTTTAAACACACGTATTTTAGTTGAAAAAGTCATAATTCACATCCAACAGTCATTTAGAGTCAAAAGATTAAATGTTAAAATTTCATCCATATTGACCATTTTGGGAATGTTCGACAGGTCCGGAGTCATTGTTTTTCATCAGAAAATGGATTTTTGGGACTGTACCAAAAATGATTCAAAATGTCAACTGGATCGTGCCTCATGTTGAATAACCACTTTTTAACCCCTCAGAGGGACCAACATTGCCATTTTTACAGAGTTTCGCTTACTCAAAAGCTTCAATTTTGACCAATTTCAGGCACAGAAATGACTTTAAACACACTTATTTTAGTCGAAAAGGTCATAATTCACATCCAACAGTCATATGGCTGAGATACCCGCCACCCCCTCTCAACACAATCCCCAAAAGGAGGGAAACCGGAAACAGTTCTTAAAGTTTTTGGATGTGGGAGGGAGTGACCCTCCCGGCCGTATTTATTAAAACAAAAAATTAAAACATTAAACGTTTCATGTTATGTACAATTTCATTATCACATTGCGATGTTTGGCTAACCTTAACATATTCTCTAATACAGAGGTTCTCCTAGCCGAACTAGCATCCTACAAAACATTCTCTAGAAACACTGAAATTGTACATCCTAACGTTTAAGGGCCAACGGCAAGGTCATAACCGGTGTCAAGATCCCTAACCAGACTTACCCCTCCCACTTGGGAGGGGCGACAGCACAGAGGCTTACCTCAAGTGCAACTACTAACAATTTCCCTTGACTTGACGGGGGCACTTAAGACTCGACGCCATTTAAAGGTCGTTCGAAGACTTGTGTGTGGTATCTGGAAGGTATCGTGGACCTCCCCCCACCCCACACAACTTACCGCATCTGCCGTCGCAGATGACACTGGCCCCGGGAAATTCCCCAGGAGGGGGCTGTAACCCCTCCTACAAAGGAAGGGGCCTTGACCGCCTTTCCTTTACTTCCGGCGACCCGCCCTTAGACGGGACCGCCTCCCCCTTGAGGGGCCAATGGCCACCTCTCCCGAGCGCTCCCATCCGTGTTGGGTGACGCCCACTCATAGGGATCTACCAATTAGTGCTCACCGATCATGACCTTACCGCCTACCAAAAATAAATACGACAATTCTTATTCAAACCCAGGAAAACATTGGTCGCTACGACCCAAAGAACATGCTTAAAATGCAACACTACATCAAATCATTTTAATCGTAACAACTTACACGATATTCACCATACTTTATTATGATCAACAACAAACTGATACTTTCACAGCCTGTAAACGAAACGGGAAACATACTTATAACATTCACTTTATTGCACGATGACTTGCTGTCCTCAGGGGCTGGTGGGTGGGTCAAAATTGGCTCTTCGTTCTGTCCCGAGCTCACGGGTAGCGAGGAGGTGCAGCTTCGGAGCACAAGAACAAGAGGACGTCTTCTGGTCTTGCGTCTCTCTTTATCCGTCTTCAGGGCGGGCGAGAACCCGCCCCTGCCTGCCCCTAGGGCGGGGCTGGCTACGTCGGTGTCTAGGCCAGCCCACTCTAGGGCGGGAAAAAGCGCGCCCTGGCTACGCCGCTTCGGGCATACCAGCCGAGACGCGCCTCCCGCCCAAAAAATGGCTTCCCGGGGGGATCGAGGCACTCCGCCATACGTTCGGGGGGACCGAGTGGTCGCCCCTTTTCATATGGCTGAGATACCCGCCACCCCCTCTCAACACAATCCCCAAAAGGAGGGAAACCGGAAACAGTTCTTAAAGTTTTTGGATGTGGGAGGGAGTGACCCTCCCGGCCGTATTTATTAAAACAAAAAATTAAAACATTAAACGTTTCATGTTATGTACAATTTCATTATCACATTGCGATGTTTGGCTAACCTTAACATATTCTCTAATACAGAGGTTCTCCTAGCCGAACTAGCATCCTACAAAACATTCTCTAGAAACACTGAAATTGTACATCCTAACGTTTAAGGGCCAACGGCAAGGTCATAACCGGTGTCAAGATCCCTAACCAGACTTACCCCTCCCACTTGGGAGGGGCGACAGCACAGAGGCTTACCTCAAGTGCAACTACTAACAATTTCCCTTGACTTGACGGGGGCACTTAAGACTCGACGCCATTTAAAGGTCGTTCGAAGACTTGTGTGTGGTATCTGGAAGGTATCGTGGACCTCCCCCCACCCCACACAACTTACCGCATCTGCCGTCGCAGATGACACTGGCCCCGGGAAATTCCCCAGGAGGGGGCTGTAACCCCTCCTACAAAGGAAGGGGCCTTGACCGCCTTTCCTTTACTTCCGGCGACCCGCCCTTAGACGGGACCGCCTCCCCCTTGAGGGGCCAATGGCCACCTCTCCCGAGCGCTCCCATCCGTGTTGGGTGACGCCCACTCATAGGGATCTACCAATTAGTGCTCACCGATCATGACCTTACCGCCACAGGTCCGGATAGTTGACCGGCTATCCGGACCCCCCACAAAACTCCTACCTAAAGGTCATGTTTTAACGACTTTAACCAAGCTAAGAAGTCTCCTATGAGTAACTCGTTCCCCACCCTCGACAAATGCACACCATCCCCCAGATACATACTGTCCTCATTAATACAACTATGCGAGATCGAATGCAATGTCTTGGCACGGAACAACCTACTCTCTTTGTTATTCAATTTTCTAACAGAATGATTCAAAGCAGGGATCGAGATAGCCCCCCGCCACACTTTTCGTGGGATCATATGAGACCACGCAATTATGCACCCCGGAACTCTCCTCGCTAACCAACTTACCGTGGAAAGCATAGCCTCCAGGAGAAGTCGTCTACCGGTGGTGACCAAATCATTGCCCCCCAAATGCACTATGACTATGGACGGCGGTGACCTTGTCCGCTCTAACAGACCCTCAAAGAATGCCTGAAACTGGTCAATACAGAGACCGCCCCTTCCGTAGAAGGACACTCTGTACCCGTATTCCCCAGGTACGTGAATCATGTCACCTGCTTTGAATACGTCTGCGGCCCGTCTCACGTATGAGTGGCCCACGACCCACACCTCCTTCTTCACAGCCGGTGACGTGCGACCGCTGGCCTGGTGTTGGGTCGACTGCGCAGTCCGCCCTGCCGCGTAGGCTTGCGCAACTGAAAACAAACAAAAGACAAGAAGCGTGAGTACATGATTACCGCTTCACAACATGTGCAATCGCACGTACCTCTTATAACAATTGGAGGACCAGCGCCCCACACGTTTCACTTGTTCTACATTAAGACCCCTGGCTGTAGCTTCAGTGGCAGCCCCTATTCGAAAGGAATGGGTCCCAAATTCGCCCGGGTCTAAGCCCGCTGCGGCAATGGCCATTGCAAGCACCCGCTGAAACTGAAACCTCGTCAGCGGGGTGGCGTCTGCATGCCTCAACAATGTCCCCCCCCATGATGCCACCCTTCGTGCTAGGTAATCTTCTAAGCACTGTACCGGACACATGGATGACCCGGGGATCCTGCGAATGATCGTGCAGTCCCCCCTCCCATCTTGGTCGGTCTTGGACCTGAGAAAGGAGACAATCATCGCATCGCCCCTGATCTGAACATGTTCCCTGCACAAGCCCCCCGCCACATCCCGTTTGTTCCTTGCAACCAGCTCACTAACTCTCATAGCCCCGTGAAATGCTAGCGTAAATGCAGTCCGGAACAAACAGGTCTCGAAAGGAGACGAGCATGTGTCAGGGAGTGAGGCCAGTAACTGGAACAACCTATCCAGACCTATCGGTCGTCTTACGTCAACTCTGCGACCCTCTAGGCGTTGCCACCCACGCAGCGCCCTTCGTACTGTAAAAGACGCTGTCGGGTCCTGGATGCCATGGGCCCTGGCAACAAAGGAAATGGCGGCACGATGCCTTTGGGCCGTAGCCACCGATTTCCCAGCCCTCCGTAAAGACATCAGAAAAAGTACTACCCACTCTTCCTGACCCCAAAGTCCCCCTCTCTCTGCTCCCAAAAAGGCTAAATAGGCCTGAAACGCCCCTTCATATGCCTTCCTTGTCCTGGGTGCTAGACTCTCTCCCACGAGGTGACGAAGTTCGGGGCACCGAGAGACCAGAGAGCTTCGGGGAAGGGTGCCGGCTCTGGGTCCGCTGAAGGAAGGAAACCCGAGAAAGCCTGCATGTAAAAACGAGACAGTGCATCAGCCGCCTGATTCATCACCCCTGGGACATGTTGTGCTCTGAATATCACGTTCAGTTGCATACACAGTAAGACAATTTCTTTGAGCAGCCTCAAAATCAATTTACAACGGGCTGCCTGACTATTGATGCATTCTACCACGGTCATATTGTCGGACCAGAACACGACAGAATGATCTCTGAACCCTTCTGGCCAGGTTCTCAGGGCCACCAGAATGGGAAATAGTTCAAGGAAAGCAATATTACTCGTCAGCCCCTTCTCGTGCCACCATAGGGGCCACCTTTGTGCAGACCATTTTGTGCCGAAGATGGCGCCAAAGCCTATGCTTCCTGCTGAATCCGTCCATAGCCCGAGCTCTTCGGAGGACACGGCTGGCTTGTTCCAGACGACTCGGCCATTGAAGTCCGCCAGAAATGCTAACCAAATCCGCATGTCCTGGCGGACCTCAGCCGATAACCTTGTGCGATGATGACCCTCCTTTAGGCCGACCATCGATTGGGCAATTGAGCGGGAAAAGGGGCGAGCCATTGGGATCACCCTCAAGGCAAAGTTCAACTTTCCCACTAATTGTTGCAACTGATGCAGTGTAACCTTAGATGCCTTTAAACATACTTGGAGGGCTGTCCTGAATTTCAACACTTTGCTGGCTGGTAAACGGAAACACCCCTCCCTTGAGTCCAACTCGATCCCCAAAAACTCGAGGCAAGTCGTGGGACCCATAGTTTTACCCGGTGCCAATGGCACGCCAAAATGACCCATCAACACACAAAATTCAGCTAAGGCCTGGGCACATTCGGGATTTCCGGCTGGGCCAAGGAACAAAAAATCGTCAAGGTAGTGCATTACATTTCGGAAACCCGTTTTCTTCGTAAACACCCATTGCAGGAAAGTACTGAATTGCTCAAAATAAGCACATGATATAGAGCATCCCATTGGCATGCACCTATCCATGTAAAATGACCCCTGGAACCCGAATCCCAGAAGACGCTGATCGTCTGGGTGTACCGGGAGCAACCGGAACGCTGACTCGATATCTGATTTCGCCATCAACGTCCCGGGCCCCAGGCGATTCAAGATGGCTACTGCCTCATCAAACGATGCGTATCGCACCGAACAAACTTCTGGATCAATTGCGTCGTTCACCGAAAGACCATGTGGAGCAGACAGATTATGGATCAAACGAAACTCACCTGGGTCCTTCTTGGGGACCACCCCTAACGGAGAACAAACAAAATCCGGTACCGGGGGTACACAAAACGGGCCGGCGACCCGTCCCCGGCTAACCTCTTTCTGAATTTTCTCTTGCACTACAGATGTATGTTGTAAAACGGAAAGTTGATTTTTGCGAATCCCTACACCCTGAAAGTCCCCCACCGGGATGCGGAAACCATGTGTAAAACCGTCCCGCAGCACCCCGGCAGAGGTACGATCCGGGTATTCATTGAGCCAGGGAATCATTGCCAAGGTATCAATCGGGGTTGGTAAAGGCGCCCCTCGGACTAGTTCAGACCTGTTTGGCGCCTCCCTTACCCCCATTCTCACCCGTTCTGGCTCTGCACGATGACTCAGGATGGGACGACCCACACGTACTACACTCGTGCTTGAATTTACACGATCCCGGAGGCCTGGTACATTTCCCTTTGTTGTAATTAAAGCAGAAACCCTTTCTCCCTGTATTGCCTGCGGGCCTCGACTGATCGTCGGTGCTCGTACTTGGTCGAAAGGGCGTCCCCACATTTTGGCGGGAGTAATCAACAACATTGCTCCCAACCAATGGCATTTTTAACATTCCCGATTCTTTCATTTTATCCCATGTTACAGAATCGTAACAATCCCAGGTCAAACCCTTGTTATGTTCCTTTTCTTTCCTGAACAAATTGTCATAACAAAACCAATGGTTACCTTGATACGCTGTCGAGTAACCCATAATTCGTGATTGATAAATGGGAAACTCAGGAAGCAACTCGGGCCTACGTTCCCCCAAAATCGATGTAAAAATACCCCACGCATTGCCCCAGTTGCCAATATTCTCATTTACCTTAAAGGCGGCCATTTTTGCGCGCCAAACACTCGGATGCATTAGGTCCTTCTGACTTCTAACATGCTCCACCTCATAATGATCAACAAGCAAGGAGAAAATATTCACGTACTCCCCAGCCCAGATCTTTTCCTTTATAGCTAAAGGTACATGTTGTCCCAATCTCTCTCTACGAGAGGGTGCTGACTCGTCCCTTGCAATCGGCAATGGCCGCTTACCTGCACCGGACGCAGCTTCCGCCGCTTGCGGCTTGTCTATTCCGGCCAACGGCGCAGTCACTTTAGCTGCATCTCTCTTCTCACGAAGCCCTCTTATCAGCGCCTGTGCCTCGGCAGCCGTGGCGCTATCACAACTATCCCCCAACCAAGCTGCTAGCTGTGCTGCCAGCTCGGGGGGCATGTCTTCCTTGGATGTCGGGGTGACGACAACGGGGATTGGATTCCCCTCCATCGGTACTGGTGTCGGTGCCTCGAGCGGGGCAGAGGGAACCGGGACATCTCCACCGGCTGGAACCCTTCTCGGCCTCTTAGGTCTCCCTCCAGCCGGCGCAGAGCCCGAACCCTCCTCCCCGTCTCGCTCCGCCAACCGTTTCTTTATGTCGGACACCTCTTTGCAAAGGGCCCGCACCATCTGTTCGGTCGTCATTCTCTTTGCGCCTTTCTTGGGCATCTCTCCGACGAGGTATCTAGAAGACAAAGAAAAAGATCAAAAACGCTCAAAATTGGCTCTTCGTTCTGTCCCGAGCTCACGGGTAGCGAGGAGGTGCAGCTTCGGAGCACAAGAACAAGAGGACGTCTTCTGGTCTTGCGTCTCTCTTTATCCGTCTTCAGGGCGGGCGAGAACCCGCCCCTGCCTGCCCCTAGGGCGGGGCTGGCTACGTCGGTGTCTAGGCCAGCCCACTCTAGGGCGGGAAAAAGCGCGCCCTGGCTACGCCGCTTCGGGCATACCAGCCGAGACGCGCCTCCCGCCCAAAAAATGGCTTCCCGGGGGGATCGAGGCACTCCGCCATACGTTCGGGGGGACCGAGTGGTCGCCCCTTTTCATTTGGAGTCAAAAGATTAAATGTTAAAATTTCATCCATATTGACCATTTTGGGAACGTTCGACAAGTTCGGAGTCATCGTTTTTTTCATCAGAAAATGGATTTTTGGGACTGTACCAAAAATGATTCAAAATGTCAATTGGATCGTGCCTCGTGTTGAATAACCACTTTTTAACCCCACAGAGTGACCAAAATGGCCATTTTTACAGAGTTTTGCTTACTCAAAAGCTTCAATTTTGACCAATTTCAGGCACATAAATGACTTTAAACACACTTATTTTAGTTGAAAAAGTCATAATTCACATCCAACAGTCATTTAGAGTCAAAAGATTAAATGTTAAAATTTCATCCATATTGACCATTTTGGAATCGTTCGACAGGTCCGGAGTCATCGTTTTTCATCAGAAAATTGATTTTTGGGACTGTACCAAAAATGATTCAAAATGTCAATTGGATCGTGCCTCATGTTGAATAACCACTTTTTAACCCCTCAGAGTGACCAAAATGGCCATTTTTACAGAGTTTTGCTTACTCAAAAGCTTTAATTTTGACCAATTTCAGGTGCATAAATGATTTTAAACACACTTATTTTAGTTGAAAAAGTCATAATTCACATCCAACAGTCATTTAGAGTCAAAAGATTACATGTTAAAATTTCATCCATATTGACCATTTTGGAATCGTTCGACAGGTCCGGAGTCATCGTTTTTCATCAGAAAATGGATTTTTGGGACTGTACAAAAAATGATTCAAAATGTCAATTGGATCGTGCCTCATGTTGAATAACCACTTTTTAACCCCTCAGAGTGACCAAAATGGCCATTTTTACAGAGTTTTGCTTACTCAAAATCTTTAATTTTGACCAATTTCAGGCGCATAAATGATTTTAAACACACTTATTTTAGTTGAAAAAGTCATAATTTACATCCAACAGTCATTTAGAGTCAAAAGATTACATGTTAAAATTTCATCCATATTGACCATTTTGGAATCGTTCGACAGGTCCGGAGTCATCGTTTTTCATCAGAAAATGGATTTTTGGGACTGTACCAAAAATGATTCAAAATGTCAATTGGATCGTGCCTCATGTTGAATAACCACTTTTTAACCCCTCAGAGTGACCAAAATGGCCATTTTTACAGAGTTTTGCTTACTCAAAAGCTTCAATTTTGACCAATTTCAGGCACATAAATGACTTTAAACACACTTGATTTAGTTGAAAAAGTCATAATTCACATCCAACAGTCATTTAGAGTCAAAAGATTAAATGTTAAAATTTCATCCATATTGACCATTTTGGAAACGTTCGACAGGTCCGGAGTCATCGTTTTTCATCAGAAAATGGATTTTTGGGACTGTACCAAAAATGATTCAAAATGTCAATTGGATCGTGCCTCATGTTGAATAACCACTTTTTGACCCCTCAGAGTGACCAAAATGGCCATTTTTACAGAGTTTTGCTTACTCAAAAGCTTCAATTTTGACCAATTTCAGGCACATAAATGACTTTAAACACACTTGATTTAGTCGAAAAGGTCATAATTCACATCCAACAGTCATTTGGAGTCAAAAGATTAAATGTTAAAATTTCATCCATATTGACCATTTTGGGAACGTTCGACAGGTCCAGAGTCATCGTTTTTCATCAGAAAATGGATTTTTGGGACTGTACCAAAAATGATTCAAAATGTCAATTGGATCGTG
The DNA here is from genome assembly GCF_964263255.1 of Lissotriton vulgaris. Lineage (NCBI taxonomy): Eukaryota > Metazoa > Chordata > Amphibia > Caudata > Salamandridae > Lissotriton > Lissotriton vulgaris. The sequence goes on along the minus strand of NW_028250586.1, from coordinate 304,151 downwards.
CCTCATGTTGAATAACCACTTTTTAACCCCTCAGAGTGACCAACATTGCCATTTTTACAGAGTTTTGCTTTCTCAAAAGCTTCAATTTTGACCAATTTCAGGCACATAAATGACTTTAAACACACTTATTTTAGTTGAAAAAGTCATAATTCCCATCCAACAGTCATTTGGAGTCAAAAGATTAAATGTTAAAATGTCATCCATATTGACCATTTTGGGAACGTTCGACAGGTCCGGAGTCATCGTTTTTCATCAGAAAATGGATTTTTGGGACTGTACCAAAAATGATTCAAAATGTCAATTGGATCGTGCCTCATGTTGAATAACCACTTTTTAACCCCTCAGAGTGACCAAAATGGCCATTTTTACAGAGTTTTGCTTACTCAAAAGCTTCAATTTTGACCAATTTCAGGCACATAAATGACTTTAAACACACTTGATTTAGTTGAAAAAGTCATAATTCACATCCAACAGTCATTTAGAGTCAAAAGATTAAATGTTAAAATTTCATCCATATTGACCATTTTGGAAACGTTCGACAGGTCCGTAGTCATAGTTTTTCATCAGAAAATGGATTTTTGGGACTGTACCAAAAATGATTCAAAATGTCAAATGGATCGTGCCTCATGTTGAATAACCACTTTTTAACCCCTCAGAGTGACCAACATTGCCATTTTTACAGAGTTTCGCTTACTCAAAAGCTTCAATTTTGACCAATTTCAGGCACAGAAATGACTTTAAACACACTTATTTTAGTCGAAAAGGTCATAATTCACATCCAACAGTCATTTGGAGTCAAAAGATTAAATGTTAAAATTTCATCCATATTGACCATTTTGGGAACGTTCGACAAGTTCCGAGTCATCGTTTTTTTCGTCAGAAGAAGGATTTTTGGGACTGTACCAAAAATGATTCAAAATGTCAATTGGATCGTGCCTCGTGTTGAATAACCACTTTTTAACCCCACAGAGTGACCAAAATGGCCATTTTTACAGAGTTTTGCTTACTCAAAAGCTTCAATTTTGACCAATTTCAGGCACATAAATGACTTTAAACACACTTATTTTAGTTGAAAAAGTCATAATTCACATCCAACAGTCATTTAGAGTCAAAAGATTAAATGTTAAAATTTCATCCATATTGACCATTTTGGGAATGTTCGACAGGTCCGGAGTCATTGTTTTTCATCAGAAAATGGATTTTTGGGACTGTACCAAAAATGATTCAAAATGTCAAATGGATCGTGCCTCATGTTGAATAACCACTTTTTAACCCCTCAGAGTGACCAACATTGCCATTTTTACAGAGTTTCGCTTACTCAAAAGCTTCAATTTGGACCAATTTCAGGCACAGAAATGACTTTAAACACACTTATTTTAGTCGAAAAGGTCATAATTCACATCCAACAGTCATTTGGAGTCAAAAGATTAAATGTTAAAATTTCATCCATATTGACCATTTTGGGAACGTTCGACAAGTTCGGAGTCATCGTTTTTTTCATCAGAAAATGGATTTTTGGGACTGTACCAAAAATGATTCAAAATGTCAATTGGATCGTGCCTCGTGTTGAATAACCACTTTTTAACCCCTCAGAGTGACCAAAATGGCAATTTTTACAGAGTTTTGCTTACTCAAAAGCTTCAATTTTGACCAATTTCAGGCACATAAATGACTTTAAACACACTTATTTTAGTTGAAAAAGTCATAATTCACATCCAACAGTCATTTAGAGTCAAAAGATTAAATGTTAAAATTTCATCCATATTGACCATTTTGGAAACGTTCGACAGGTCCGGAGTCATCGTTTTTCATCAGAAAATTGATTTTTGGGACTGTACCAAAAATGATTCAAAATGTCAAATGGATCGTGCCTCATGTTGAATAACCACTTTTTAACCCCTCAGATTGACCAAAATTGCCATTTTTACAGAGTTTTTGCTTATTCAAAAGCTTTAATTTTGACCAATTTCAGGCACATAAATGACTTTAAACACACTTATTTTAGTTGAAAAAGTCATAATTCACATCCAACAGTCATTTAGAGTCAAAAGATTAAATGTTAAAATTTCATCCATATTGACCATTTTGGAATCGTTCGACAGGTCCGGAGTCATCGTTTTTCATCAGAAAATGGATTTTTGGGACTGTACCAAAAATGATTCAAAATGTCAATTGGATCGTGCCTCATGTTGAATAACCACTTTTTAACCCCTCAGAGTGACCAAAATGGCCATTTTTACAGAGTTTTGCTTACTCAAAAGCTTTAATTTTGATCAATTTCAGGCGCATAAATGATTTTAAACACACTTATTTTAGTTGAAAAAGTCATAATTCACATCCAACAGTCATTTAGAGTCAAAAGATTACATGTTAAAATTTCATCCATATTGACCATTTTGGAATCGTTCGACAGGTCCGGAGTCATCGTTTTTCATCAGAAAATGGATTTTTGGGACTGTACCAAAAATGATTCAAAATGTCAAATGGATCGTGCCTCATGTTGAATAACCACTTTTTAACCCCTCAGAGTGACCAAAATTGCCATTTTTACAGAGTTTTTGCTTATTCAAAAGCTTTAATTTTGACCAATTTCAGGCACATAAATGACTTTAAACACACGTATTTTAGTTGAAAAAGTCATAATTCACATCCAACAGTCATTTAGAGTCAAAAGATTAAATGTTAAAATTTCATCCATATTGACCATTTTGGGAATGTTCGACAGGTCCGGAGTCATTGTTTTTCATCAGAAAATGGATTTTTGGGACTGTACCAAAAATGATTCAAAATGTCAAATGGATCGTGCCTCATGTTGAATAACCACTTTTTAACCCCTCAGAGGGACCAACATTGCCATTTTTACAGAGTTTCGCTTACTCAAAAGCTTCAATTTTGACCAATTTCAGGCACATAAATGACTTTAAACACACTTATTTTAGTTGAAAAAGTCATAATTCACATCCAACAGTCATTTAGAGTCAAAAGATTAAATGTTAAAATTTCATCCATATTGACCATTTTGGAATCGTTCGACAGGTCCGGAGTCATCGTTTTTCATCAGAAAATTGATTTTTGGGACTGTACCAAAAATGATTCAAAATGTCAATTGGATCGTGCCTCATGTTGAATAACCACTTTTTAACCCCTCAGAGTGACCAAAATGGCCATTTTTACAGAGTTTTGCTTACTCAAAAGCTTTAATTTTGACCAATTTCAGGTGCATAAATGATTTTAAACACACTTATTTTAGTTGAAAAAGTCATAATTCACATCCAACAGTCATTTAGAGTCAAAAGATTACATGTTAAAATTTCATCCATATTGACCATTTTGGAATCGTTCGACAGGTCCGGAGTCATCGTTTTTCATCAGAAAATGGATTTTTGGGACTGTACAAAAAATGATTCAAAATGTCAATTGGATCGTGCCTCATGTTGAATAACCACTTTTTAACCCCTCAGAGTGACCAAAATGGCCATTTTTACAGAGTTTTGCTTACTCAAAATCTTTAATTTTGACCAATTTCAGGCGCATAAATGATTTTAAACACACTTATTTTAGTTGAAAAAGTCATAATTTACATCCAACAGTCATTTAGAGTCAAAAGATTACATGTTAAAATTTCATCCATATTGACCATTTTGGAATCGTTCGACAGGTCCGGAGTCATCGTTTTTCATCAGAAAATGGATTTTTGGGACTGTACCAAAAATGATTCAAAATGTCAATTGGATCGTGCCTCATGTTGAATAACCACTTTTTAACCCCTCAGAGTGACCAAAATGGCCATTTTTACAGAGTTTTGCTTACTCAAAATCTTTAATTTTGACCAATTTCAGGCGCATAAATGATTTTAAACACACTTATTTTAGTTGAAAAAGTCATAATTTACATCCAACAGTCATTTAGAGTCAAAAGATTACATGTTAAAATTTCATCCATATTGACCATTTTGGAATCGTTCGACAGGTCCGGAGTCATCGTTTTTCATCAGAAAATGGATTTTTGGGACTGTACCAAAAATGATTCAAAATGTCAATTGGATCGTGCCTCATGTTGAATAACCACTTTTTAACCCCTCAGAGTGACCAAAATGGCCATTTTTACAGAGTTTTGCTTACTCAAAAGCTTCAATTTTGACCAATTTCAGGCACATAAATGACTTTAAACACACTTGATTTAGTTGAAAAAGTCATAATTCACATCCAACAGTCATTTAGAGTCAAAAGATTAAATGTTAAAATTTCATCCATATTGACCATTTTGGAAACGTTCGACAGGTCCGGAGTCATCGTTTTTCATCAGAAAATGGATTTTTGGGACTGTACCAAAAATGATTCAAAATGTCAATTGGATCGTGCCTCATGTTGAATAACCACTTTTTGACCCCTCAGAGTGACCAAAATGGCCATTTTTACAGAGTTTTGCTTACTCAAAAGCTTCAATTTTGACCAATTTCAGGCACATAAATGACTTTAAACACACTTGATTTAGTCGAAAAGGTCATAATTCACATCCAACAGTCATTTGGAGTCAAAAGATTAAATGTTAAAATTTCATCCATATTGACCATTTTGGGAACGTTCGACAGGTCCAGAGTCATCGTTTTTCATCAGAAAATGGATTTTTGGGACTGTACCAAAAATGATTCAAAATGTCAATTGGATCGTGCCTCATGTTGAATAACCACTTTTTAACCCCTCAGAGTGACCAACATTGCCATTTTTACAGAGTTTTGCTTTCTCAAAAGCTTCAATTTTGACCAATTTCAGGCACATAAATGACTTTAAACACACTTATTTTAGTTGAAAAAGTCATAATTCCCATCCAACAGTCATTTGGAGTCAAAAGATTAAATGTTAAAATGTCATCCATATTGACCATTTTGGGAACGTTCGACAGGTCCGGAGTCATCGTTTTTCATCAGAAAATGGATTTTTGGGACTGTACCAAAAATGATTCAAAATGTCAATTGGATCGTGCCTCATGTTGAATAACCACTTTTTAACCCCTCAGAGTGACCAAAATGGCCATTTTTACAGAGTTTTGCTTACTCAAAAGCTTCAATTTTGACCAATTTCAGGCACATAAATGACTTTAAACACACTTGATTTAGTTGAAAAAGTCATAATTCACATCCAACAGTCATTTAGAGTCAAAAGATTAAATGTTAAAATTTCATCCATATTGACCATTTTGGAAACGTTCGACAGGTCCGTAGTCATAGTTTTTCATCAGAAAATGGATTTTTGGGACTGTACCAAAAATGATTCAAAATGTCAAATGGATCGTGCCTCATGTTGAATAACCACTTTTTAACCCCTCAGAGTGACCAACATTGCCATTTTTACAGAGTTTCGCTTACTCAAAAGCTTCAATTTTGACCAATTTCAGGCACAGAAATGACTTTAAACACACTTATTTTAGTCGAAAAGGTCATAATTCACATCCAACAGTCATTTGGAGTCAAAAGATTAAATGTTAAAATTTCATCCATATTGACCATTTTGGGAACGTTCGACAAGTTCCGAGTCATCGTTTTTTTCGTCAGAAGAAGGATTTTTGGGACTGTACCAAAAATGATTCAAAATGTCAATTGGATCGTGCCTCGTGTTGAATAACCACTTTTTAACCCCACAGAGTGACCAAAATGGCCATTTTTACAGAGTTTTGCTTACTCAAAAGCTTCAATTTTGACCAATTTCAGGCACATAAATGACTTTAAACACACTTATTTTAGTTGAAAAAGTCATAATTCACATCCAACAGTCATTTAGAGTCAAAAGATTAAATGTTAAAATTTCATCCATATTGACCATTTTGGGAATGTTCGACAGGTCCGGAGTCATTGTTTTTCATCAGAAAATGGATTTTTGGGACTGTACCAAAAATGATTCAAAATGTCAAATGGATCGTGCCTCATGTTGAATAACCACTTTTTAACCCCTCAGAGTGACCAACATTGCCATTTTTACAGAGTTTCGCTTACTCAAAAGCTTCAATTTGGACCAATTTCAGGCACAGAAATGACTTTAAACACACTTATTTTAGTCGAAAAGGTCATAATTCACATCCAACAGTCATTTGGAGTCAAAAGATTAAATGTTAAAATTTCATCCATATTGACCATTTTGGGAACGTTCGACAAGTTCGGAGTCATCGTTTTTTTCATCAGAAAATGGATTTTTGGGACTGTACCAAAAATGATTCAAAATGTCAATTGGATCGTGCCTCGTGTTGAATAACCACTTTTTAACCCCTCAGAGTGACCAAAATGGCAATTTTTACAGAGTTTTGCTTACTCAAAAGCTTCAATTTTGACCAATTTCAGGCACATAAATGACTTTAAACACACTTATTTTAGTTGAAAAAGTCATAATTCACATCCAACAGTCATTTAGAGTCAAAAGATTAAATGTTAAAATTTCATCCATATTGACCATTTTGGAAACGTTCGACAGGTCCGGAGTCATCGTTTTTCATCAGAAAATTGATTTTTGGGACTGTACCAAAAATGATTCAAAATGTCAAATGGATCGTGCCTCATGTTGAATAACCACTTTTTAACCCCTCAGATTGACCAAAATTGCCATTTTTACAGAGTTTTTGCTTATTCAAAAGCTTTAATTTTGACCAATTTCAGGCACATAAATGACTTTAAACACACTTATTTTAGTTGAAAAAGTCATAATTCACATCCAACAGTCATTTAGAGTCAAAAGATTAAATGTTAAAATTTCATCCATATTGACCATTTTGGAATCGTTCGACAGGTCCGGAGTCATCGTTTTTCATCAGAAAATGGATTTTTGGGACTGTACCAAAAATGATTCAAAATGTCAATTGGATCGTGCCTCATGTTGAATAACCACTTTTTAACCCCTCAGAGTGACCAAAATGGCCATTTTTACAGAGTTTTGCTTACTCAAAAGCTTTAATTTTGATCAATTTCAGGCGCATAAATGATTTTAAACACACTTATTTTAGTTGAAAAAGTCATAATTCACATCCAACAGTCATTTAGAGTCAAAAGATTACATGTTAAAATTTCATCCATATTGACCATTTTGGAATCGTTCGACAGGTCCGGAGTCATCGTTTTTCATCAGAAAATGGATTTTTGGGACTGTACCAAAAATGATTCAAAATGTCAAATGGATCGTGCCTCATGTTGAATAACCACTTTTTAACCCCTCAGAGTGACCAAAATTGCCATTTTTACAGAGTTTTTGCTTATTCAAAAGCTTTAATTTTGACCAATTTCAGGCACATAAATGACTTTAAACACACGTATTTTAGTTGAAAAAGTCATAATTCACATCCAACAGTCATTTAGAGTCAAAAGATTAAATGTTAAAATTTCATCCATATTGACCATTTTGGGAATGTTCGACAGGTCCGGAGTCATTGTTTTTCATCAGAAAATGGATTTTTGGGACTGTACCAAAAATGATTCAAAATGTCAAATGGATCGTGCCTCATGTTGAATAACCACTTTTTAACCCCTCAGAGGGACCAACATTGCCATTTTTACAGAGTTTCGCTTACTCAAAAGCTTCAATTTTGACCAATTTCAGGCACATAAATGACTTTAAACACACTTATTTTAGTTGAAAAAGTCATAATTCACATCCAACAGTCATTTAGAGTCAAAAGATTAAATGTTAAAATTTCATCCATATTGACCATTTTGGAATCGTTCGACAGGTCCGGAGTCATCGTTTTTCATCAGAAAATTGATTTTTGGGACTGTACCAAAAATGATTCAAAATGTCAATTGGATCGTGCCTCATGTTGAATAACCACTTTTTAACCCCTCAGAGTGACCAAAATGGCCATTTTTACAGAGTTTTGCTTACTCAAAAGCTTTAATTTTGACCAATTTCAGGTGCATAAATGATTTTAAACACACTTATTTTAGTTGAAAAAGTCATAATTCACATCCAACAGTCATTTAGAGTCAAAAGATTACATGTTAAAATTTCATCCATATTGACCATTTTGGAATCGTTCGACAGGTCCGGAGTCATCGTTTTTCATCAGAAAATGGATTTTTGGGACTGTACAAAAAATGATTCAAAATGTCAATTGGATCGTGCCTCATGTTGAATAACCACTTTTTAACCCCTCAGAGTGACCAAAATGGCCATTTTTACAGAGTTTTGCTTACTCAAAATCTTTAATTTTGACCAATTTCAGGCGCATAAATGATTTTAAACACACTTATTTTAGTTGAAAAAGTCATAATTTACATCCAACAGTCATTTAGAGTCAAAAGATTACATGTTAAAATTTCATCCATATTGACCATTTTGGAATCGTTCGACAGGTCCGGAGTCATCGTTTTTCATCAGAAAATGGATTTTTGGGACTGTACCAAAAATGATTCAAAATGTCAATTGGATCGTGCCTCATGTTGAATAACCACTTTTTAACCCCTCAGAGTGACCAAAATGGCCATTTTTACAGAGTTTTGCTTACTCAAAAGCTTCAATTTTGACCAATTTCAGGCACATAAATGACTTTAAACACACTTGATTTAGTTGAAAAAGTCATAATTCACATCCAACAGTCATTTAGAGTCAAAAGATTAAATGTTAAAATTTCATCCATATTGACCATTTTGGAAACGTTCGACAGGTCCGGAGTCATCGTTTTTCATCAGAAAATGGATTTTTGGGACTGTACCAAAAATGATTCAAAATGTCAATTGGATCGTGCCTCATGTTGAATAACCACTTTTTGACCCCTCAGAGTGACCAAAATGGCCATTTTTACAGAGTTTTGCTTACTCAAAAGCTTCAATTTTGACCAATTTCAGGCACATAAATGACTTTAAACACACTTGATTTAGTCGAAAAGGTCATAATTCACATCCAACAGTCATTTGGAGTCAAAAGATTAAATGTTAAAATTTCATCCATATTGACCATTTTGGGAACGTTCGACAGGTCCAGAGTCATCGTTTTTCATCAGAAAATTGATTTTTGGGACTGTACCAAAAATGATTCAAAATGTCAATTGGATCGTGCCTCATGTTGAATAACCACTTTTTAACCCCTCAGAGTGACCAACATTGCCATTTTTACAGAGTTTTGCTTTCTCAAAAGCTTCAATTTTGACCAATTTCAGGCACATAAATGACTTTAAACACACTTATTTTAGTTGAAAAAGTCATAATTCCCATCCAACAGTCATTTGGAGTCAAAAGATTAAATGTTAAAATGTCATCCATATTGACCATTTTGGGAACGTTCGACAGGTCCGGAGTCATCGTTTTTCATCAGAAAATGGATTTTTGGGACTGTACCAAAAATGATTCAAAATGTCAATTGGATCGTGCCTCATGTTGAATAACCACTTTTTAACCCCTCAGAGTGACCAAAATGGCCATTTTTACAGAGTTTTGCTTACTCAAAAGCTTCAATTTTGACCAATTTCAGGCACATAAATGACTTTAAACACACTTGATTTAGTTGAAAAAGTCATAATTCACATCCAACAGTCATTTAGAGTCAAAAGATTAAATGTTAAAATTTCATCCATATTGACCATTTTGGAAACGTTCGACAGGTCCGTAGTCATCGTTTTTCATCAGAAAATGGATTTTTGGGACTGTACCAAAAATGATTCAAAATGTCAAATGGATCGTGCCTCATGTTGAATAACCACTTTTTAACCCCTCAGAGTGACCAACATTGCCATTTTTACAGAGTTTCGCTTACTCAAAAGCTTCAATTTTGACCAATTTCAGGCACAGAAATGACTTTAAACACACTTATTTTAGTCGAAAAGGTCATAATTCACATCCAACAGTCATTTGGAGTCAAAAGATTAAATGTTAAAATTTCATCCATATTGACCATTTTGGGAACGTTCGACAGGTCCGGAGTCATCGTTTTTCATCAGAAAATGGATTTTTGGGACTGTACCAAAAATGATTCAAAATGTCAATTGGATCGTGCCTCATGTTGTATAACCACTTTTTAACCCCTCAGAGTGACCAAAATGGCCATTTTTACAGAGTTTTGCTTACTCAAAAGCTTCAATTTTGACCAATTTCAGGCACATAAATGACTTTAAACACACTTATTTTAGTTGAAAAAGTCATAATTCACATCCAACAGTCATTTAGAGTCAAAAGATTAAATGTTAAAATTTCATCCATATTGACCATTTTGGAATCGTTCGACAGGTCCGGAGTCATCGTTTTTCATCAGAAAATGGATTTTTGGGACTGTACCAAAAATGATTCAAAATGTCAATTGGATCGTGCCTCATGTTGAATAACCACTTTGTAACCCCTCAGAGTGACCAAAATGGCCATTTTTACAGAGTTTTGCTTACTCAAAAGCTTCAATTTTGACCAATTTCAGGCACATAAATGACTTTAAACACACTTGATTTAGTTGAAAAAGTCATAATTCACATCCAACAGTCATTTGGAGTCAAAAGATTAAATGTTAAAATTTCATCCATATTGACCATTTTGGGAACGTTCGACAGGTCCGGAGTCATCGTTTTTCATCAGAAAATGGATTTTTGGGACTGTACCAAAAATGATTCAAAATGTCAATTGGATCGTGCCTCATGTTGAATAACCACTTTTTAACCCCTCAGAGTGACCAAAATGGCCATTTTTACAGAGTTTTGCTTACTCAAAAGCTTCAATTTTGACCAATTTCAGGCACATAAATGACTTTAAACACACTTATTTTAGTTGAAAAAGTCATAATTCACATCCAACAGTCATTTAGAGTCAAAAGATTAAATGTTAAAATTTCATCCATATTGACCATTTTGGGAACGTTCGACAGGTCCGGAGTCATCGTTTTTCATCAGAAAATGGATTTTTGGGACTGTACCAAAAATGATTCAAAATGTCAAATGGATCGTGCCTCATGTTGAATAACCACTTTTTAACCCCTCAGAGTGACCAAAATTGCCATTTTTACAGAGTTTTTGCTTATTCAAAAGCTTTAATTGTGACCAATTTCAGGCACATAAATGACTTTAAACACACTTATTTTAGTTGAAAAAGTCATAATTCACATCCAACAGTCATTTAGAGTCTAAAGATTAAATGTTAAAATTTCATCCATATTGACCATTTTGTGAACGTTCGACAGGTCCGGAGTCATCGTTTTTCATCAGAAAATTGATTTTTGGGACTGTACCAAAAATGATTCAAAATGTCAAATGGATCGTGCCTCATGTTGAATAACCACTTTTTAACCCCTCAGAGTGACCAAAATTGCCATTTTTACAGAGTTTTTGCTTATTCAAAAGCTTTAGTTTTGACCAATTTCAGGCACATAAATGACTTTAAACACACGTATTTTAGTTGAAAAAGTCATAATTCACATCCAACAGTCATTTGGAGTCAAAAGATTAAATGTTAAAATTTCATCCATATTGACCATTTTGGGAACGTTCGACAAGTTCGGAGTCATCGTTTTTTTCATCAGAAAATGGATTTTTGGGACTGTACCAAAAATGATTCAAAATGTCAATTGGATCGTGCCTCGTGTTGAATAACCACTTTTTAACCCCTCAGAGTGACCAAAATGGCCATTTTTACAGAGTTTTGCTTACTCAAAAGCTTCAATTTTGACCAATTTCAGGCACATAAATGACTTTAAACACACTTATTTTAGTTGAAAAAGTCATAATTCACATCCAACAGTCATTTAGAGTCAAAAGATTAAATGTTAAAATTTCATCCATATTGACCATTTTGGAAACGTTCGACAGGTCCGGAGTCATCGTTTTTCATCAGAAAATTGATTTTTGGGACTGTACCAAAAATGATTCAAAATGTCAAATGGATCGTGCCTCATGTTTAATAACCACTTTTTAACCCCTCAGATTGACCAAAATTGCCATTTTTACAGAGTTTTTGCTTATTCAAAAGCTTTAATTTTGACCAATTTCAGGCACATAAATGACTTTAAACACACTTATTTTAGTTGAAAAAGTCATAATTCACATCCAACAGTCATTTAGAGTCAAAAGATTAAATGTTAAAATTTCATCCATATTGACCATTTTGGAATCGTTCGACAGGTCCGGAGTCATCGTTTTTCATCAGAAAATGGATTTTTGGGACTGTACCAAAAATGATTCAAAATGTCAATTGGATCGTGCCTCATGTTGAATAACCACTTTTTAACCCCTCAGAGTGACCAAAATGGCCATTTTTACAGAGTTTTGCTTACTCAAAAACTTTAATTTTGATCAATTTCAGGCGCATAAATGATTTTAAACACACTTGATTTAGTTGAAAAAGTCATAATTCACATCCAACAGTCATTTAGAGTCAAAAGATTAAATGTTAAAATTTCATCCATATTGACCATTTTGGAAACGTTCGACAGGTCCGGAGTCATCGTTTTTCATCAGAAAATGGATTTTTGGGACTGTACCAAAAATGATTCAAAATGTCAAATGGATCGTGCCTCATGTTGAATAACCACTTTTTAACCCCTCAGAGTGACCAAAATTGCCATTTTTACAGAGTTTTTGCTTATTCAAAAGCTTTAATTTTGACCAATTTCAGGCACATAAATGACTTTAAACACACGTATTTTAGTTGAAAAAGTCATAATTCACATCCAACAGTCATTTAGAGTCAAAAGATTAAATGTTAAAATTTCATCCATATTGACCATTTTGGGAATGTTCGACAGGTCCGGAGTCATTGTTTTTCATCAGAAAATGGATTTTTGGGACTGTACCAAAAATGATTCAAAATGTCAAATGGATCGTGCCTCATGTTGAATAACCACTTTTTAACCCCTCAGAGTGACCAACATTGCCATTTTTACAGAGTTTCGCTTACTCAAAAGCTTCAATTTTGACCAATTTCAGGCACAGAAATGACTTTAAACACACTTATTTTAGTCGAAAAGGTCATAATTCACATCCAACAGTCATTTGGAGTCAAAAGATTAAATGTTAAAATTTCATCCATATTGACCATTTTGGGAACGTTCGACAAGTTCGGAGTCATCGTTTTTTTCATCAGAAAATGGATTTTTGGGACTGTACCAAAAATGATTCAAAATGTCAATTGGATCGTGCCTCGTGTTGAATAACCACTTTTTAACCCCACAGAGTGACCAAAATGGCCATTTTTACAGAGTTTTGCTTACTCAAAAGCTTCAATTTTGACCAATTTCAGGCACATAAATGACTTTAAACACACTTATTTTAGTTGAAAAAGTCATAATTCACATCCAACAGTCATTTAGAGTCAAAAGATTAAATGTTAAAATTTCATCCATATTGACCATTTTGGAATCGTTCGACAGGTCCGGAGTCATCGTTTTTCATCAGAAAATTGATTTTTGGGACTGTACCAAAAATGATTCAAAATGTCAATTGGATCGTGCCTCATGTTGAATAACCACTTTTTAACCCCTCAGAGTGACCAAAATGGCCATTTTTACAGAGTTTTGCTTACTCAAAAGCTTTAATTTTGACCAATTTCAGGTGCATAAATGATTTTAAACACACTTATTTTAGTTGAAAAAGTCATAATTCACATCCAACAGTCATTTAGAGTCAAAAGATTACATGTTAAAATTTCATCCATATTGACCATTTTGGAATCGTTCGACAGGTCCGGAGTCATCGTTTTTCATCAGAAAATGGATTTTTGGGACTGTACAAAAAATGATTCAAAATGTCAATTGGATCGTGCCTCATGTTGAATAACCACTTTTTAACCCCTCAGAGTGACCAAAATGGCCATTTTTACAGAGTTTTGCTTACTCAAAAGCTTCAATTTTGACCAATTTCAGGCACATAAATGACTTTAAACACACTTGATTTAGTTGAAAAAGTCATAATTCACATCCAACAGTCATTTAGAGTCAAAAGATTAAATGTTAAAATTTCATCCATATTGACCATTTTGGAAACGTTCGACAGGTCCGGAGTCATCGTTTTTCATCAGAAAATGGATTTTTGGGACTGTACCAAAAATGATTCAAAATGTCAATTGGATCGTGCCTCATGTTGAATAACCACTTTTTGACCCCTCAGAGTGACCAAAATGGCCATTTTTACAGAGTTTTGCTTACTCAAAAGCTTCAATTTTGACCAATTTCAGGCACATAAATGACTTTAAACACACTTGATTTAGTCGAAAAGGTCATAATTCACATCCAACAGTCATTTGGAGTCAAAAGATTAAATGTTAAAATTTCATCCATATTGACCATTTTGGGAACGTTCGACAGGTCCGGAGTCATCGTTTTTCATCAGAAAATGGATTTTTGGGACTGTACCAAAAATGATTCAAAATGTCAATTGGATCGTGCCTCATGTTGAATAACCACTTTTTAACCCCTCAGAGTGACCAACATTGCCATTTTTACAGAGTTTTGCTTTCTCAAAAGCTTCAATTTTGACCAATTTCAGGCACATAAATGACTTTAAACACACTTATTTTAGTTGAAAAAGTCATAATTCCCATCCAACAGTCATTTGGAGTCAAAAGATTAAATGTTAAAATGTCATCCATATTGACCATTTTGGGAACGTTCGACAGGTCCGGAGTCATCGTTTTTCATCAGAAAATGGATTTTTGGGACTGTACCAAAAATGATTCAAAATGTCAATTGGATCGTGCCTCATGTTGAATAACCACTTTTTAACCCCTCAGAGTGACCAAAATGGCCATTTTTACAGAGTTTTGCTTACTCAAAAGCTTCAATTTTGACCAATTTCAGGCACATAAATGACTTTAAACACACTTATTTTAGTTGAAAAAGTCATAATTCACATCCAACAGTCATTTAGAGTCAAAAGATTAAATGTTAAAATTTCATCCATATTGACCATTTTGGGAACGTTCGACAGGTCCGGAGTCATCGTTTTTCATCAGAAAATGGATTTTTGGGACTGTACCAAAAATGATTCAAAATGTCAAATGGATCGTGCCTCATGTTGAATAACCACTTTTTAACCCCTCAGAGTGACCAACATTGCCATTTTTACAGAGTTTCGCTTACTCAAAAGCTTCAATTTTGACCAATTTCAGGCACAGAAATGACTTTAAACACACTTATTTTAGTCGAAAAGGTCATAATTCACATCCAACAGTCATTTGGAGTCAAAAGATTAAATGTTAAAATTTCATCCATATTGACCATTTTGGGAACGTTCGACAGGTCCGGAGTCATCGTTTTTCATCAGAAAATGGATTTTTGGGACTGTACCAAAAATGATTCAAAATGTCAATTGGATCGTGCCTCATGTTGTATAACCACTTTTTAACCCCTCAGAGTGACCAAAATGGCCATTTTTACAGAGTTTTGCTTACTCAAAAGCTTCAATTTTGACCAATTTCAGGCACATAAATGACTTTAAACACACTTATTTTAGTTGAAAAAGTCATAATTCACATCCAACAGTCATTTAGAGTCAAAAGATTAAATGTTAAAATTTCATCCATATTGACCATTTTGGAATCGTTCGACAGGTCCGGAGTCATCGTTTTTCATCAGAAAATGGATTTTTGGGACTGTACCAAAAATGATTCAAAATGTCAATTGGATCGTGCCTCATGTTGAATAACCACTTTGTAACCCCTCAGAGTGACCAAAATGGCCATTTTTACAGAGTTTTGCTTACTCAAAAGCTTCAATTTTGACCAATTTCAGGCACATAAATGACTTTAAACACACTTGATTTAGTTGAAAAAGTCATAATTCACATCCAACAGTCATTTGGAGTCAAAAGATTAAATGTTAAAATTTCATCCATATTGACCATTTTGGGAACGTTCAACAGGTCCGGAGTCATCGTTTTTCATCAGAAAATGGATTTTTGGGACTGTACCAAAAATGATTCAAAATGTCAATTGGATCGTGCCTCATGTTGAATAACCACTTTTTAACCCCTCAGAGTGACCAAAATGGCCATTTTTACAGAGTTTTGCTTACTCAAAAGCTTCAATTTTGACCAATTTCAGGCACATAAATGACTTTAAACACACTTATTTTAGTTGAAAAAGTCATAATTCACATCCAACAGTCATTTAGAGTCAAAAGATTAAATGTTAAAATTTCATCCATATTGACCATTTTGGGAACGTTCGACAGGTCCGGAGTCATCGTTTTTCATCAGAAAATGGATTTTTGGGACTGTACCAAAAATGATTCAAAATGTCAAATGGATCGTGCCTCATGTTGAATAACCACTTTTTAACCCCTCAGAGTGACCAAAATTGCCATTTTTACAGAGTTTTTGCTTATTCAAAAGCTTTAATTTTGACCAATTTCAGGCACATAAATGACTTTAAACACACTTATTTTAGTTGAAAAAGTCATAATTCACATCCAACAGTCATTTAGAGTCAAAAGATTAAATGTTAAAATTTCATCCATATTGACCATTTTGGAATCGTTCGACAGGTCCGGAGTCATCGTTTTTCATCAGAAAATTGATTTTTGGGACTGTACCAAAAATGATTCAAAATGTCAATTGGATCGTGCCTCATGTTGAATAACCACTTTTTAACCCCTCAGAGTGACCAAAATGGCCATTTTTACAGAGTTTTGCTTACTCAAAAGCTTTAATTTTGACCAATTTCAGGTGCATAAATGATTTTAAACACACTTATTTTAGTTGAAAAAGTCATAATTCACATCCAACAGTCATTTAGAGTCAAAAGATTACATGTTAAAATTTCATCCATATTGACCATTTTGGAATCGTTCGACAGGTCCGGAGTCATCGTTTTTCATCAGAAAATGGATTTTTGGGACTGTACAAAAAATGATTCAAAATGTCAATTGGATCGTGCCTCATGTTGAATAACCACTTTTTAACCCCTCAGAGTGACCAAAATGGCCATTTTTACAGAGTTTTGCTTACTCAAAAGCTTCAATTTTGACCAATTTCAGGCACATAAATGACTTTAAACACACTTGATTTAGTTGAAAAAGTCATAATTCACATCCAACAGTCATTTAGAGTCAAAAGATTAAATGTTAAAATTTCATCCATATTGACCATTTTGGAAACGTTCGACAGGTCCGGAGTCATCGTTTTTCATCAGAAAATGGATTTTTGGGACTGTACCAAAAATGATTCAAAATGTCAATTGGATCGTGCCTCATGTTGAATAACCACTTTTTGACCCCTCAGAGTGACCAAAATGGCCATTTTTACAGAGTTTTGCTTACTCAAAAGCTTCAATTTTGACCAATTTCAGGCACATAAATGACTTTAAACACACTTGATTTAGTCGAAAAGGTCATAATTCACATCCAACAGTCATTTGGAGTCAAAAGATTAAATGTTAAAATTTCATCCATATTGACCATTTTGGGAACGTTCGACAGGTCCGGAGTCATCGTTTTTCATCAGAAAATGGATTTTTGGGACTGTACCAAAAATGATTCAAAATGTCAATTGGATCGTGCCTCATGTTGAATAACCACTTTTTAACCCCTCAGAGTGACCAACATTGCCATTTTTACAGAGTTTTGCTTTCTCAAAAGCTTCAATTTTGACCAATTTCAGGCACATAAATGACTTTAAACACACTTATTTTAGTTGAAAAAGTCATAATTCCCATCCAACAGTCATTTGGAGTCAAAAGATTAAATGTTAAAATGTCATCCATATTGACCATTTTGGGAACGTTCGACAGGTCCGGAGTCATCGTTTTTCATCAGAAAATGGATTTTTGGGACTGTACCAAAAATGATTCAAAATGTCAATTGGATCGTGCCTCATGTTGAATAACCACTTTTTAACCCCTCAGAGTGACCAAAATGGCCATTTTTACAGAGTTTTGCTTACTCAAAAGCTTCAATTTTGACCAATTTCAGGCACATAAATGACTTTAAACACACTTATTTTAGTTGAAAAAGTCATAATTCACATCCAACAGTCATTTAGAGTCAAAAGATTAAATGTTAAAATTTCATCCATATTGACCATTTTGGGAACGTTCGACAGGTCCGGAGTCATCGTTTTTCATCAGAAAATGGATTTTTGGGACTGTACCAAAAATGATTCAAAATGTCAAATGGATCGTGCCTCATGTTGAATAACCACTTTTTAACCCCTCAGAGTGACCAACATTGCCATTTTTACAGAGTTTCGCTTACTCAAAAGCTTCAATTTTGACCAATTTCAGGCACAGAAATGACTTTAAACACACTTATTTTAGTCGAAAAGGTCATAATTCACATCCAACAGTCATTTGGAGTCAAAATATTAAATGTTAAAATTTCATCCATATTGACCATTTTGGGAACGTTCGACAGGTCCGGAGTCATCGTTTTTCATCAGAAAATGGATTTTTGGGACTGTACCAAAAATGATTCAAAATGTCAATTGGATCGTGCCTCATGTTGTATAACCACTTTTTAACCCCTCAGAGTGACCAAAATGGCCATTTTTACAAAGTTTTGCTTACTCAAAAGCTTCAATTTTGACCAATTTCAGGCACATAAATGACTTTAAACACACTTATTTTAGTTGAAAAAGTCATAATTCACATCCAACAGTCATTTAGAGTCAAAAGATTAAATGTTAAAATTTCATCCATATTGACCATTTTGGAATCGTTCGACAGGTCCGGAGTCATCGTTTTTCATCAGAAAATGGATTTTTGGGACTGTACCAAAAATGATTCAAAATGTCAATTGGATCGTGCCTCATGTTGAATAACCACTTTGTAACCCCTCAGAGTGACCAAAATGGCCATTTTTACAGAGTTTTGCTTACTCAAAAGCTTCAATTTTGACCAATTTCAGGCACATAAATGACTTTAAACACACTTGATTTAGTTGAAAAAGTCATAATTCACATCCAACAGTCATTTGGAGTCAAAAGATTAAATGTTAAAATTTCATCCATATTGACCATTTTGGGAACGTTCAACAGGTCCGGAGTCATCGTTTTTCATCAGAAAATGGATTTTTGGGACTGTACCAAAAATGATTCAAAATGTCAATTGGATCGTGCCTCATGTTGAATAACCACTTTTTAACCCCTCAGAGTGACCAAAATGGCCATTTTTACAGAGTTTTGCTTACTCAAAAGCTTCAATTTTGACCAATTTCAGGCACATAAATGACTTTAAACACACTTATTTTAGTTGAAAAAGTCATAATTCACATCCAACAGTCATTTAGAGTCAAAAGATTAAATGTTAAAATTTCATCCATATTGACCATTTTGGGAACGTTCGACAGGTCCGGAGTCATCGTTTTTCATCAGAAAATGGATTTTTGGGACTGTACCAAAAATGATTCAAAATGTCAAATGGATCGTGCCTCATGTTGAATAACCACTTTTTAACCCCTCAGAGTGACCAAAATTGCCATTTTTACAGAGTTTTTGCTTATTCAAAAGCTTTAATTTTGACCAATTTCAGGCACATAAATGACTTTAAACACACTTATTTTAGTTGAAAAAGTCATAATTCACATCCAACAGTCATTTAGAGTCAAAAGATTAAATGTTAAAATTTCATCCATATTGACCATTTTGGAATCGTTCGACAGGTCCGGAGTCATCGTTTTTCATCAGAAAATGGATTTTTGGGACTGTACCAAAAATGATTCAAAATGTCAATTGGATCGTGCCTCATGTTGAATAACCACTTTTTAACCCCTCAGAGTGACCGAAATGGCCATTTTTACAGAGTTTTGCTTACTCAAAAGCTTTAATTTTGACCAATTTCAGGCGCATAAATGATTTTAAACAAACTTATTTTAGTTGAAAAAGTCATAATTCACATTCAACAGTCATTTAGAGTCAAAAGATTACATGTTAAAATTTCATCCATATTGACCATTTTGGAAACGTTCGACAGGTCCGGAGTCATCGTTTTTCATCAGAAAATGGATTTTTGGGACTGTACCAAAAATGATTCAAAATGTCAAATGGATCGTGCCTCATGTTGAATAACCACTTTTTAACCCCTCAGAGTGACCAACATTGCCATTTTTACAGAGTTTCGCTTACTCAAAAGCTTCAATTTTGACCAATTTCAGGCACAGAAATGACTTTAAACACACTTATTTTAGTCGAAAAGGTCATAATTCACATCCAACAGTCATTTGGAGTCAAAGGATTAAATGTCAAAATTTCATCCATATTGACCATTTTGGGAACGTTCGACAGGTCCGGAGTCATCGTTTTTCATCAGAAAATTGATTTTTGGGACTGTACCAAAAATGATTCAAAATGTCAAATGGATCGTGCCTCATGTTGAATAACCACTTTTTAACCCCTCAGGTGACCAACATTGCCATTTTTACAGAGTTTTGCTTACTCAAAAGCTTCAATTTTGACCAATTTCAGGCACATAAATGACTTTAAACACACTTATTTTAGTTGAAAAAGTCATAATTCACATCCAACAGTCATTTAGAGTCAAAAGATTAAATGTTAACATTTCATCCATATTGACCATTTTGGAATCGTTCGACAGGTCCGGAGTCATCGTTTTTCATCAGAAAATTGATTTTTGGGACTGTACCAAAAATGATTCAAAATGTCAATTGGATCGTGCCTCATGTTGAATAACCACTTTTTAACCCCTCAGAGTGACCAAAATGGCCATTTTTACAGAGTTTTGCTTACTCAAAAGCTTTAATTTTGACCAATTTCAGGCGCATAAATGATTTTAAACACACTTATTTTAGTTGAAAAAGTCATAATTCACATCCAACAGTCATTTAGAGTCAAAAGATTACATGTTAAAATTTCATCCATATTGACCATTTTGGAATCGTTCGACAGGTCCGGAGTCATCGTTTTTCATCAGAAAATGGATTTTTGGGACTGTACAAAAAATGATTCAAAATGTCAATTGGATCGTGCCTCATGTTGAATAACCACTTTTTAACCCCTCAGAGTGACCAAAATGGCCATTTTTACAGAGTTTTGCTTACTCAAAATCTTTAATTTTGACCAATTTCAGGCGCATAAATGATTTTAAACACACTTATTTTAGTTGAAAAAGTCATAATTCACATCCAACAGTCATTTAGAGTCAAAAGATTAAATGTTAAAATTTCATCCATATTGACCATTTTGGAATCGTTCGACAGGTCCGGAGTCATCGTTTTTCATCAGAAAATGGATTTTTGGGACTGTACCAAAAATGATTCAAAATGTCAATTGGATCGTGCCTCATGTTGAATAACCACTTTGTAACCCCTCAGAGTGACCAAAATGGCCATTTTTACAGAGTTTTGCTTACTCAAAAGCTTCAATTTTGACCAATTTCAGGCACATAAATGACTTTAAACACACTTGATTTAGTTGAAAAAGTCATAATTCACATCCAACAGTCATTTGGAGTCAAAAGATTAAATGTTAAAATTTCATCCATATTGACCATTTTGGGAACGTTCGACAGGTCCGGAGTCATCGTTTTTCATCAGAAAATGGATTTTTGGGACTGTAACAAAAATGATTCAAAATGTCAATTGGATCGTGCCTCATGTTGAATAACCACTTTTTAACCCCTCAGAGTGACCAAAATGGCCATTTTTACAGAGTTTTGCTTACTCAAAAGCTTCAATTTTGACCAATTTCAGGCACATAAATGACTTTAAACACACTTATTTTAGTTGAAAAAGTCATAATTCACATCCAACAGTCATTTAGAGTCAAAAGATTAAATGTTAAAATTTCATCCATATTGACCATTTTGGGAACGTTCGACAGGTCCGGAGTCATCGTTTTTCATCAGAAAATGGATTTTTGGGACTGTACCAAAAATGATTCAAAATGTCAAATGGATCGTGCCTCATGTTGAATAACCACTTTTTAACCCCTCAGAGTGACCAAAATTGCCATTTTTACAGAGTTTTTGCTTATTCAAAAGCTTTAATTGTGACCAATTTCAGGCACATAAATGACTTTAAACACACTTATTTTAGTTGAAAAAGTCATAATTCACATCCAACAGTCATTTAGAGTCTAAAGATTAAATGTTAAAATTTCATCCATATTGACCATTTTGTGAACGTTCGACAGGTCCGGAGTCATCGTTTTTCATCAGAAAATTGATTTTTGGGACTGTACCAAAAATGATTCAAAATGTCAAATGGATCGTGCCTCATGTTGAATAACCACTTTTTAACCCCTCAGAGTGACCAAAATGGCCATTTTTACAGAGTTTTGCTTACTCAAAAGCTTCAATTTTGACCAATTTCAGGCACATAAATGACTTTAAACACACTTATTTTAGTTGAAAAAGTCATAATTCCCATCCAACAGTCATTTGGAGTCAAAAGATTAAATGTTAAAATTTCATCCATATTGACCATTTTGGGAACGTTCGACAGGTCCGGAGTCATCGTTTTTCATCAGAAAATGGATTTTTGGGACTGTACCAAAAATGATTCAAAATGTCAAATGGATCGTGCCTCATGTTGAATAACCACTTTTTAACCCCTCAGAGTGACCAAAATTGCCATTTTTACAGAGTTTTTGCTTATTCAAAAGCTTTAATTTTGACCAATTTCAGGCACATAAATGACTTTAAACACACGTATTTTAGTTGAAAAAGTCATAATTCACATCCAACAGTCATTTAGAGTCAAAAGATTAAATGTTAAAATTTCATCCATATTGACCATTTTGGGAATGTTCGACAGGTCCGGAGTCATTGTTTTTCATCAGAAAATGGATTTTTGGGACTGTACTAAAAATGATTCAAAATGTCAAATGGATCGTGCCTCATGTTGAATAACCACTTTTTAACCCCTCAGAGTGACCAACATTGCCATTTTTACAGAGTTTCGCTTACTCAAAAGCTTCAATTTTGACCAATTTCAGGCACAGAAATGACTTTAAACACACTTATTTTAGTCGAAAAGGTCATAATTCACATCCAACAGTCATTTGGAGTCAAAAGATTAAATGTTAAAATTTCATCCATATTGACCATTTTGGGAACGTTCGACAAGTTCGGAGTCATCGTTTTTTTCATCAGAAAATGGATTTTTGGGACTGTACCAAAAATGATTCAAAATGTCAATTGGATCGTGCCTCGTGTTGAATAACCACTTTTTAACCCCACAGAGTGACCAAAATGGCCATTTTTACAGAGTTTTGCTTACTCAAAAGCTTCAATTTTGACCAATTTCAGGCACATAAATGACTTTAAACACACTTATTTTAGTTGAAAAAGTCATAATTCACATCCAACAGTCATTTAGAGTCAAAAGATTAAATGTTAAAATTTCATCCATATTGACCATTTTGGAAACGTTCGACAGGTCCGGAGTCATCGTTTTTCATCAGAAAATGGATTTTTGGGACTGTACCAAAAATGATTCAAAATGTCAAATGGATCGTGCCTCATGTTGAATAACCACTTTTTAACCCCTCAGAGTGACCAACATTGCCATTTTTACAGAGTTTCGCTTACTCAAAAGCTTCAATTTTGACCAATTTCAGGCACAGAAATGACTTTAAACACACTTATTTTAGTCGAAAAGGTCATAATTCACATCCAACAGTCATTTGGAGTCAAAAGATTAAATGTCAAAATTTCATCCATATTGACCATTTTGGGAACGTTCGACAGGTCCGGAGTCATCGTTTTTCATCAGAAAATTGATTTTTGGGACTGTACTAAAAATGATTCAAAATGTCAAATGGATCGTGCCTCATGTTGAATAACCACTTTTTAACCCCTCAGAGTGACCAACATTGCCATTTTTACAGAGTTTTGCTTACTCAAAAGCTTCAATTTTGACCAATTTCAGGCACATAAATGACTTTAAACACACTTATTTTAGTTGAAAAAGTCATAATTCACATCCAACAGTCATTTAGAGTCAAAAGATTAAATGTTAAAATTTCATCCATATTGACCATTTTGGAATCGTTCGACAGGTCCGGAGTCATCGTTTTTCATCAGAAAATTGATTTTTGGGACTGTACCAAAAATGATTCAAAATGTCAATTGGATCGTGCCTCATGTTGAATAACCACTTTTTAACCCCTCAGAGTGACCAAAATGGCCATTTTTACAGAGTTTTGCTTACTCAAAAGCTTTAATTTTGACCAATTTCAGGCGCATAAATGATTTTAAACACACTTATTTTAGTTGAAAAAGTCATAATTCACATCCAACAGTCATTTAGAGTCAAAAGATTACATGTTAAAATTTCATCCATATTGACCATTTTGGAATCGTTCGACAGGTCCGGAGTCATCGTTTTTCATCAGAAAATGGATTTTTGGGACTGTACAAAAAATGATTCAAAATGTCAATTGGATCGTGCCTCATGTTGAATAACCACTTTTTAACCCCTCAGAGTGACCAAAATGGCCATTTTTACAGAGTTTTGCTTACTCAAAATCTTTAATTTTGACCAATTTCAGGCGCATAAATGATTTTAAACACACTTATTTTAGTTGAAAAAGTCATAATTCACATCCAACAGTCATTTAGAGTCAAAAGATTAAATGTTAAAATTTCATCCATATTGACCATTTTGGAATCGTTCGACAGGTCCGGAGTCATCGTTTTTCATCAGAAAATGGATTTTTGGGACTGTACCAAAAATGATTCAAAATGTCAATTGGATCGTGCCTCATGTTGAATAACCACTTTGTAACCCCTCAGAGTGACCAAAATGGCCATTTTTACAGAGTTTTGCTTACTCAAAAGCTTCAATTTTGACCAATTTCAGGCACATAAATGACTTTAAACACACTTGATTTAGTTGAAAAAGTCATAATTCACATCCAACAGTCATTTGGAGTCAAAAGATTAAATGTTAAAATTTCATCCATATTGACCATTTTGGGAACGTTCGACAGGTCCGGAGTCATCGTTTTTCATCAGAAAATGGATTTTTGGGACTGTAACAAAAATGATTCAAAATGTCAATTGGATCGTGCCTCATGTTGAATAACCACTTTTTAACCCCTCAGAGTGACCAAAATGGCCATTTTTACAGAGTTTTGCTTACTCAAAAGCTTCAATTTTGACCAATTTCAGGCACATAAATGACTTTAAACACACTTATTTTAGTTGAAAAAGTCATAATTCACATCCAACAGTCATTTAGAGTCAAAAGATTAAATGTTAAAATTTCATCCATATTGACCATTTTGGGAACGTTCGACAGGTCCGGAGTCATCGTTTTTCATCAGAAAATGGATTTTTGGGACTGTACCAAAAATGATTCAAAATGTCAAATGGATCGTGCCTCATGTTGAATAACCACTTTTTAACCCCTCAGAGTGACCAAAATTGCCATTTTTACAGAGTTTTTGCTTATTCAAAAGCTTTAATTGTGACCAATTTCAGGCACATAAATGACTTTAAACACACTTATTTTAGTTGAAAAAGTCATAATTCACATCCAACAGTCATTTAGAGTCTAAAGATTAAATGTTAAAATTTCATCCATATTGACCATTTTGTGAACGTTCGACAGGTCCGGAGTCATCGTTTTTCATCAGAAAATTGATTTTTGGGACTGTACCAAAAATGATTCAAAATGTCAAATGGATCGTGCCTCATGTTGAATAACCACTTTTTAACCCCTCAGAGTGACCAAAATGGCCATTTTTACAGAGTTTTGCTTACTCAAAAGCTTCAATTTTGACCAATTTCAGGCACATAAATGACTTTAAACACACTTATTTTAGTTGAAAAAGTCATAATTCCCATCCAACAGTCATTTGGAGTCAAAAGATTAAATGTTAAAATTTCATCCATATTGACCATTTTGGGAACGTTCGACAGGTCCGGAGTCATCGTTTTTCATCAGAAAATGGATTTTTGGGACTGTACCAAAAATGATTCAAAATGTCAAATGGATCGTGCCTCATGTTGAATACCCCCTTTTTAACCCCTCAGAGTGACCAAAATTGCCATTTTTACAGAGTTTTTGCTTATTCAAAAGCTTTAATTTTGACCAATTTCAGGCACATAAATGACTTTAAACACACGTATTTTAGTTGAAAAAGTCATAATTCACATCCAACAGTCATTTAGAGTCAAAAGATTAAATGTTAAAATTTCATCCATATTGACCATTTTGGGAATGTTCGACAGGTCCGGAGTCATTGTTTTTCATCAGAAAATGGATTTTTGGGACTGTACTAAAAATGATTCAAAATGTCAAATGGATCGTGCCTCATGTTGAATAACCACTTTTTAACCCCTCAGAGTGACCAACATTGCCATTTTTACAGAGTTTCGCTTACTCAAAAGCTTCAATTTTGACCAATTTCAGGCACAGAAATGACTTTAAACACACTTATTTTAGTCGAAAAGGTCATAATTCACATCCAACAGTCATTTGGAGTCAAAAGATTAAATGTTAAAATTTCATCCATATTGACCATTTTGGGAACGTTCGACAAGTTCGGAGTCATCGTTTTTTTCATCAGAAAATGGATTTTTGGGACTGTACCAAAAATGATTCAAAATGTCAATTGGATCGTGCCTCGTGTTGAATAACCACTTTTTAACCCCACAGAGTGACCAAAATGGCCATTTTTACAGAGTTTTGCTTACTCAAAAGCTTCAATTTTGACCAATTTCAGGCACATAAATGACTTTAAACACACTTATTTTAGTTGAAAAAGTCATAATTCACATCCAACAGTCATTTAGAGTCAAAAGATTAAATGTTAAAATTTCATCCATATTGACCATTTTGGAAACGTTCGACAGGTCCGGAGTCATCGTTTTTCATCAGAAAATGGATTTTTGGGACTGTACCAAAAATGATTCAAAATGTCAATTGGATCGTGCCTCATGTTGAATAACCACTTTTTAACCCCTCAGAGTGACCAAAATGGCAATTTTTACAGAGTTTTGCTTACTCAAAAGCTTTAATTTTGACCAATTTCAGGCGCATAAATGATTTTAAACAAACTTATTTTAGTTGAAAAAGTCATAATTCACATTCAACAGTCATTTAGAGTCAAAAGATTACATGTTAAAATTTCATCCATATTGACCATTTTGGAAACGTTCGACAGGTCCGGAGTCATCGTTTTTCATCAGAAAATGGATTTTTGGGACTGTACCAAAAATGATTCAAAATGTCAAATGGATCGTGCCTCATGTTGAATAACCACTTTTTAACCCCTCAGAGTGACCAACATTGCCATTTTTACAGAGTTTCGCTTACTCAAAAGCTTCAATTTTGACCAATTTCAGGCACAGAAATGACTTTAAACACACTTATTTTAGTCGAAAAGGTCATAATTCACATCCAACAGTCATTTGGAGTCAAAAGATTAAATGTCAAAATTTCATCCATATTGACCATTTTGGGAACGTTCGACAGGTCCGGAGTCATCGTTTTTCATCAGAAAATTGATTTTTGGGACTGTACCAAAAATGATTCAAAATGTCAAATGGATCGTGCCTCATGTTGAATAACCACTTTTTAACCCCTCAGAGTGACCAACATTGCCATTTTTACAGAGTTTTGCTTACTCAAAAGCTTCAATTTTGACCAATTTCAGGCACATAAATGACTTTAAACACACTTATTTTAGTTGAAAAAGTCATAATTCACATCCAACAGTCATTTAGAGTCAAAAGATTAAATGTTAAAATTTCATCCATATTGACCATTTTGGAATCGTTCGACAGGTCCGGAGTCATCGTTTTTCATCAGAAAATTGATTTTTGGGACTGTACCAAAAATGATTCAAAATGTCAATTGGATCGTGCCTCATGTTGAATAACCACTTTTTAACCCCTCAGAGTGACCAAAATGGCCATTTTTACAGAGTTTTGCTTACTCAAAAGCTTTAATTTTGACCAATTTCAGGCGCATAAATGATTTTAAACACACTTATTTTAGTTGAAAAAGTCATAATTCACATCCAACAGTCATTTAGAGTCAAAAGATTACATGTTAAAATTTCATCCATATTGACCATTTTGGAATCGTTCGACAGGTCCGGAGTCATCGTTTTTCATCAGAAAATGGATTTTTGGGACTGTACAAAAAATGATTCAAAATGTCAATTGGATCGTGCCTCATGTTGAATAACCACTTTTTAACCCCTCAGAGTGACCAAAATGGCCATTTTTACAGAGTTTTGCTTACTCAAAATCTTTAATTTTGACCAATTTCAGGCGCATAAATGATTTTAAACACACTTATTTTAGTTGAAAAAGTCATAATTTACATCCAACAGTCATTTAGAGTCAAAAGATTACATGTTAAAATTTCATCCATATTGACCATTTTGGAATCGTTCGACAGGTCCGGAGTCATCGTTTTTCATCAGAAAATGGATTTTTGGGACTGTACCAAAAATGATTCAAAATGTCAATTGGATCGTGCCTCATGTTGAATAACCACTTTTTAACCCCTCAGAGTGACCAAAATGGCCATTTTTACAGAGTTTTGCTTACTCAAAAGCTTCAATTTTGACCAATTTCAGGCACATAAATGACTTTAAACACACTTGATTTAGTTGAAAAAGTCATAATTCACATCCAACAGTCATTTAGAGTCAAAAGATTAAATGTTAAAATTTCATCCATATTGACCATTTTGGAAACGTTCGACAGGTCCGGAGTCATCGTTTTTCATCAGAAAATGGATTTTTGGGACTGTACCAAAAATGATTCAAAATGTCAATTGGATCGTGCCTCATGTTGAATAACCACTTTTTAACCCCTCAGAGTGACCAAAATGGCCATTTTTACAGAGTTTTGCTTACTCAAAAGCTTCAATTTTGACCAATTTCAGGCACATAAATGACTTTAAACACACTTGATTTAGTTGAAAAAGTCATAATTCACATCCAACAGTCATTTAGAGTCAAAAGATTACATGTTAAAATTTCATCTATATTGACCATTTTGGAATCGTTCGACAGGTCCGGAGTCATCGTTTTTCATCAGAAAATGGATTTTTGGGACTGTACCAAAAATGATTCAAAATGTCAATTGGATCGTGCCTCATGTTGAATAACCACTTTTTAACCCCTCAGAGTGACCAAAATGGCCATTTTTACAGAGTTTTGCTTACTCAAAAGCTTCAATTTTGACCAATTTCAGGCACATAAATGACTTTAAACACACTTGATTTAGTTGAAAAAGTCATAATTCACATCCAACAGTCATTTAGAGTCAAAAGATTAAATGTTAAAATTTCATCCATATTGACCATTTTGGGAACGTTCGACAGGTCCGGAGTCATCGTTTTTCATCAGAAAATGGATTTTTGGGACTGTACCAAAAATGATTCAAAATGTCAATTGGATCGTGCCTCATGTTGAATAACCACTTTTTAACCCCTCAGAGTGACCAAAATGGCCATTTTTACAGAGTTTTGCTTACTCAAAAGCTTCAATTTTGACCAATTTCAGGCACATAAATGACTTTAAACACACTTGATTTAGTTGAAAAAGTCATAATTCACATCCAACAGTCATTTAGAGTCAAAAGATTAAATGTTAAAATTTCATCCATATTGACCATTTTGGAAACGTTCGACAGGTCCGTAGTCATCGTTTTTCATCAGAAAATGGATTTTTGGGACTGTACCAAAAATGATTCAAAATGTCAAATGGATCGTGCCTCATGTTGAATAACCACTTTTTAACCCCTCAGAGTGACCAACATTGCCATTTTTACAGAGTTTCGCTTACTCAAAAGCTTCAATTTTGACCAATTTCAGGCACAGAAATGACTTTAAACACACTTATTTTAGTCGAAAAGGTCATAATTCACATCCAACAGTCATTTGGAGTCAAAAGATTAAATGTTAAAATTTCATCCATATTGACCATTTTGGGAACGTTCGACAGGTCCGGAGTCATCGTTTTTCATCAGAAAATGGATTTTTGGGACTGTACCAAAAATGATTCAAAATGTCAATTGGATCGTGCCTCATGTTGTATAACCACTTTTTAACCCCTCAGAGTGACCAAAATGGCCATTTTTACAGAGTTTTGCTTACTCAAAAGCTTCAATTTTGACCAATTTCAGGCACATAAATGACTTTAAACACACTTATTTTAGTTGAAAAAGTCATAATTCACATCCAACAGTCATTTAGAGTCAAAAGATTAAATGTTAAAATTTCATCCATATTGACCATTTTGGAATCGTTCGACAGGTCCGGAGTCATCGTTTTTCATCAGAAAATTGATTTTTGGGACTGTACCAAAAATGATTCAAAATGTCAATTGGATCGTGCCTCATGTTGAATAACCACTTTTTAACCCCTCAGAGTGACCAAAATGGCCATTTTTACAGAGTTTTGCTTACTCAAAAGCTTTAATTTTGACCAATTTCAGGCGCATAAATGATTTTAAACACACTTATTTTAGTTGAAAAAGTCATAATTCACATCCAACAGTCATTTAGAGTCAAAAGATTACATGTTAAAATTTCATCCATATTGACCATTTTGGAATCGTTCGACAGGTCCGGAGTCATCGTTTTTCATCAGAAAATGGATTTTTGGGACTGTACAAAAAATGATTCAAAATGTCAATTGGATCGTGCCTCATGTTGAATAACCACTTTTTAACCCCTCAGAGTGACCAAAATGGCCATTTTTACAGAGTTTTGCTTACTCAAAATCTTTAATTTTGACCAATTTCAGGCGCATAAATGATTTTAAACACACTTATTTTAGTTGAAAAAGTCATAATTCACATCCAACAGTCATTTAGAGTCAAAAGATTAAATGTTAAAATTTCATCCATATTGACCATTTTGGAATCGTTCGACAGGTCCGGAGTCATCGTTTTTCATCAGAAAATGGATTTTTGGGACTGTACCAAAAATGATTCAAAATGTCAATTGGATCGTGCCTCATGTTGAATAACCACTTTGTAACCCCTCAGAGTGACCAAAATGGCCATTTTTACAGAGTTTTGCTTACTCAAAAGCTTCAATTTTGACCAATTTCAGGCACATAAATGACTTTAAACACACTTGATTTAGTTGAAAAAGTCATAATTCACATCCAACAGTCATTTGGAGTCAAAAGATTAAATGTTAAAATTTCATCCATATTGACCATTTTGGGAACGTTCGACAGGTCCGGAGTCATCGTTTTTCATCAGAAAATGGATTTTTGGGACTGTAACAAAAATGATTCAAAATGTCAATTGGATCGTGCCTCATGTTGAATAACCACTTTTTAACCCCTCAGAGTGACCAAAATGGCCATTTTTACAGAGTTTTGCTTACTCAAAAGCTTCAATTTTGACCAATTTCAGGCACATAAATGACTTTAAACACACTTATTTTAGTTGAAAAAGTCATAATTCACATCCAACAGTCATTTAGAGTCAAAAGATTAAATGTTAAAATTTCATCCATATTGACCATTTTGGGAACGTTCGACAGGTCCGGAGTCATCGTTTTTCATCAGAAAATGGATTTTTGGGACTGTACCAAAAATGATTCAAAATGTCAAATGGATCGTGCCTCATGTTGAATAACCACTTTTTAACCCCTCAGAGTGACCAAAATTGCCATTTTTACAGAGTTTTTGCTTATTCAAAAGCTTTAATTGTGACCAATTTCAGGCACATAAATGACTTTAAACACACTTATTTTAGTTGAAAAAGTCATAATTCACATCCAACAGTCATTTAGAGTCTAAAGATTAAATGTTAAAATTTCATCCATATTGACCATTTTGTGAACGTTCGACAGGTCCGGAGTCATCGTTTTTCATCAGAAAATTGATTTTTGGGACTGTACCAAAAATGATTCAAAATGTCAAATGGATTGTGCCTCATGTTGAATAACCACTTTTTAACCCCTCAGAGTGACCAAAATGGCCATTTTTACAGAGTTTTGCTTACTCAAAAGCTTCAATTTTGACCAATTTCAGGCACATAAATGACTTTAAACACACTTATTTTAGTTGAAAAAGTCATAATTCCCATCCAACAGTCATTTGGAGTCAAAAGATTAAATGTTAAAATTTCATCCATATTGACCATTTTGGGAACGTTCGACAGGTCCGGAGTCATCGTTTTTCATCAGAAAATGGATTTTTGGGACTGTACCAAAAATGATTCAAAATGTCAAATGGATCGTGCCTCATGTTGAATAACCACTTTTTAACCCCTCAGAGTGACCAAAATTGCCATTTTTACAGAGTTTTTGCTTATTCAAAAGCTTTAATTTTGACCAATTTCAGGCACATAAATGACTTTAAACACACGTATTTTAGTTGAAAAAGTCATAATTCACATCCAACAGTCATTTAGAGTCAAAAGATTAAATGTTAAAATTTCATCCATATTGACCATTTTGGGAATGTTCGACAGGTCCGGAGTCATTGTTTTTCATCAGAAAATGGATTTTTGGGACTGTACTAAAAATGATTCAAAATGTCAAATGGATCGTGCCTCATGTTGAATAACCACTTTTTAACCCCTCAGAGTGACCAACATTGCCATTTTTACAGAGTTTCGCTTACTCAAAAGCTTCAATTTTGACCAATTTCAGGCACAGAAATGACTTTAAACACACTTATTTTAGTCGAAAAGGTCATAATTCACATCCAACAGTCATTTGGAGTCAAAAGATTAAATGTTAAAATTTCATCCATATTGACCATTTTGGGAACGTTCGACAAGTTCGGAGTCATCGTTTTTTTCATCAGAAAATGGATTTTTGGGACTGTACCAAAAATGATTCAAAATGTCAATTGGATCGTGCCTCGTGTTGAATAACCACTTTTTAACCCCACAGAGTGACCAAAATGGCCATTTTTACAGAGTTTTGCTTACTCAAAAGCTTCAATTTTGACCAATTTCAGGCACATAAATGACTTTAAACACACTTATTTTAGTTGAAAAAGTCATAATTCACATCCAACAGTCATTTAGAGTCAAAAGATTAAATGTTAAAATTTCATCCATATTGACCATTTTGGAAACGTTCGACAGGTCCGGAGTCATCGTTTTTCATCAGAAAATGGATTTTTGGGACTGTACCAAAAATGATTCAAAATGTCAATTGGATCGTGCCTCATGTTGAATAACCACTTTTTAACCCCTCAGAGTGACCAAAATGGCCATTTTTACAGAGTTTTGCTTACTCAAAAGCTTTAATTTTGACCAATTTCAGGCGCATAAATGATTTTAAACAAACTTATTTTAGTTGAAAAAGTCATAATTCACATTCAACAGTCATTTAGAGTCAAAAGATTACATGTTAAAATTTCATCCATATTGACCATTTTGGAAACGTTCGACAGGTCCGGAGTCATCGTTTTTCATCAGAAAATGGATTTTTGGGACTGTACCAAAAATGATTCAAAATGTCAAATGGATCGTGCCTCATGTTGAATAACCACTTTTTAACCCCTCAGAGTGACCAACATTGCCATTTTTACAGAGTTTCGCTTACTCAAAAGCTTCAATTTTGACCAATTTCAGGCACAGAAATGACTTTAAACACACTTATTTTAGTCGAAAAGGTCATAATTCACATCCAACAGTCATTTGGAGTCAAAAGATTAAATGTCAAAATTTCATCCATATTGACCATTTTGGGAACGTTCGACAGGTCCGGAGTCATCGTTTTTCATCAGAAAATTGATTTTTGGGACTGTACCAAAAATGATTCAAAATGTCAAATGGATCGTGCCTCATGTTGAATAACCACTTTTTAACCCCTCAGAGTGACCAACATTGCCATTTTTACAGAGTTTTGCTTACTCAAAAGCTTCAATTTTGACCAATTTCAGGCACATAAATGACTTTAAACACACTTATTTTAGTTGAAAAAGTCATAATTCACATCCAACAGTCATTTAGAGTCAAAAGATTAAATGTTAAAATTTCATCCATATTGACCATTTTGGAAACGTTCGACAGGTCCGGAGTCATCGTTTTTCATCAGAAAATGGATTTTTGGGACTGTACCAAAAATGATTCAAAATGTCAATTGGATCGTGCCTCATGTTGAATAACCACTTTTTAACCCCTCAGAGTGACCAAAATGGCCATTTTTACAGAGTTTTGCTTACTCAAAAGCTTCAATTTTGACCAATTTCAGGCACATAAATGACTTTAAACACACTTGATTTAGTTGAAAAAGTCATAATTCACATCCAACAGTCATTTAGAGTCAAAAGATTACATGTTAAAATTTCATCCATATTGACCATTTTGGAATCGTTCGACAGGTCCGGAGTCATCGTTTTTCATCAGAAAATGGATTTTTGGGACTGTACCAAAAATGATTCAAAATGTCAATTGGATCGTGCCTCATGTTGAATAACCACTTTTTAACCCCTCAGAGTGACCAAAATGGCCATTTTTACAGAGTTTTGCTTACTCAAAAGCTTCAATTTTGACCAATTTCAGGCACATAAATGACTTTAAACACACTTGATTTAGTTGAAAAAGTCATAATTCACATCCAACAGTCATTTAGAGTCAAAAGATTAAATGTTAAAATTTCATCCATATTGACCATTTTGGGAACGTTCGACAGGTCCGGAGTCATCGTTTTTCATCAGAAAATGGATTTTTGGGACTGTACCAAAAATGATTCAAAATGTCAATTGGATCGTGCCTCATGTTGAATAACCACTTTTTAACCCCTCAGAGTGACCAAAATGGCCATTTTTACAGAGTTTTGCTTACTCAAAAGCTTCAATTTTGACCAATTTCAGGCACATAAATGACTTTAAACACACTTGATTTAGTTGAAAAAGTCATAATTCACATCCAACAGTCATTTAGAGTCAAAAGATTAAATGTTAAAATTTCATCCATATTGACCATTTTGGAAACGTTCGACAGGTCCGTAGTCATCGTTTTTCATCAGAAAATGGATTTTTGGGACTGTACCAAAAATGATTCAAAATGTCAAATGGATCGTGCCTCATGTTGAATAACCACTTTTTAACCCCTCAGAGTGACCAACATTGCCATTTTTACAGAGTTTCGCTTACTCAAAAGCTTCAATTTTGACCAATTTCAGGCACAGAAATGACTTTAAACACACTTATTTTAGTCGAAAAGGTCATAATTCACATCCAACAGTCATTTGGAGTCAAAAGATTAAATGTTAAAATTTCATCCATATTGACCATTTTGGGAACGTTCGACAGGTCCGGAGTCATCGTTTTTCATCAGAAAATGGATTTTTGGGACTGTACCAAAAATGATTCAAAATGTCAATTGGATCGTGCCTCATGTTGTATAACCACTTTTTTAACCCCTCAGAGTGACCAAAATGGCCATTTTTACAGAGTTTTGCTTACTCAAAAGCTTCAATTTTGACCAATTTCAGGCACATAAATGACTTTAAACACACTTATTTTAGTTGAAAAAGTCATAATTCACATCCAACAGTCATTTAGAGTCAAAAGATTAAATGTTAAAATTTCATCCATATTGACCATTTTGGAATCGTTCGACAGGTCCGGAGTCATCGTTTTTCATCAGAAAATTGATTTTTGGGACTGTACCAAAAATGATTCAAAATGTCAATTGGATCGTGCCTCATGTTGAATAACCACTTTTTAACCCCTCAGAGTGACCAAAATGGCCATTTTTACAGAGTTTTGCTTACTCAAAAGCTTTAATTTTGACCAATTTCAGGCGCATAAATGATTTTAAACACACTTATTTTAGTTGAAAAAGTCATAATTCACATCCAACAGTCATTTAGAGTCAAAAGATTACATGTTAAAATTTCATCCATATTGACCATTTTGGAATCGTTCGACAGGTCCGGAGTCATCGTTTTTCATCAGAAAATGGATTTTTGGGACTGTACAAAAAATGATTCAAAATGTCAATTGGATCGTGCCTCATGTTGAATAACCACTTTTTAACCCCTCAGAGTGACCAAAATGGCCATTTTTACAGAGTTTTGCTTACTCAAAATCTTTAATTTTGACCAATTTCAGGCGCATAAATGATTTTAAACACACTTATTTTAGTTGAAAAAGTCATAATTCACATCCAACAGTCATTTAGAGTCAAAAGATTAAATGTTAAAATTTTATCCATATTGACCATTTTGGAATCGTTCGACAGGTCCGGAGTCATCGTTTTTCATCAGAAAATGGATTTTTGGGACTGTACCAAAAATGATTCAAAATGTCAATTGGATCGTGCCTCATGTTGAATAACCACTTTGTAACCCCTCAGAGTGACCAAAATGGCCATTTTTACAGAGTTTTGCTTACTCAAAAGCTTGAATTTTGACCAATTTCAGGCACATAAATGACTTTAAACACACTTGATTTAGTTGAAAAAGTCATAATTCACATCCAACAGTCATTTGGAGTCAAAAGATTAAATGTTAAAATTTCATCCATATTGACCATTTTGGGAACGTTCGACAGGTCCGGAGTCATCGTTTTTCATCAGAAAATGGATTTTTGGGACTGTAACAAAAATGATTCAAAATGTCAATTGGATCGTGCCTCATGTTGAATAACCACTTTTTAACCCCTCAGAGTGACCAAAATGGCCATTTTTACAGAGTTTTGCTTACTCAAAAGCTTCAATTTTGACCAATTTCAGGCACATAAATGACTTTAAACACACTTATTTTAGTTGAAAAAGTCATAATTCACATCCAACAGTCATTTAGAGTCAAAAGATTAAATGTTAAAATTTCATCCATATTGACCATTTTGGGAACGTTCGACAGGTCCGGAGTCATCGTTTTTCATCAGAAAATGGATTTTTGGGACTGTACCAAAAATGATTCAAAATGTCAAATGGATCGTGCCTCATGTTGAATAACCACTTTTTAACCCCTCAGAGTGACCAAAATTGCCATTTTTACAGAGTTTTTGCTTATTCAAAAGCTTTAATTGTGACCAATTTCAGGCACATAAATGACTTTAAACACACTTATTTTAGTTGAAAAAGTCATAATTCACATCCAACAGTCATTTAGAGTCTAAAGATTAAATGTTAAAATTTCATCCATATTGACCATTTTGTGAACGTTCGACAGGTCCGGAGTCATCGTTTTTCATCAGAAAATTGATTTTTGGGACTGTACCAAAAATGATTCAAAATGTCAAATGGATCGTGCCTCATGTTGAATAACCACTTTTTAACCCCTCAGAGTGACCAAAATGGCCATTTTTACAGAGTTTTGCTTACTCAAAAGCTTCAATTTTGACCAATTTCAGGCACATAAATGACTTTAAACACACTTATTTTAGTTGAAAAAGTCATAATTCCCATCCAACAGTCATTTGGAGTCAAAAGATTAAATGTTAAAATTTCATCCATATTGACCATTTTGGGAACGTTCGACAGGTCCGGAGTCATCGTTTTTCATCAGAAAATGGATTTTTGGGACTGTACCAAAAATGATTCAAAATGTCAAATGGATCGTGCCTCATGTTGAATAACCACTTTTTAACCCCTCAGAGTGACCAAAATTGCCATTTTTACAGAGTTTTTGCTTATTCAAAAGCTTTAATTTTGACCAATTTCAGGCACATAAATGACTTTAAACACACGTATTTTAGTTGAAAAAGTCATAATTCACATCCAACAGTCATTTAGAGTCAAAAGATTAAATGTTAAAATTTCATCCATATTGACCATTTTGGGAATGTTCGACAGGTCCGGAGTCATTGTTTTTCATCAGAAAATGGATTTTTGGGACTGTACTAAAAATGATTCAAAATGTCAAATGGATCGTGCCTCATGTTGAATAACCACTTTTTAACCCCTCAGAGTGACCAACATTGCCATTTTTACAGAGTTTCGCTTACTCAAAAGCTTCAATTTTGACCAATTTCAGGCACAGAAATGACTTTAAACACACTTATTTTAGTCGAAAAGGTCATAATTCACATCCAACAGTCATTTGGAGTCAAAAGATTAAATGTTAAAATTTCATCCATATTGACCATTTTGGGAACGTTCGACAAGTTCGGAGTCATCGTTTTTTTCATCAGAAAATGGATTTTTGGGACTGTACCAAAAATGATTCAAAATGTCAATTGGATCGTGCCTCGTGTTGAATAACCACTTTTTAACCCCACAGAGTGACCAAAATGGCCATTTTTACAGAGTTTTGCTTACTCAAAAGCTTCAATTTTGACCAATTTCAGGCACATAAATGACTTTAAACACACTTATTTTAGTTGAAAAAGTCATAATTCACATCCAACAGTCATTTGGAGTCAAAAGATTAAATGTTAAAATTTCATCCATATTGACCATTTTGGAAACGTTCGACAGGTCCGGAGTCATCGTTTTTCATCAGAAAATGGATTTTTGGGACTGTACCAAAAATGATTCAAAATGTCAATTGGATCGTGCCTCATGTTGAATAACCACTTTTTAACCCCTCAGAGTGACCAAAATGGCCATTTTTACAGAGTTTTGCTTACTCAAAAGCTTTAATTTTGACCAATTTCAGGCGCATAAATGATTTTAAACAAACTTATTTTAGTTGAAAAAGTCATAATTCACATTCAACAGTCATTTAGAGTCAAAAGATTACATGTTAAAATTTCATCCATATTGACCATTTTGGAAACGTTCGACAGGTCCGGAGTCATCGTTTTTCATCAGAAAATGGATTTTTGGGACTGTACCAAAAATGATTCAAAATGTCAAATGGATCGTGCCTCATGTTGAATAACCACTTTTTAACCCCTCAGAGTGACCAACATTGCCATTTTTACAGAGTTTCGCTTACTCAAAAGCTTCAATTTTGACCAATTTCAGGCACAGAAATGACTTTAAACACACTTATTTTAGTCGAAAAGGTCATAATTCACATCCAACAGTCATTTGGAGTCAAAAGATTAAATGTCAAAATTTCATCCATATTGACCATTTTGGGAACGTTCGACAGGTCCGGAGTCATCGTTTTTCATCAGAAAATTGATTTTTGGGACTGTACCAAAAATGATTCAAAATGTCAAATGGATCGTGCCTCATGTTGAATAACCACTTTTTAACCCCTCAGAGTGACCAACATTGCCATTTTTACAGAGTTTTGCTTACTCAAAAGCTTCAATTTTGACCAATTTCAGGCACATAAATGACTTTAAACACACTTATTTTAGTTGAAAAAGTCATAATTCACATCCAACAGTCATTTAGAGTCAAAAGATTAAATGTTAAAATTTCATCCATATTGACCATTTTGGAATCGTTCGACAGGTCCGGAGTCATCGTTTTTCATCAGAAAATTGATTTTTGGGACTGTACCAAAAATGATTCAAAATGTCAATTGGATCGTGCCTCATGTTGAATAACCACTTTTTAACCCCTCAGAGTGACCAAAATGGCCATTTTTACAGAGTTTTGCTTACTCAAAAGCTTTAATTTTGACCAATTTCAGGCGCATAAATGATTTTAAACACACTTATTTTAGTTGAAAAAGTCATAATTCACATCCAACAGTCATTTAGAGTCAAAAGATTACATGTTAAAATTTCATCCATATTGACCATTTTGGAATCGTTCGACAGGTCCGGAGTCATCGTTTTTCATCAGAAAATGGATTTTTGGGACTGTACAAAAAATGATTCAAAATGTCAATTGGATCGTGCCTCATGTTGAATAACCACTTTTTAACCCCTCAGAGTGACCAAAATGGCCATTTTTACAGAGTTTTGCTTACTCAAAATCTTTAATTTTGACCAATTTCAGGCGCATAAATGATTTTAAACACACTTATTTTAGTTGAAAAAGTCATAATTTACATCCAACAGTCATTTAGAGTCTAAAGATTAAATGTTAAAATTTCATCCATATTGACCATTTTGTGAACGTTCGACAGGTCCGGAGTCATCGTTTTTCATCAGAAAATTGATTTTTGGGACTGTACCAAAAATGATTCAAAATGTCAAATGGATCGTGCCTCATGTTGAATAACCACTTTTTAACCCCTCAGAGTGACCAAAATGGCCATTTTTACAGAGTTTTGCTTACTCAAAAGCTTCAATTTTGACCAATTTCAGGCACATAAATGACTTTAAACACACTTATTTTAGTTGAAAAAGTCATAATTCCCATCCAACAGTCATTTGGAGTCAAAAGATTAAATGTTAAAATTTCATCCATATTGACCATTTTGGGAACGTTCGACAGGTCCGGAGTCATCGTTTTTCATCAGAAAATGGATTTTTGGGACTGTACCAAAAATGATTCAAAATGTCAAATGGATCGTGCCTCATGTTGAATAACCACTTTTTAACCCCTCAGAGTGACCAAAATTGCCATTTTTACAGAGTTTTTGCTTATTCAAAAGCTTTAATTTTGACCAATTTCAGGCACATAAATGACTTTAAACACACGTATTTTAGTTGAAAAAGTCATAATTCACATCCAACAGTCATTTAGAGTCAAAAGATTAAATGTTAAAATTTCATCCATATTGACCATTTTGGGAATGTTCGACAGGTCCGGAGTCATTGTTTTTCATCAGAAAATGGATTTTTGGGACTGTACTAAAAATGATTCAAAATGTCAAATGGATCGTGCCTCATGTTGAATAACCACTTTTTAACCCCTCAGAGTGACCAACATTGCCATTTTTACAGAGTTTCGCTTACTCAAAAGCTTCAATTTTGACCAATTTCAGGCACAGAAATGACTTTAAACACACTTATTTTAGTCGAAAAGGTCATAATTCACATCCAACAGTCATTTGGAGTCAAAAGATTAAATGTTAAAATTTCATCCATATTGACCATTTTGGGAACGTTCGACAAGTTCGGAGTCATCGTTTTTTTCATCAGAAAATGGATTTTTGGGACTGTACCAAAAATGATTCAAAATGTCAATTGGATCGTGCCTCGTGTTGAATAACCACTTTTTAACCCCACAGAGTGACCAAAATGGCCATTTTTACAGAGTTTTGCTTACTCAAAAGCTTCAATTTTGACCAATTTCAGGCACATAAATGACTTTAAACACACTTATTTTAGTTGAAAAAGTCATAATTCACATCCAACAGTCATTTGGAGTCAAAAGATTAAATGTTAAAATTTCATCCATATTGACCATTTTGGAAACGTTCGACAGGTCCGGAGTCATCGTTTTTCATCAGAAAATGGATTTTTGGGACTGTACCAAAAATGATTCAAAATGTCAATTGGATCGTGCCTCATGTTGAATAACCACTTTTTAACCCCTCAGAGTGACCAAAATGGCCATTTTTACAGAGTTTTGCTTACTCAAAAGCTTTAATTTTGACCAATTTCAGGCGCATAAATGATTTTAAACAAACTTATTTTAGTTGAAAAAGTCATAATTCACATTCAACAGTCATTTAGAGTCAAAAGATTACATGTTAAAATTTCATCCATATTGACCATTTTGGAAACGTTCGACAGGTCCGGAGTCATCGTTTTTCATCAGAAAATGGATTTTTGGGACTGTACCAAAAATGATTCAAAATGTCAAATGGATCGTGCCTCATGTTGAATAACCACTTTTTAACCCCTCAGAGTGACCAACATTGCCATTTTTACAGAGTTTCGCTTACTCAAAAGCTTCAATTTTGACCAATTTCAGGCACAGAAATGACTTTAAACACACTTATTTTAGTCGAAAAGGTCATAATTCACATCCAACAGTCATTTGGAGTCAAAAGATTAAATGTCAAAATTTCATCCATATTGACCATTTTGGGAACGTTCGACAGGTCCGGAGTCATCGTTTTTCATCAGAAAATTGATTTTTGGGACTGTACCAAAAATGATTCAAAATGTCAAATGGATCGTGCCTCATGTTGAATAACCACTTTTTAACCCCTCAGAGTGACCAACATTGCCATTTTTACAGAGTTTTGCTTACTCAAAAGCTTCAATTTTGACCAATTTCAGGCACATAAATGACTTTAAACACACTTATTTTAGTTGAAAAAGTCATAATTCACATCCAACAGTCATTTAGAGTCAAAAGATTAAATGTTAAAATTTCATCCATATTGACCATTTTGGAATCGTTCGACAGGTCCGGAGTCATCGTTTTTCATCAGAAAATTGATTTTTGGGACTGTACCAAAAATGATTCAAAATGTCAATTGGATCGTGCCTCATGTTGAATAACCACTTTTTAACCCCTCAGAGTGACCAAAATGGCCATTTTTACAGAGTTTTGCTTACTCAAAAGCTTTAATTTTGACCAATTTCAGGCGCATAAATGATTTTAAACACACTTATTTTAGTTGAAAAAGTCATAATTCACATCCAACAGTCATTTAGAGTCAAAAGATTACATGTTAAAATTTCATCCATATTGACCATTTTGGAATCGTTCGACAGGTCCGGAGTCATCGTTTTTCATCAGAAAATGGATTTTTGGGACTGTACAAAAAATGATTCAAAATGTCAATTGGATCGTGCCTCATGTTGAATAACCACTTTTTAACCCCTCAGAGTGACCAAAATGGCCATTTTTACAGAGTTTTGCTTACTCAAAATCTTTAATTTTGACCAATTTCAGGCGCATAAATGATTTTAAACACACTTATTTTAGTTGAAAAAGTCATAATTTACATCCAACAGTCATTTAGAGTCAAAAGATTACATGTTAAAATTTCATCCATATTGACCATTTTGGAATCGTTCGACAGGTCCGGAGTCATCGTTTTTCATCAGAAAATGGATTTTTGGGACTGTACCAAAAATGATTCAAAATGTCAATTGGATCGTGCCTCATGTTGAATAACCACTTTTTAACCCCTCAGAGTGACCAAAATGGCCATTTTTACAGAGTTTTGCTTACTCAAAAGCTTCAATTTTGACCAATTTCAGGCACATAAATGACTTTAAACACACTTGATTTAGTTGAAAAAGTCATAATTCACATCCAACAGTCATTTAGAGTCAAAAGATTAAATGTTAAAATTTCATCCATATTGACCATTTTGGAAACGTTCGACAGGTCCGGAGTCATCGTTTTTCATCAGAAAATGGATTTTTGGGACTGTACCAAAAATGATTCAAAATGTCAATTGGATCGTGCCTCATGTTGAATAACCACTTTTTAACCCCTCAGAGTGACCAAAATGGCCATTTTTACAGAGTTTTGCTTACTCAAAAGCTTCAATTTTGACCAATTTCAGGCACATAAATGACTTTAAACACACTTGATTTAGTTGAAAAAGTCATAATTCACATCCAACAGTCATTTAGAGTCAAAAGATTACATGTTAAAATTTCATCCATATTGACCATTTTGGAATCGTTCGACAGGTCCGGAGTCATCGTTTTTCATCAGAAAATGGATTTTTGGGACTGTACCAAAAATGATTCAAAATGTCAATTGGATCGTGCCTCATGTTGAATAACCACTTTTTAACCCCTCAGAGTGACCAAAATGGCCATTTTTACAGAGTTTTGCTTACTCAAAAGCTTCAATTTTGACCAATTTCAGGCACATAAATGACTTTAAACACACTTGATTTAGTTGAAAAAGTCATAATTCACATCCAACAGTCATTTAGAGTCAAAAGATTAAATGTTAAAATTTCATCCATATTGACCATTTTGGGAACGTTCGACAGGTCCGGAGTCATCGTTTTTCATCAGAAAATGGATTTTTGGGACTGTACCAAAAATGATTCAAAA
The DNA here is from genome assembly GCF_964263255.1 of Lissotriton vulgaris. Classification (NCBI taxonomy): domain Eukaryota; kingdom Metazoa; phylum Chordata; class Amphibia; order Caudata; family Salamandridae; genus Lissotriton; species Lissotriton vulgaris. The sequence continues at coordinate 260,586 of NW_028250586.1, read as the reverse complement.
TGTCAATTGGATCGTGCCTCATGTTGAATAACCACTTTTTAACCCCTCAGAGTGACCAAAATGGCCATTTTTACAGAGTTTTGCTTACTCAAAAGCTTCAATTTTGACCAATTTCAGGCACATAAATGACTTTAAACACACTTGATTTAGTTGAAAAAGTCATAATTCACATCCAACAGTCATTTAGAGTCAAAAGATTAAATGTTAAAATTTCATCCATATTGACCATTTTGGAAACGTTCGACAGGTCCGTAGTCATCGTTTTTCATCAGAAAATGGATTTTTGGGACTGTACCAAAAATGATTCAAAATGTCAAATGGATCGTGCCTCATGTTGAATAACCACTTTTTAACCCCTCAGAGTGACCAACATTGCCATTTTTACAGAGTTTCGCTTACTCAAAAGCTTCAATTTTGACCAATTTCAGGCACAGAAATGACTTTAAACACACTTATTTTAGTCGAAAAGGTCATAATTCACATCCAACAGTCATTTGGAGTCAAAAGATTAAATGTTAAAATTTCATCCATATTGACCATTTTGGGAACGTTCGACAGGTCCGGAGTCATCGTTTTTCATCAGAAAATGGATTTTTGGGACTGTACCAAAAATGATTCAAAATGTCAATTGGATCGTGCCTCATGTTGTATAACCACTTTTTAACCCCTCAGAGTGACCAAAATGGCCATTTTTACAGAGTTTTGCTTACTCAAAAGCTTCAATTTTGACCAATTTCAGGCACATAAATGACTTTAAACACACTTATTTTAGTTGAAAAAGTCATAATTCACATCCAACAGTCATTTAGAGTCAAAAGATTAAATGTTAAAATTTCATCCATATTGACCATTTTGGAATCGTTCGACAGGTCCGGAGTCATCGTTTTTCATCAGAAAATTGATTTTTGGGACTGTACCAAAAATGATTCAAAATGTCAATTGGATCGTGCCTCATGTTGAATAACCACTTTTTAACCCCTCAGAGTGACCAAAATGGCCATTTTTACAGAGTTTTGCTTACTCAAAAGCTTTAATTTTGACCAATTTCAGGCGCATAAATGATTTTAAACACACTTATTTTAGTTGAAAAAGTCATAATTCACATCCAACAGTCATTTAGAGTCAAAAGATTACATGTTAAAATTTCATCCATATTGACCATTTTGGAATCGTTCGACAGGTCCGGAGTCATCGTTTTTCATCAGAAAATGGATTTTTGGGACTGTACAAAAAATGATTCAAAATGTCAATTGGATCGTGCCTCATGTTGAATAACCACTTTTTAACCCCTCAGAGTGACCAAAATGGCCATTTTTACAGAGTTTTGCTTACTCAAAATCTTTAATTTTGACCAATTTCAGGCGCATAAATGATTTTAAACACACTTATTTTAGTTGAAAAAGTCATAATTCACATCCAACAGTCATTTAGAGTCAAAAGATTAAATGTTAAAATTTCATCCATATTGACCATTTTGGAATCGTTCGACAGGTCCGGAGTCATCGTTTTTCATCAGAAAATGGATTTTTGGGACTGTACCAAAAATGATTCAAAATGTCAATTGGATCGTGCCTCATGTTGAATAACCACTTTGTAACCCCTCAGAGTGACCAAAATGGCCATTTTTACAGAGTTTTGCTTACTCAAAAGCTTCAATTTTGACCAATTTCAGGCACATAAATGACTTTAAACACACTTGATTTAGTTGAAAAAGTCATAATTCACATCCAACAGTCATTTGGAGTCAAAAGATTAAATGTTAAAATTTCATCCATATTGACCATTTTGGGAACGTTCGACAGGTCCGGAGTCATCGTTTTTCATCAGAAAATGGATTTTTGGGACTGTAACAAAAATGATTCAAAATGTCAATTGGATCGTGCCTCATGTTGAATAACCACTTTTTAACCCCTCAGAGTGACCAAAATGGCCATTTTTACAGAGTTTTGCTTACTCAAAAGCTTCAATTTTGACCAATTTCAGGCACATAAATGACTTTAAACACACTTATTTTAGTTGAAAAAGTCATAATTCACATCCAACAGTCATTTAGAGTCAAAAGATTAAATGTTAAAATTTCATCCATATTGACCATTTTGGGAACGTTCGACAGGTCCGGAGTCATCGTTTTTCATCAGAAAATGGATTTTTGGGACTGTACCAAAAATGATTCAAAATGTCAAATGGATCGTGCCTCATGTTGAATAACCACTTTTTAACCCCTCAGAGTGACCAAAATTGCCATTTTTACAGAGTTTTTGCTTATTCAAAAGCTTTAATTGTGACCAATTTCAGGCACATAAATGACTTTAAACACACTTATTTTAGTTGAAAAAGTCATAATTCACATCCAACAGTCATTTAGAGTCTAAAGATTAAATGTTAAAATTTCATCCATATTGACCATTTTGTGAACGTTCGACAGGTCCGGAGTCATCGTTTTTCATCAGAAAATTGATTTTTGGGACTGTACCAAAAATGATTCAAAATGTCAAATGGATCGTGCCTCATGTTGAATAACCACTTTTTAACCCCTCAGAGTGACCAAAATGGCCATTTTTACAGAGTTTTGCTTACTCAAAAGCTTCAATTTTGACCAATTTCAGGCACATAAATGACTTTAAACACACTTATTTTAGTTGAAAAAGTCATAATTCCCATCCAACAGTCATTTGGAGTCAAAAGATTAAATGTTAAAATTTCATCCATATTGACCATTTTGGGAACGTTCGACAGGTCCGGAGTCATCGTTTTTCATCAGAAAATGGATTTTTGGGACTGTACCAAAAATGATTCAAAATGTCAAATGGATCGTGCCTCATGTTGAATAACCACTTTTTAACCCCTCAGAGTGACCAAAATTGCCATTTTTACAGAGTTTTTGCTTATTCAAAAGCTTTAATTTTGACCAATTTCAGGCACATAAATGACTTTAAACACACGTATTTTAGTTGAAAAAGTCATAATTCACATCCAACAGTCATTTAGAGTCAAAAGATTAAATGTTAAAATTTCATCCATATTGACCATTTTGGGAATGTTCGACAGGTCCGGAGTCATTGTTTTTCATCAGAAAATGGATTTTTGGGACTGTACTAAAAATGATTCAAAATGTCAAATGGATCGTGCCTCATGTTGAATAACCACTTTTTAACCCCTCAGAGTGACCAACATTGCCATTTTTACAGAGTTTCGCTTACTCAAAAGCTTCAATTTTGACCAATTTCAGGCACAGAAATGACTTTAAACACACTTATTTTAGTCGAAAAGGTCATAATTCACATCCAACAGTCATTTGGAGTCAAAAGATTAAATGTTAAAATTTCATCCATATTGACCATTTTGGGAACGTTCGACAAGTTCGGAGTCATCGTTTTTTTCATCAGAAAATGGATTTTTGGGACTGTACCAAAAATGATTCAAAATGTCAATTGGATCGTGCCTCGTGTTGAATAACCACTTTTTAACCCCACAGAGTGACCAAAATGGCCATTTTTACAGAGTTTTGCTTACTCAAAAGCTTCAATTTTGACCAATTTCAGGCACATAAATGACTTTAAACACACTTATTTTAGTTGAAAAAGTCATAATTCACATCCAACAGTCATTTAGAGTCAAAAGATTAAATGTTAAAATTTCATCCATATTGACCATTTTGGAAACGTTCGACAGGTCCGGAGTCATCGTTTTTCATCAGAAAATGGATTTTTGGGACTGTACCAAAAATGATTCAAAATGTCAATTGGATCGTGCCTCATGTTGAATAACCACTTTTTAACCCCTCAGAGTGACCAAAATGGCCATTTTTACAGAGTTTTGCTTACTCAAAAGCTTTAATTTTGACCAATTTCAGGCGCATAAATGATTTTAAACAAACTTATTTTAGTTGAAAAAGTCATAATTCACATTCAACAGTCATTTAGAGTCAAAAGATTACATGTTAAAATTTCATCCATATTGACCATTTTGGAAACGTTCGACAGGTCCGGAGTCATCGTTTTTCATCAGAAAATGGATTTTTGGGACTGTACCAAAAATGATTCAAAATGTCAAATGGATCGTGCCTCATGTTGAATAACCACTTTTTAACCCCTCAGAGTGACCAACATTGCCATTTTTACAGAGTTTCGCTTACTCAAAAGCTTCAATTTTGACCAATTTCAGGCACAGAAATGACTTTAAACACACTTATTTTAGTCGAAAAGGTCATAATTCACATCCAACAGTCATTTGGAGTCAAAAGATTAAATGTCAAAATTTCATCCATATTGACCATTTTGGGAACGTTCGACAGGTCCGGAGTCATCGTTTTTCATCAGAAAATTGATTTTTGGGACTGTACCAAAAATGATTCAAAATGTCAAATGGATCGTGCCTCATGTTGAATAACCACTTTTTAACCCCTCAGAGTGACCAACATTGCCATTTTTACAGAGTTTTGCTTACTCAAAAGCTTCAATTTTGACCAATTTCAGGCACAGAAATGACTTTAAACACACTTATTTTAGTCGAAAAGGTCATAATTCACATCCAACAGTCATTTGGAGTCAAAAGATTAAATGTTAAAATTTCATCCATATTGACCATTTTGGGAACGTTCGACAGGTCCGGAGTCATCGTTTTTCATCAGAAAATGGATTTTTGGGACTGTACCAAAAATGATTCAAAATGTCAATTGGATCGTGCCTCATGTTGTATAACCACTTTTTAACCCCTCAGAGTGACCAAAATGGCCATTTTTACAGAGTTTTGCTTACTCAAAAGCTTCAATTTTGACCAATTTCAGGCACATAAATGACTTTAAACACACTTATTTTAGTTGAAAAAGTCATAATTCACATCCAACAGTCATTTAGAGTCAAAAGATTAAATGTTAAAATTTCATCCATATTGACCATTTTGGAATCGTTCGACAGGTCCGGAGTCATCGTTTTTCATCAGAAAATTGATTTTTGGGACTGTACCAAAAATGATTCAAAATGTCAATTGGATCGTGCCTCATGTTGAATAACCACTTTTTAACCCCTCAGAGTGACCAAAATGGCCATTTTTACAGAGTTTTGCTTACTCAAAAGCTTTAATTTTGACCAATTTCAGGCGCATAAATGATTTTAAACACACTTATTTTAGTTGAAAAAGTCATAATTCACATCCAACAGTCATTTAGAGTCAAAAGATTACATGTTAAAATTTCATCCATATTGACCATTTTGGAATCGTTCGACAGGTCCGGAGTCATCGTTTTTCATCAGAAAATGGATTTTTGGGACTGTACAAAAAATGATTCAAAATGTCAATTGGATCGTGCCTCATGTTGAATAACCACTTTTTAACCCCTCAGAGTGACCAAAATGGCCATTTTTACAGAGTTTTGCTTACTCAAAATCTTTAATTTTGACCAATTTCAGGCGCATAAATGATTTTAAACACACTTATTTTAGTTGAAAAAGTCATAATTCACATCCAACAGTCATTTGGAGTCAAAAGATTAAATGTTAAAATTTCATCCATATTGACCATTTTGGGAACGTTCGACAGGTCCGGAGTCATCGTTTTTCATCAGAAAATGGATTTTTGGGACTGTAACAAAAATGATTCAAAATGTCAATTGGATCGTGCCTCATGTTGAATAACCACTTTTTAACCCCTCAGAGTGACCAAAATGGCCATTTTTACAGAGTTTTGCTTACTCAAAAGCTTCAATTTTGACCAATTTCAGGCACATAAATGACTTTAAACACACTTATTTTAGTTGAAAAAGTCATAATTCACATCCAACAGTCATTTAGAGTCAAAAGATTAAATGTTAAAATTTCATCCATATTGACCATTTTGGGAACGTTCGACAGGTCCGGAGTCATCGTTTTTCATCAGAAAATGGATTTTTGGGACTGTACCAAAAATGATTCAAAATGTCAAATGGATCGTGCCTCATGTTGAATAACCACTTTTTAACCCCTCAGAGTGACCAAAATTGCCATTTTTACAGAGTTTTTGCTTATTCAAAAGCTTTAATTGTGACCAATTTCAGGCACATAAATGACTTTAAACACACTTATTTTAGTTGAAAAAGTCATAATTCACATCCAACAGTCATTTAGAGTCTAAAGATTAAATGTTAAAATTTCATCCATATTGACCATTTTGTGAACGTTCGACAGGTCCGGAGTCATCGTTTTTCATCAGAAAATTGATTTTTGGGACTGTACCAAAAATGATTCAAAATGTCAAATGGATCGTGCCTCATGTTGAATAACCACTTTTTAACCCCTCAGAGTGACCAAAATGGCCATTTTTACAGAGTTTTGCTTACTCAAAAGCTTCAATTTTGACCAATTTCAGGCACATAAATGACTTTAAACACACTTATTTTAGTTGAAAAAGTCATAATTCCCATCCAACAGTCATTTGGAGTCAAAAGATTAAATGTTAAAATTTTATCCATATTGACCATTTTGGGAACGTTCGACAGGTCCGGAGTCATCGTTTTTCATCAGAAAATGGATTTTTGGGACTGTACCAAAAATGATTCAAAATGTCAAATGGATCGTGCCTCATGTTGAATAACCACTTTTTAACCCCTCAGAGTGACCAAAATTGCCATTTTTACAGAGTTTTTGCTTATTCAAAAGCTTTAATTTTGACCAATTTCAGGCACATAAATGACTTTAAACACACGTATTTTAGTTGAAAAAGTCATAATTCACATCCAACAGTCATTTAGAGTCAAAAGATTACATGTTAAAATTTCATCCATATTGACCATTTTGGAATCGTTCGACAGGTCCGGAGTCATCATTTTTCATCAGAAAATGGATTTTTGGGACTGTACCAAAAATGATTCAAAATGTCAAATGGATCGTGCCTCATGTTGAATAACCACTTTTTAACCCCTCAGAGTGACCAACATTGCCATTTTTACAGAGTTTCGCTTACTCAAAAGCTTCAATTTTGACCAATTTCAGGCACAGAAATGACTTTAAACACACTTATTTTAGTCGAAAAGGTCATAATTCACATCCAACAGTCATTTGGAGTCAAAAGATTAAATGTTAAAATTTCATCCATATTGACCATTTTGGGAACGTTCGACAAGTTCGGAGTCATCGTTTTTTTCATCAGAAAATGGATTTTTGGGACTGTACCAAAAATGATTCAAAATGTCAATTGGATCGTGCCTCGTGTTGAATAACCACTTTTTAACCCCACAGAGTGACCAAAATGGCCATTTTTACAGAGTTTTGCTTACTCAAAAGCTTCAATTTTGACCAATTTCAGGCACATAAATGACTTTAAACACACTTATTTTAGTTGAAAAAGTCATAATTCACATCCAACAGTCATTTAGAGTCAAAAGATTAAATGTTAAAATTTCATCCATATTGACCATTTTGGAAACGTTCGACAGGTCCGGAGTCATCGTTTTTCATCAGAAAATGGATTTTTGGGACTGTACCAAAAATGATTCAAAATGTCAATTGGATCGTGCCTCATGTTGAATAACCACTTTTTAACCCCTCAGAGTGACCAAAATGGCCATTTTTACAGAGTTTTGCTTACTCAAAATCTTTAATTTTGACCAATTTCAGGCGCATAAATGATTTTAAACACACTTATTTTAGTTGAAAAAGTCATAATTTACATCCAACAGTCATTTAGAGTCAAAAGATTACATGTTAAAATTTCATCCATATTGACCATTTTGGAATCGTTCGACAGGTCCGGAGTCATCGTTTTTCATCAGAAAATGGATTTTTGGGACTGTACCAAAAATGATTCAAAATGTCAATTGGATCGTGCCTCATGTTGAATAACCACTTTTTAACCCCTCAGAGTGACCAAAATGGCCATTTTTACAGAGTTTTGCTTACTCAAAAGCTTCAATTTTGACCAATTTCAGGCACATAAATGACTTTAAACACACTTGATTTAGTTGAAAAAGTCATAATTCACATCCAACAGTCATTTAGAGTCAAAAGATTAAATGTTAAAATTTCATCCATATTGACCATTTTGGAAACGTTCGACAGGTCCGGAGTCATCGTTTTTCATCAGAAAATGGATTTTTGGGACTGTACCAAAAATGATTCAAAATGTCAATTGGATCGTGCCTCATGTTGAATAACCACTTTTTAACCCCTCAGAGTGACCAAAATGGCCATTTTTACAGAGTTTTGCTCACTCAAAAGCTTCAATTTTGACCAATTTCAGGCACATAAATGACTTTAAACACACTTGATTTAGTTGAAAAAGTCATAATTCACATCCAAGAGTCATTTAGAGTCAAAAGATTACATGTTAAAATGTCATCCATATTGACCATTTTGGAATCGTTCGACAGGTCCGGAGTCATCGTTTTTCATCAGAAAATGGATTTTTGGGACTGTACCAAAAATGATTCAAAATGTCAATTGGATCGTGCCTCATGTTGAATAACCACTTTTTAACCCCTCAGAGTGACCAAAATGGCCATTTTTACAGAGTTTTGCTTACTCAAAAGCTTCAATTTTGACCAATTTCAGGCACATAAATGACTTTAAACACACTTGATTTAGTTGAAAAAGTCATAATTCACATCCAACAGTCATTTAGAGTCAAAAGATTAAATGTTAAAATTTCATCCATATTGACCATTTTGGGAACGTTCGACAGGTCCGGAGTCATCGTTTTTCATCAGAAAATGGATTTTTGGGACTGTACCAAAAATGATTCAAAATGTCAATTGGATCGTGCCTCATGTTGAATAACCACTTTTTAACCCCTCAGAGTGACCAAAATGGCCATTTTCACAGAGTTTTGCTTACTCAAAAGCTTCAATTTTGACCAATTTCAGGCACATAAATGACTTTAAACACACTTGATTTAGTTGAAAAAGTCATAATTCACATCCAACAGTCATTTAGAGTCAAAAGATTAAATGTTAAAATTTCATCCATATTGACCATTTTGGAAACGTTCGACAGGTCCGTAGTCATCGTTTTTCATCAGAAAATGGATTTTTGGGACTGTACCAAAAATGATTCAAAATGTCAAATGGATCGTGCCTCATGTTGAATAACCACTTTTTAACCCCTCAGAGTGACCAACATTGCCATTTTTACAGAGTTTCGCTTACTCAAAAGCTTCAATTTTGACCAATTTCAGGCACAGAAATGACTTTAAACACACTTATTTTAGTCGAAAAGGTCATAATTCACATCCAACAGTCATTTGGAGTCAAAAGATTAAATGTTAAAATTTCATCCATATTGACCATTTTGGGAACGTTCGACAGGTCCGGAGTCATCGTTTTTCATCAGAAAATGGATTTTTGGGACTGTACCAAAAATGATTCAAAATGTCAATTGGATCGTGCCTCATGTTGTATAACCACTTTTTAACCCCTCAGAGTGACCAAAATGGCCATTTTTACAGAGTTTTGCTTACTCAAAAGCTTCAATTTTGACCAATTTCAGGCACATAAATGACTTTAAACACACTTATTTTAGTTGAAAAAGTCATAATTCACATCCAACAGTCATTTAGAGTCAAAAGATTAAATGTTAAAATTTCATCCATATTGACCATTTTGGAATCGTTCGACAGGTCCGGAGTCATCGTTTTTCATCAGAAAATTGATTTTTGGGACTGTACCAAAAATGATTCAAAATGTCAATTGGATCGTGCCTCATGTTGAATAACCACTTTTTAACCCCTCAGAGTGACCAAAATGGCCATTTTTACAGAGTTTTGCTTACTCAAAAGCTTTAATTTTGACCAATTTCAGGCGCATAAATGATTTTAAACACACTTATTTTAGTTGAAAAAGTCATAATTCACATCCAACAGTCATTTAGAGTCAAAAGATTACATGTTAAAATTTCATCCATATTGACCATTTTGGAATCGTTCGACAGGTCCGGAGTCATCGTTTTTCATCAGAAAATGGATTTTTGGGACTGTACAAAAAATGATTCAAAATGTCAATTGGATCGTGCCTCATGTTGAATAACCACTTTTTAACCCCTCAGAGTGACCAAAATGGCCATTTTTACAGAGTTTTGCTTACTCAAAATCTTTAATTTTGACCAATTTCAGGCGCATAAATGATTTTAAACACACTTATTTTAGTTGAAAAAGTCATAATTCACATCCAACAGTCATTTAGAGTCAAAAGATTAAATGTTAAAATTTCATCCATATTGACCATTTTGGAATCGTTCGACAGGTCCGGAGTCATCGTTTTTCATCAGAAAATGGATTTTTGGGACTGTACCAAAAATGATTCAAAATGTCAATTGGATCGTGCCTCATGTTGAATAACCACTTTGTAACCCCTCAGAGTGACCAAAATGGCCATTTTTACAGAGTTTTGCTTACTCAAAAGCTTCAATTTTGACCAATTTCAGGCACATAAATGACTTTAAACACACTTGATTTAGTTGAAAAAGTCATAATTCACATCCAACAGTCATTTGGAGTCAAAAGATTAAATGTTAAAATTTCATCCATATTGACCATTTTGGGAACGTTCGACAGGTCCGGAGTCATCGTTTTTCATCAGAAAATGGATTTTTGGGACTGTACCAAAAATGATTCAAAATGTCAATTGGATCGTGCCTCATGTTGAATAACCACTTTTTAACCCCTCAGAGTGACCAAAATGGCCATTTTTACAGAGTTTTGCTTACTCAAAAGCTTCAATTTTGACCAATTTCAGGCACATAAATGACTTTAAACACACTTGATTTAGTTGAAAAAGTCATAATTCACATCCAACAGTCATTTAGAGTCAAAAGATTACATGTTAAAATTTCATCCATATTGACCATTTTGGAATCGTTCGACAGGTCCGGAGTCATCGTTTTTCATCAGAAAATGGATTTTTGGGACTGTACCAAAAATGATTCAAAATGTCAATTGGATCGTGCCTCATGTTGAATAACCACTTTTTAACCCCTCAGAGTGACCAAAATGGCCATTTTTACAGAGTTTTGCTTACTCAAAAGCTTCAATTTTGACCAATTTCAGGCACATAAATGACTTTAAACACACTTGATTTAGTTGAAAAAGTCATAATTCACATCCAACAGTCATTTAGAGTCAAAAGATTAAATGTTAAAATTTCATCCATATTGACCATTTTGGGAACGTTCGACAGGTCCGGAGTCATCGTTTTTCATCAGAAAATGGATTTTTGGGACTGTACCAAAAATGATTCAAAATGTCAATTGGATCGTGCCTCATGTTGAATAACCACTTTTTAACCCCTCAGAGTGACCAAAATGGCCATTTTTACAGAGTTTTGCTTACTCAAAAGCTTCAATTTTGACCAATTTCAGGCACATAAATGACTTTAAACACACTTGATTTAGTTGAAAAAGTCATAATTCACATCCAACAGTCATTTAGAGTCAAAAGATTAAATGTTAAAATTTCATCCATATTGACCATTTTGGAAACGTTCGACAGGTCCGTAGTCATCGTTTTTCATCAGAAAATGGATTTTTGGGACTGTACCAAAAATGATTCAAAATGTCAAATGGATCGTGCCTCATGTTGAATAACCACTTTTTAACCCCTCAGAGTGACCAACATTGCCATTTTTACAGAGTTTCGCTTACTCAAAAGCTTCAATTTTGACCAATTTCAGGCACAGAAATGACTTTAAACACACTTATTTTAGTCGAAAAGGTCATAATTCACATCCAACAGTCATTTGGAGTCAAAAGATTAAATGTTAAAATTTCATCCATATTGACCATTTTGGGAACGTTCGACAGGTCCGGAGTCATCGTTTTTCATCAGAAAATGGATTTTTGGGACTGTACCAAAAATGATTCAAAATGTCAATTGGATCGTGCCTCATGTTGTATAACCACTTTTTAACCCCTCAGAGTGACCAAAATGGCCATTTTTACAGAGTTTTGCTTACTCAAAAGCTTCAATTTTGACCAATTTCAGGCACATAAATGACTTTAAACACACTTATTTTAGTTGAAAAAGTCATAATTCACATCCAACAGTCATTTAGAGTCAAAAGATTAAATGTTAAAATTTCATCCATATTGACCATTTTGGAATCGTTCGACAGGTCCGGAGTCATCGTTTTTCATCAGAAAATTGATTTTTGGGACTGTACCAAAAATGATTCAAAATGTCAATTGGATCGTGCCTCATGTTGAATAACCACTTTTTAACCCCTCAGAGTGACCAAAATGGCCATTTTTACAGAGTTTTGCTTACTCAAAAGCTTTAATTTTGACCAATTTCAGGCGCATAAATGATTTTAAACACACTTATTTTAGTTGAAAAAGTCATAATTCACATCCAACAGTCATTTAGAGTCAAAAGATTACATGTTAAAATTTCATCCATATTGACCATTTTGGAATCGTTCGACAGGTCCGGAGTCATCGTTTTTCATCAGAAAATGGATTTTTGGGACTGTACAAAAAATGATTCAAAATGTCAATTGGATCGTGCCTCATGTTGAATAACCACTTTTTAACCCCTCAGAGTGACCAAAATGGCCATTTTTACAGAGTTTTGCTTACTCAAAATCTTTAATTTTGACCAATTTCAGGCGCATAAATGATTTTAAACACACTTATTTTAGTTGAAAAAGTCATAATTCACATCCAACAGTCATTTAGAGTCAAAAGATTAAATGTTAAAATTTCATCCATATTGACCATTTTGGAATCGTTCGACAGGTCCGGAGTCATCGTTTTTCATCAGAAAATGGATTTTTGGGACTGTACCAAAAATGATTCAAAATGTCAATTGGATCGTGCCTCATGTTGAATAACCACTTTGTAACCCCTCAGAGTGACCAAAATGGCCATTTTTACAGAGTTTTGCTTACTCAAAAGCTTCAATTTTGACCAATTTCAGGCACATAAATGACTTTAAACACACTTGATTTAGTTGAAAAAGTCATAATTCACATCCAACAGTCATTTGGAGTCAAAAGATTAAATGTTAAAATTTCATCCATATTGACCATTTTGGGAACGTTCGACAGGTCCGGAGTCATCGTTTTTCATCAGAAAATGGATTTTTGGGACTGTAACAAAAATGATTCAAAATGTCAATTGGATCGTGCCTCATGTTGAATAACCACTTTTTAACCCCTCAGAGTGACCAAAATGGCCATTTTTACAGAGTTTTGCTTACTCAAAAGCTTCAATTTTGACCAATTTCAGGCACATAAATGACTTTAAACACACTTATTTTAGTTGAAAAAGTCATAATTCACATCCAACAGTCATTTAGAGTCAAAAGATTAAATGTTAAAATTTCATCCATATTGACCATTTTGGGAACGTTCGACAGGTCCGGAGTCATCGTTTTTCATCAGAAAATGGATTTTTGGGACTGTACCAAAAATGATTCAAAATGTCAAATGGATCGTGCCTCATGTTGAATAACCACTTTTTAACCCCTCAGAGTGACCAAAATTGCCATTTTTACAGAGTTTTTGCTTATTCAAAAGCTTTAATTGTGACCAATTTCAGGCACATAAATGACTTTAAACACACTTATTTTAGTTGAAAAAGTCATAATTCACATCCAACAGTCATTTAGAGTCTAAAGATTAAATGTTAAAATTTCATCCATATTGACCATTTTGTGAACGTTCGACAGGTCCGGAGTCATCGTTTTTCATCAGAAAATTGATTTTTGGGACTGTACCAAAAATGATTCAAAATGTCAAATGGATCGTGCCTCATGTTGAATAACCACTTTTTAACCCCTCAGAGTGACCAAAATGGCCATTTTTACAGAGTTTTGCTTACTCAAAAGCTTCAATTTTGACCAATTTCAGGCACATAAATGACTTTAAACACACTTATTTTAGTTGAAAAAGTCATAATTCCCATCCAACAGTCATTTGGAGTCAAAAGATTAAATGTTAAAATTTCATCCATATTGACCATTTTGGGAACGTTCGACAGGTCCGGAGTCATCGTTTTTCATCAGAAAATGGATTTTTGGGACTGTACCAAAAATGATTCAAAATGTCAAATGGATCGTGCCTCATGTTGAATAACCACTTTTTAACCCCTCAGAGTGACCAAAATTGCCATTTTTACAGAGTTTTTGCTTATTCAAAAGCTTTAATTTTGACCAATTTCAGGCACATAAATGACTTTAAACACACGTATTTTAGTTGAAAAAGTCATAATTCACATCCAACAGTCATTTAGAGTCAAAAGATTAAATGTTAAAATTTCATCCATATTGACCATTTTGGGAATGTTCGACAGGTCCGGAGTCATTGTTTTTCATCAGAAAATGGATTTTTGGGACTGTACTAAAAATGATTCAAAATGTCAAATGGATCGTGCCTCATGTTGAATAACCACTTTTTAACCCCTCAGAGTGACCAACATTGCCATTTTTACAGAGTTTCGCTTACTCAAAAGCTTCAATTTTGACCAATTTCAGGCACAGAAATGACTTTAAACACACTTATTTTAGTCGAAAAGGTCATAATTCACATCCAACAGTCATTTGGAGTCAAAAGATTAAATGTTAAAATTTCATCCATATTGACCATTTTGGGAACGTTCGACAAGTTCGGAGTCATCGTTTTTTTCATCAGAAAATGGATTTTTGGGACTGTACCAAAAATGATTCAAAATGTCAATTGGATCGTGCCTCGTGTTGAATAACCACTTTTTAACCCCACAGAGTGACCAAAATGGCCATTTTTACAGAGTTTTGCTTACTCAAAAGCTTCAATTTTGACCAATTTCAGGCACATAAATGACTTTAAACACACTTATTTTAGTTGAAAAAGTCATAATTCACATCCAACAGTCATTTAGAGTCAAAAGATTAAATGTTAAAATTTCATCCATATTGACCATTTTGGAAACGTTCGACAGGTCCGGAGTCATCGTTTTTCATCAGAAAATGGATTTTTGGGACTGTACCAAAAATGATTCAAAATGTCAATTGGATCGTGCCTCATGTTGAATAACCACTTTTTAACCCCTCAGAGTGACCAAAATGGCCATTTTTACAGAGTTTTGCTTACTCAAAAGCTTTAATTTTGACCAATTTCAGGCGCATAAATGATTTTAAACAAACTTATTTTAGTTGAAAAAGTCATAATTCACATTCAACAGTCATTTAGAGTCAAAAGATTACATGTTAAAATTTCATCCATATTGACCATTTTGGAAACGTTCGACAGGTCCGGAGTCATCGTTTTTCATCAGAAAATGGATTTTTGGGACTGTACCAAAAATGATTCAAAATGTCAAATGGATCGTGCCTCATGTTGAATAACCACTTTTTAACCCCTCAGAGTGACCAACATTGCCATTTTTACAGAGTTTCGCTTACTCAAAAGCTTCAATTTTGACCAATTTCAGGCACAGAAATGACTTTAAACACACTTATTTTAGTCGAAAAGGTCATAATTCACATCCAACAGTCATTTGGAGTCAAAAGATTAAATGTCAAAATTTCATCCATATTGACCATTTTGGGAACGTTCGACAGGTCCGGAGTCATCGTTTTTCATCAGAAAATTGATTTTTGGGACTGTACCAAAAATGATTCAAAATGTCAAATGGATCGTGCCTCATGTTGAATAACCACTTTTTAACCCCTCAGAGTGACCAACATTGCCATTTTTACAGAGTTTTGCTTACTCAAAAGCTTCAATTTTGACCAATTTCAGGCACAGAAATGACTTTAAACACACTTATTTTAGTCGAAAAGGTCATAATTCACATCCAACAGTCATTTGGAGTCAAAAGATTAAATGTTAAAATTTCATCCATATTGACCATTTTGGGAACGTTCGACAGGTCCGGAGTCATCGTTTTTCATCAGAAAATGGATTTTTGGGACTGTACCAAAAATGATTCAAAATGTCAATTGGATCGTGCCTCATGTTGTATAACCACTTTTTAACCCCTCAGAGTGACCAAAATGGCCATTTTTACAGAGTTTTGCTTACTCAAAAGCTTCAATTTTGACCAATTTCAGGCACATAAATGACTTTAAACACACTTATTTTAGTTGAAAAAGTCATAATTCACATCCAACAGTCATTTAGAGTCAAAAGATTAAATGTTAAAATTTCATCCATATTGACCATTTTGGAATCGTTCGACAGGTCCGGAGTCATCGTTTTTCATCAGAAAATTGATTTTTGGGACTGTACCAAAAATGATTCAAAATGTCAATTGGATCGTGCCTCATGTTGAATAACCACTTTTTAACCCCTCAGAGTGACCAAAATGGCCATTTTTACAGAGTTTTGCTTACTCAAAAGCTTTAATTTTGACCAATTTCAGGCGCATAAATGATTTTAAACACACTTATTTTAGTTGAAAAAGTCATAATTCACATCCAACAGTCATTTAGAGTCAAAAGATTACATGTTAAAATTTCATCCATATTGACCATTTTGGAATCGTTCGACAGGTCCGGAGTCATCGTTTTTCATCAGAAAATGGATTTTTGGGACTGTACAAAAAATGATTCAAAATGTCAATTGGATCGTGCCTCATGTTGAATAACCACTTTTTAACCCCTCAGAGTGACCAAAATGGCCATTTTTACAGAGTTTTGCTTACTCAAAATCTTTAATTTTGACCAATTTCAGGCGCATAAATGATTTTAAACACACTTATTTTAGTTGAAAAAGTCATAATTCACATCCAACAGTCATTTGGAGTCAAAAGATTAAATGTTAAAATTTCATCCATATTGACCATTTTGGGAACGTTCGACAGGTCCGGAGTCATCGTTTTTCATCAGAAAATGGATTTTTGGGACTGTAACAAAAATGATTCAAAATGTCAATTGGATCGTGCCTCATGTTGAATAACCACTTTTTAACCCCTCAGAGTGACCAAAATGGCCATTTTTACAGAGTTTTGCTTACTCAAAAGCTTCAATTTTGACCAATTTCAGGCACATAAATGACTTTAAACACACTTATTTTAGTTGAAAAAGTCATAATTCACATCCAACAGTCATTTAGAGTCAAAAGATTAAATGTTAAAATTTCATCCATATTGACCATTTTGGGAACGTTCGACAGGTCCGGAGTCATCGTTTTTCATCAGAAAATGGATTTTTGGGACTGTACCAAAAATGATTCAAAATGTCAAATGGATCGTGCCTCATGTTGAATAACCACTTTTTAACCCCTCAGAGTGACCAAAATTGCCATTTTTACAGAGTTTTTGCTTATTCAAAAGCTTTAATTGTGACCAATTTCAGGCACATAAATGACTTTAAACACACTTATTTTAGTTGAAAAAGTCATAATTCACATCCAACAGTCATTTAGAGTCTAAAGATTAAATGTTAAAATTTCATCCATATTGACCATTTTGTGAACGTTCGACAGGTCCGGAGTCATCGTTTTTCATCAGAAAATTGATTTTTGGGACTGTACCAAAAATGATTCAAAATGTCAAATGGATCGTGCCTCATGTTGAATAACCACTTTTTAACCCCTCAGAGTGACCAAAATGGCCATTTTTACAGAGTTTTGCTTACTCAAAAGCTTCAATTTTGACCAATTTCAGGCACATAAATGACTTTAAACACACTTATTTTAGTTGAAAAAGTCATAATTCCCATCCAACAGTCATTTGGAGTCAAAAGATTAAATGTTAAAATTTTATCCATATTGACCATTTTGGGAACGTTCGACAGGTCCGGAGTCATCGTTTTTCATCAGAAAATGGATTTTTGGGACTGTACCAAAAATGATTCAAAATGTCAAATGGATCGTGCCTCATGTTGAATAACCACTTTTTAACCCCTCAGAGTGACCAAAATTGCCATTTTTACAGAGTTTTTGCTTATTCAAAAGCTTTAATTTTGACCAATTTCAGGCACATAAATGACTTTAAACACACGTATTTTAGTTGAAAAAGTCATAATTCACATCCAACAGTCATTTAGAGTCAAAAGATTACATGTTAAAATTTCATCCATATTGACCATTTTGGAATCGTTCGACAGGTCCGGAGTCATCATTTTTCATCAGAAAATGGATTTTTGGGACTGTACCAAAAATGATTCAAAATGTCAAATGGATCGTGCCTCATGTTGAATAACCACTTTTTAACCCCTCAGAGTGACCAACATTGCCATTTTTACAGAGTTTCGCTTACTCAAAAGCTTCAATTTTGACCAATTTCAGGCACAGAAATGACTTTAAACACACTTATTTTAGTCGAAAAGGTCATAATTCACATCCAACAGTCATTTGGAGTCAAAAGATTAAATGTTAAAATTTCATCCATATTGACCATTTTGGGAACGTTCGACAAGTTCGGAGTCATCGTTTTTTTCATCAGAAAATGGATTTTTGGGACTGTACCAAAAATGATTCAAAATGTCAATTGGATCGTGCCTCGTGTTGAATAACCACTTTTTAACCCCACAGAGTGACCAAAATGGCCATTTTTACAGAGTTTTGCTTACTCAAAAGCTTCAATTTTGACCAATTTCAGGCACATAAATGACTTTAAACACACTTATTTTAGTTGAAAAAGTCATAATTCACATCCAACAGTCATTTAGAGTCAAAAGATTAAATGTTAAAATTTCATCCATATTGACCATTTTGGAAACGTTCGACAGGTCCGGAGTCATCGTTTTTCATCAGAAAATGGATTTTTGGGACTGTACCAAAAATGATTCAAAATGTCAATTGGATCGTGCCTCATGTTGAATAACCACTTTTTAACCCCTCAGAGTGACCAAAATGGCCATTTTTACAGAGTTTTGCTTACTCAAAATCTTTAATTTTGACCAATTTCAGGCGCATAAATGATTTTAAACACACTTATTTTAGTTGAAAAAGTCATAATTTACATCCAACAGTCATTTAGAGTCAAAAGATTACATGTTAAAATTTCATCCATATTGACCATTTTGGAATCGTTCGACAGGTCCGGAGTCATCGTTTTTCATCAGAAAATGGATTTTTGGGACTGTACCAAAAATGATTCAAAATGTCAATTGGATCGTGCCTCATGTTGAATAACCACTTTTTAACCCCTCAGAGTGACCAAAATGGCCATTTTTACAGAGTTTTGCTTACTCAAAAGCTTCAATTTTGACCAATTTCAGGCACATAAATGACTTTAAACACACTTGATTTAGTTGAAAAAGTCATAATTCACATCCAACAGTCATTTAGAGTCAAAAGATTAAATGTTAAAATTTCATCCATATTGACCATTTTGGAAACGTTCGACAGGTCCGGAGTCATCGTTTTTCATCAGAAAATGGATTTTTGGGACTGTACCAAAAATGATTCAAAATGTCAATTGGATCGTGCCTCATGTTGAATAACCACTTTTTAACCCCTCAGAGTGACCAAAATGGCCATTTTTACAGAGTTTTGCTCACTCAAAAGCTTCAATTTTGACCAATTTCAGGCACATAAATGACTTTAAACACACTTGATTTAGTTGAAAAAGTCATAATTCACATCCAAGAGTCATTTAGAGTCAAAAGATTACATGTTAAAATGTCATCCATATTGACCATTTTGGAATCGTTCGACAGGTCCGGAGTCATCGTTTTTCATCAGAAAATGGATTTTTGGGACTGTACCAAAAATGATTCAAAATGTCAATTGGATCGTGCCTCATGTTGAATAACCACTTTTTAACCCCTCAGAGTGACCAAAATGGCCATTTTTACAGAGTTTTGCTTACTCAAAAGCTTCAATTTTGACCAATTTCAGGCACATAAATGACTTTAAACACACTTGATTTAGTTGAAAAAGTCATAATTCACATCCAACAGTCATTTAGAGTCAAAAGATTAAATGTTAAAATTTCATCCATATTGACCATTTTGGGAACGTTCGACAGGTCCGGAGTCATCGTTTTTCATCAGAAAATGGATTTTTGGGACTGTACCAAAAATGATTCAAAATGTCAATTGGATCGTGCCTCATGTTGAATAACCACTTTTTAACCCCTCAGAGTGACCAAAATGGCCATTTTCACAGAGTTTTGCTTACTCAAAAGCTTCAATTTTGACCAATTTCAGGCACATAAATGACTTTAAACACACTTGATTTAGTTGAAAAAGTCATAATTCACATCCAACAGTCATTTAGAGTCAAAAGATTAAATGTTAAAATTTCATCCATATTGACCATTTTGGAAACGTTCGACAGGTCCGTAGTCATCGTTTTTCATCAGAAAATGGATTTTTGGGACTGTACCAAAAATGATTCAAAATGTCAAATGGATCGTGCCTCATGTTGAATAACCACTTTTTAACCCCTCAGAGTGACCAACATTGCCATTTTTACAGAGTTTCGCTTACTCAAAAGCTTCAATTTTGACCAATTTCAGGCACAGAAATGACTTTAAACACACTTATTTTAGTCGAAAAGGTCATAATTCACATCCAACAGTCATTTGGAGTCAAAAGATTAAATGTTAAAATTTCATCCATATTGACCATTTTGGGAACGTTCGACAGGTCCGGAGTCATCGTTTTTCATCAGAAAATGGATTTTTGGGACTGTACCAAAAATGATTCAAAATGTCAATTGGATCGTGCCTCATGTTGTATAACCACTTTTTAACCCCTCAGAGTGACCAAAATGGCCATTTTTACAGAGTTTTGCTTACTCAAAAGCTTCAATTTTGACCAATTTCAGGCACATAAATGACTTTAAACACACTTATTTTAGTTGAAAAAGTCATAATTCACATCCAACAGTCATTTAGAGTCAAAAGATTAAATGTTAAAATTTCATCCATATTGACCATTTTGGAATCGTTCGACAGGTCCGGAGTCATCGTTTTTCATCAGAAAATTGATTTTTGGGACTGTACCAAAAATGATTCAAAATGTCAATTGGATCGTGCCTCATGTTGAATAACCACTTTTTAACCCCTCAGAGTGACCAAAATGGCCATTTTTACAGAGTTTTGCTTACTCAAAAGCTTTAATTTTGACCAATTTCAGGCGCATAAATGATTTTAAACACACTTATTTTAGTTGAAAAAGTCATAATTCACATCCAACAGTCATTTAGAGTCAAAAGATTACATGTTAAAATTTCATCCATATTGACCATTTTGGAATCGTTCGACAGGTCCGGAGTCATCGTTTTTCATCAGAAAATGGATTTTTGGGACTGTACAAAAAATGATTCAAAATGTCAATTGGATCGTGCCTCATGTTGAATAACCACTTTTTAACCCCTCAGAGTGACCAAAATGGCCATTTTTACAGAGTTTTGCTTACTCAAAATCTTTAATTTTGACCAATTTCAGGCGCATAAATGATTTTAAACACACTTATTTTAGTTGAAAAAGTCATAATTCACATCCAACAGTCATTTAGAGTCAAAAGATTAAATGTTAAAATTTCATCCATATTGACCATTTTGGAATCGTTCGACAGGTCCGGAGTCATCGTTTTTCATCAGAAAATGGATTTTTGGGACTGTACCAAAAATGATTCAAAATGTCAATTGGATCGTGCCTCATGTTGAATAACCACTTTGTAACCCCTCAGAGTGACCAAAATGGCCATTTTTACAGAGTTTTGCTTACTCAAAAGCTTCAATTTTGACCAATTTCAGGCACATAAATGACTTTAAACACACTTGATTTAGTTGAAAAAGTCATAATTCACATCCAACAGTCATTTGGAGTCAAAAGATTAAATGTTAAAATTTCATCCATATTGACCATTTTGGGAACGTTCGACAGGTCCGGAGTCATCGTTTTTCATCAGAAAATGGATTTTTGGGACTGTAACAAAAATGATTCAAAATGTCAATTGGATCGTGCCTCATGTTGAATAACCACTTTTTAACCCCTCAGAGTGACCAAAATGGCCATTTTTACAGAGTTTTGCTTACTCAAAAGCTTCAATTTTGACCAATTTCAGGCACATAAATGACTTTAAACACACTTATTTTAGTTGAAAAAGTCATAATTCACATCCAACAGTCATTTAGAGTCAAAAGATTAAATGTTAAAATTTCATCCATATTGACCATTTTGGGAACGTTCGACAGGTCCGGAGTCATCGTTTTTCATCAGAAAATGGATTTTTGGGACTGTACCAAAAATGATTCAAAATGTCAAATGGATCGTGCCTCATGTTGAATAACCACTTTTTAACCCCTCAGAGTGACCAAAATTGCCATTTTTACAGAGTTTTTGCTTATTCAAAAGCTTTAATTGTGACCAATTTCAGGCACATAAATGACTTTAAACACACTTATTTTAGTTGAAAAAGTCATAATTCACATCCAACAGTCATTTAGAGTCTAAAGATTAAATGTTAAAATTTCATCCATATTGACCATTTTGTGAACGTTCAACAGGTCCGGAGTCATCGTTTTTCATCAGAAAATTGATTTTTGGGACTGTACCAAAAATGATTCAAAATGTCAAATGGATCGTGCCTCATGTTGAATAACCACTTTTTAACCCCTCAGAGTGACCAAAATGGCCATTTTTACAGAGTTTTGCTTACTCAAAAGCTTCAATTTTGACCAATTTCAGGCACATAAATGACTTTAAACACACTTATTTTAGTTGAAAAAGTCATAATTCCCATCCAACAGTCATTTGGAGTCAAAAGATTAAATGTTAAAATTTCATCCATATTGACCATTTTGGGAACGTTCGACAGGTCCGGAGTCATCGTTTTTCATCAGAAAATGGATTTTTGGGACTGTACCAAAAATGATTCAAAATGTCAAATGGATCGTGCCTCATGTTGAATAACCACTTTTTAACCCCTCAGAGTGACCAAAATTGCCATTTTTACAGAGTTTTTGCTTATTCAAAAGCTTTAATTTTGACCAATTTCAGGCACATAAATGACTTTAAACACACGTATTTTAGTTGAAAAAGTCATAATTCACATCCAACAGTCATTTAGAGTCAAAAGATTAAATGTTAAAATTTCATCCATATTGACCATTTTGGGAATGTTCGACAGGTCCGGAGTCATTGTTTTTCATCAGAAAATGGATTTTTGGGACTGTACTAAAAATGATTCAAAATGTCAAATGGATCGTGCCTCATGTTGAATAACCACTTTTTAACCCCTCAGAGTGACCAACATTGCCATTTTTACAGAGTTTCGCTTACTCAAAAGCTTCAATTTTGACCAATTTCAGGCACAGAAATGACTTTAAACACACTTATTTTAGTCGAAAAGGTCATAATTCACATCCAACAGTCATTTGGAGTCAAAAGATTAAATGTTAAAATTTCATCCATATTGACCATTTTGGGAACGTTCGACAAGTTCGGAGTCATCGTTTTTTTCATCAGAAAATGGATTTTTGGGACTGTACCAAAAATGATTCAAAATGTCAATTGGATCGTGCCTCGTGTTGAATAACCACTTTTTAACCCCACAGAGTGACCAAAATGGCCATTTTTACAGAGTTTTGCTTACTCAAAAGCTTCAATTTTGACCAATTTCAGGCACATAAATGACTTTAAACACACTTATTTTAGTTGAAAAAGTCATAATTCACATCCAACAGTCATTTAGAGTCAAAAGATTAAATGTTAAAATTTCATCCATATTGACCATTTTGGAAACGTTCGACAGGTCCGGAGTCATCGTTTTTCATCAGAAAATGGATTTTTGGGACTGTACCAAAAATGATTCAAAATGTCAATTGGATCGTGCCTCATGTTGAATAACCACTTTTTAACCCCTCAGAGTGACCAAAATGGCCATTTTTACAGAGTTTTGCTTACTCAAAAGCTTTAATTTTGACCAATTTCAGGCGCATAAATGATTTTAAACAAACTTATTTTAGTTGAAAAAGTCATAATTCACATTCAACAGTCATTTAGAGTCAAAAGATTACATGTTAAAATTTCATCCATATTGACCATTTTGGAAACGTTCGACAGGTCCGGAGTCATCGTTTTTCATCAGAAAATGGATTTTTGGGACTGTACCAAAAATGATTCAAAATGTCAAATGGATCGTGCCTCATGTTGAATAACCACTTTTTAACCCCTCAGAGTGACCAACATTGCCATTTTTACAGAGTTTCGCTTACTCAAAAGCTTCAATTTTGACCAATTTCAGGCACAGAAATGACTTTAAACACACTTATTTTAGTCGAAAAGGTCATAATTCACATCCAACAGTCATTTGGAGTCAAAAGATTAAATGTCAAAATTTCATCCATATTGACCATTTTGGGAACGTTCGACAGGTCCGGAGTCATCGTTTTTCATCAGAAAATTGATTTTTGGGACTGTACCAAAAATGATTCAAAATGTCAAATGGATCGTGCCTCATGTTGAATAACCACTTTTTAACCCCTCAGAGTGACCAACATTGCCATTTTTACAGAGTTTTGCTTACTCAAAAGCTTCAATTTTGACCAATTTCAGGCACATAAATGACTTTAAACACACTTATTTTAGTTGAAAAAGTCATAATTCACGTCCAACAGTCATTTAGAGTCAAAAGATTAAATGTTAAAATTTCATCCATATTGACCATTTTGGGAACGTTCGACAGGTCCGGAGTCATTGTTTTTCATCAGAAAATGGATTTTTGGGACTGTACCAAAAATGATTCAAAATGTCAAATGGATCGTGCCTCATGTTGAATAACCACTTTTTAACCCCTCAGATTGACCAAAATTGCCATTTTTACAGAGTTTTTGCTTATTCAAAAGCTTTAATTTTGACCAATTTCAGGCACATAAATGACTTTAAACACACTTATTTTAGTTGAAAAAGTCATAATTCACATCCAACAGTCATTTAGAGTCAAAAGATTAAATGTTAAAATTTCATCCATATTGACCATTTTGGAATCGTTCGACAGGTCCGGAGTCATCGTTTTTCATCAGAAAATGGATTTTTGGCACTGTACCAAAAATGATTCAAAATGTCAATTGGATCGTGCCTCATGTTGAATAACCACTTTTTAACCCCTCAGAGTGACCAAAATGGCCATTTTTACAGAGTTTTGCTTACTCAAAAGCTTTAATTTTGACCAATTTCAGGCGCATAAATGATTTTAAACACACTTATTTTAGTTGAAAAAGTCATAATTCACATCCAACAGTCATTTAGATTCAAAAGATTACATGTTAAAATTTCATCCATATTGACCATTTTGGAATCGTTCGACAGGTCCGGAGTCATCGTTTTTCATCAGAAAATGGATTTTTGGGACTGTACCAAAAATGATTCAAAATGTCAATTGGATCGTGCCTCATGTTGAATAACCACTATTTAACCCCTCAGAGTGACCAAAATGGCCATTTTTACAGAGTTTTGCTTACTCAAAAGCTTCAATTTTGACCAATTTCAGGCACATAAATGACTTTAAACACACTTGATTTAGTTGAAAAAGTCATAATTCACATCCAACAGTCATTTAGAGTCAAAAGATTAAATGTTAAAATTTCATCCATATTGACCATTTTGGAAACGTTCGACAGGTCCGGAGTCATCGTTTTTCATCAGAAAATGGATTTTTGGGACTGTACCAAAAATGATTCAAAATGTCAAATGGATCGTGCCTCATGTTGAATAACCACTTTTTAACCCCTCAGAGTGACCAAAATTGCCATTTTTACAGAGTTTTTGCTTATTCAAAAGCTTTAATTGTGACCAATTTCAGGCACATAAATGACTTTAAACACACTTATTTTAGTTGAAAAAGTCATAATTCACATCCAACAGTCATTTAGAGTCTAAAGATTAAATGTTAAAATTTCATCCATATTGACCATTTTGTGAACGTTCGACAGGTCCGGAGTCATCGTTTTTCATCAGAAAATGGATTTTTGGGACTGTACCAAAAATGATTCAAAATGTCAAATGGATCGTGCCTCATGTTGAATAACCACTTTTTAACCCCTCAGAGTGACCAAAATGGCCATTTTTACAGAGTTTTGCTTACTCAAAAGCTTCAATTTTGACCAATTTCAGGCACATAAATGACTTTAAACACACTTATTTTAGTTGAAAAAGTCATAATTCCCATCCAACAGTCATTTGGAGTCAAAAGATTAAATGTTAAAATTTCATCCATATTGACCATTTTGGGAACGTTCGACAGGTCCGGAGTCATCGTTTTTCATCAGAAAATGGATTTTTGGGACTGTACCAAAAATGATTCAAAATGTCAAATGGATCGTGCCTCATGTTGAATAACCACTTTTTAACCCCTCAGAGTGACCAAAATGGCCATTTTTACAGAGTTTTGCTTATTCAAAAGCTTTAATTTTGACCAATTTCAGGCGCATAAATGATTTTAAACACACTTATTTTAGTTGAAAAAGTCATAATTCACATCCAACAGTCATTTAGAGTCAAAAGATTAAATGTAAAAATTTCATCCATATTGACCATTTTGGAATCGTTCGACAGGTCCGGAGTCATCGTTTTTCATCAGAAAATGGATTTTTGGGACTGTACCAAAAATGATTCAAAATGTCAATTGGATCGTGCCTCATGTTGAATAACCACTTTGTAACCCCTCAGAGTGACCAAAATGGCCATTTTTACAGAGTTTTGCTTACTCAAAAGCTTCAATTTTGACCAATTTCAGGCACATAAATGACTTTAAACACACTTGATTTAGTTGAAAAAGTCATAATTCACATCCAACAGTCATTTAGAGTCAAAAGATTAAATGTTAAAATTTCATCCATATTGACCATTTTGGAAACGTTCGACAGGTCCGGAGTCATCGTTTTTCATCAGAAAATGGATTTTTGGGACTGTACCAAAAATGATTCAAAATGTCAAATGGATCGTGCCTCATGTTGAATAACCACTTTTTAACCCCTCAGAGTGACCAAAATTGCCATTTTTACAGAGTTTTTGCTTATTCAAAAGCTTTAATTTTGACCAATTTCAGGCACATAAATGACTTTAAACACACGTATTTTAGTTGAAAAAGTCATAATTCACATCCAACAGTCATTTAGAGTCAAAAGATTAAATGTTAAAATTTCATCCATATTGACCATTTTGGGAATGTTCGACAGGTCCGGAGTCATTGTTTTTCATCAGAAAATGGATTTTTGGGACTGTACCAAAAATGATTCAAAATGTCAAATGGATCGTGCCTCATGTTGAATAACCACTTTTTAACCCCTCAGAGTGACCAACATTGCCATTTTTACAGAGTTTTTGCTTATTCAAAAGCTTTAATTGTGACCAATTTCAGGCACATAAATGACTTTAAACACACTTATTTTAGTTGAAAAAGTCATAATTCACATCCAACAGTCATTTAGAGTCTAAAGATTAAATGTTAAAATTTCATCCATATTGACCATTTTGTGAACGTTCAACAGGTCCGGAGTCATCGTTTTTCATCAGAAAATTGATTTTTGGGACTGTACCAAAAATGATTCAAAATGTCAAATGGATCGTGCCTCATGTTGAATAACCACTTTTTAACCCCTCAGAGTGACCAAAATGGCCATTTTTACAGAGTTTTGCTTACTCAAAAGCTTCAATTTTGACCAATTTCAGGCACATAAATGACTTTAAACACACTTATTTTAGTTGAAAAAGTCATAATTCCCATCCAACAGTCATTTGGAGTCAAAAGATTAAATGTTAAAATTTCATCCATATTGACCATTTTGGGAACGTTCGACAGGTCCGGAGTCATCGTTTTTCATCAGAAAATGGATTTTTGGGACTGTACCAAAAATGATTCAAAATGTCAAATGGATCGTGCCTCATGTTGAATAACCACTTTTTAACCCCTCAGAGTGACCAAAATTGCCATTTTTACAGAGTTTTTGCTTATTCAAAAGCTTTAATTTTGACCAATTTCAGGCACATAAATGACTTTAAACACACGTATTTTAGTTGAAAAAGTCATAATTCACATCCAACAGTCATTTAGAGTCAAAAGATTAAATGTTAAAATTTCATCCATATTGACCATTTTGGGAATGTTCGACAGGTCCGGAGTCATTGTTTTTCATCAGAAAATGGATTTTTGGGACTGTACTAAAAATGATTCAAAATGTCAAATGGATCGTGCCTCATGTTGAATAACCACTTTTTAACCCCTCAGAGTGACCAACATTGCCATTTTTACAGAGTTTCGCTTACTCAAAAGCTTCAATTTTGACCAATTTCAGGCACAGAAATGACTTTAAACACACTTATTTTAGTCGAAAAGGTCATAATTCACATCCAACAGTCATTTGGAGTCAAAAGATTAAATGTTAAAATTTCATCCATATTGACCATTTTGGGAACGTTCGACAAGTTCGGAGTCATCGTTTTTTTCATCAGAAAATGGATTTTTGGGACTGTACCAAAAATGATTCAAAATGTCAATTGGATCGTGCCTCGTGTTGAATAACCACTTTTTAACCCCACAGAGTGACCAAAATGGCCATTTTTACAGAGTTTTGCTTACTCAAAAGCTTCAATTTTGACCAATTTCAGGCACATAAATGACTTTAAACACACTTATTTTAGTTGAAAAAGTCATAATTCACATCCAACAGTCATTTAGAGTCAAAAGATTAAATGTTAAAATTTCATCCATATTGACCATTTTGGAAACGTTCGACAGGTCCGGAGTCATCGTTTTTCATCAGAAAATGGATTTTTGGGACTGTACCAAAAATGATTCAAAATGTCAATTGGATCGTGCCTCATGTTGAATAACCACTTTTTAACCCCTCAGAGTGACCAAAATGGCCATTTTTACAGAGTTTTGCTTACTCAAAAGCTTTAATTTTGACCAATTTCAGGCGCATAAATGATTTTAAACAAACTTATTTTAGTTGAAAAAGTCATAATTCACATTCAACAGTCATTTAGAGTCAAAAGATTACATGTTAAAATTTCATCCATATTGACCATTTTGGAAACGTTCGACAGGTCCGGAGTCATCGTTTTTCATCAGAAAATGGATTTTTGGGACTGTACCAAAAATGATTCAAAATGTCAAATGGATCGTGCCTCATGTTGAATAACCACTTTTAACCCCTCAGAGTGACCAACATTGCCATTTTTACAGAGTTTCGCTTACTCAAAAGCTTCAATTTTGACCAATTTCAGGCACAGAAATGACTTTAAACACACTTATTTTAGTCGAAAAGGTCATAATTCACATCCAACAGTCATTTGGAGTCAAAAGATTAAATGTCAAAATTTCATCCATATTGACCATTTTGGGAACGTTCGACAGGTCCGGAGTCATCGTTTTTCATCAGAAAATTGATTTTTGGGACTGTACCAAAAATGATTCAAAATGTCAAATGGATCGTGCCTCATGTTGAATAACCACTTTTTAACCCCTCAGAGTGACCAACATTGCCATTTTTACAGAGTTTTGCTTACTCAAAAGCTTCAATTTTGACCAATTTCAGGCACATAAATGACTTTAAACACACTTATTTTAGTTGAAAAAGTCATAATTCACGTCCAACAGTCATTTAGAGTCAAAAGATTAAATGTTAAAATTTCATCCATATTGACCATTTTGGGAACGTTCGACAGGTCCGGAGTCATTGTTTTTCATCAGAAAATGGATTTTTGGGACTGTACCAAAAATGATTCAAAATGTCAAATGGATCGTGCCTCATGTTGAATAACCACTTTTTAACCCCTCAGATTGACCAAAATTGCCATTTTTACAGAGTTTTTGCTTATTCAAAAGCTTTAATTTTGACCAATTTCAGGCACATAAATGACTTTAAACACACTTATTTTAGTTGAAAAAGTCATAATTCACATCCAACAGTCATTTAGAGTCAAAAGATTAAATGTTAAAATTTCATCCATATTGACCATTTTGGAATCGTTCGACAGGTCCGGAGTCATCGTTTTTCATCAGAAAATGGATTTTTGGCACTGTACCAAAAATGATTCAAAATGTCAATTGGATCGTGCCTCATGTTGAATAACCACTTTTTAACCCCTCAGAGTGACCAAAATGGCCATTTTTACAGAGTTTTGCTTACTCAAAAGCTTTAATTTTGACCAATTTCAGGCGCATAAATGATTTTAAACACACTTATTTTAGTTGAAAAAGTCATAATTCACATCCAACAGTCATTTAGATTCAAAAGATTACATGTTAAAATTTCATCCATATTGACCATTTTGGAATCGTTCGACAGGTCCGGAGTCATCGTTTTTCATCAGAAAATGGATTTTTGGGACTGTACCAAAAATGATTCAAAATGTCAATTGGATCGTGCCTCATGTTGAATAACCACTATTTAACCCCTCAGAGTGACCAAAATGGCCATTTTTACAGAGTTTTGCTTACTCAAAAGCTTCAATTTTGACCAATTTCAGGCACATAAATGACTTTAAACACACTTGATTTAGTTGAAAAAGTCATAATTCACATCCAACAGTCATTTAGAGTCAAAAGATTAAATGTTAAAATTTCATCCATATTGACCATTTTGGAAACGTTCGACAGGTCCGGAGTCATCGTTTTTCATCAGAAAATGGATTTTTGGGACTGTACCAAAAATGATTCAAAATGTCAAATGGATCGTGCCTCATGTTGAATAACCACTTTTTAACCCCTCAGAGTGACCAAAATTGCCATTTTTACAGAGTTTTTGCTTATTCAAAAGCTTTAATTGTGACCAATTTCAGGCACATAAATGACTTTAAACACACTTATTTTAGTTGAAAAAGTCATAATTCACATCCAACAGTCATTTAGAGTCTAAAGATTAAATGTTAAAATTTCATCCATATTGACCATTTTGTGAACGTTCGACAGGTCCGGAGTCATCGTTTTTCATCAGAAAATGGATTTTTGGGACTGTACCAAAAATGATTCAAAATGTCAAATGGATCGTGCCTCATGTTGAATAACCACTTTTTAACCCCTCAGAGTGACCAAAATGGCCATTTTTACAGAGTTTTGCTTACTCAAAAGCTTCAATTTTGACCAATTTCAGGCACATAAATGACTTTAAACACACTTATTTTAGTTGAAAAAGTCATAATTCCCATCCAACAGTCATTTGGAGTCAAAAGATTAAATGTTAAAATTTCATCCATATTGACCATTTTGGGAACGTTCGACAGGTCCGGAGTCATCGTTTTTCATCAGAAAATGGATTTTTGGGACTGTACCAAAAATGATTCAAAATGTCAAATGGATCGTGCCTCATGTTGAATAACCACTTTTTAACCCCTCAGAGTGACCAAAATGGCCATTTTTACAGAGTTTTGCTTATTCAAAAGCTTTAATTTTGACCAATTTCAGGCGCATAAATGATTTTAAACACACTTATTTTAGTTGAAAAAGTCATAATTCACATCCAACAGTCATTTAGAGTCAAAAGATTAAATGTAAAAATTTCATCCATATTGACCATTTTGGAATCGTTCGACAGGTCCGGAGTCATCGTTTTTCATCAGAAAATGGATTTTTGGGACTGTACCAAAAATGATTCAAAATGTCAATTGGATCGTGCCTCATGTTGAATAACCACTTTGTAACCCCTCAGAGTGACCAAAATGGCCATTTTTACAGAGTTTTGCTTACTCAAAAGCTTCAATTTTGACCAATTTCAGGCACATAAATGACTTTAAACACACTTGATTTAGTTGAAAAAGTCATAATTCACATCCAACAGTCATTTAGAGTCAAAAGATTAAATGTTAAAATTTCATCCATATTGACCATTTTGGAAACGTTCGACAGGTCCGGAGTCATCGTTTTTCATCAGAAAATGGATTTTTGGGACTGTACCAAAAATGATTCAAAATGTCAAATGGATCGTGCCTCATGTTGAATAACCACTTTTTAACCCCTCAGAGTGACCAAAATTGCCATTTTTACAGAGTTTTTGCTTATTCAAAAGCTTTAATTTTGACCAATTTCAGGCACATAAATGACTTTAAACACACGTATTTTAGTTGAAAAAGTCATAATTCACATCCAACAGTCATTTAGAGTCAAAAGATTAAATGTTAAAATTTCATCCATATTGACCATTTTGGGAATGTTCGACAGGTCCGGAGTCATTGTTTTTCATCAGAAAATGGATTTTTGGGACTGTACCAAAAATGATTCAAAATGTCAAATGGATCGTGCCTCATGTTGAATAACCACTTTTTAACCCCTCAGAGTGACCAACATTGCCATTTTTACAGAGTTTCGCTTACTCAAAAGCTTCAATTTTGACCAATTTCAGGCACAGAAATGACTTTAAACACACTTATTTTAGTCGAAAAGGTCATAATTCACATCCAACAGTCATTTGGAGTCAAAAGATTAAATGTTAAAATTTCATCCATATTGACCATTATGGGAACGTTCGACAAGTTCGGAGTCATCGTTTTTCATCAGAAAATGGATTTTTGGGACTGTACCAAAAATGATTCAAAATGTCAATTGGATCGTGCCTCGTGTTGAATAACCACTTTTTAACCCCACAGAGTGACCAAAATGGCCATTTTTACAGAGTTTTGCTTACTCAAAAGCTTCAATTTTGACCAATTTCAGGCACATAAATGACTTTAAACACACTTATTTTAGTTGAAAAGTCATAATTCACATCCAACAGTCATTTAGAGTCAAAAGATTAAATGTTAAAATTTCATTCATATTGACCATTTTGGAAACGTTCGACAGGTCCGGAGTCATCGTTTTTCATCAGAAAATGGATTTTTGGGACTGTACCAAAAATGATTCAAAATGTCAAATGGATCGTGCCTCATGTTGAATAACCACTTTTTAACCCCTCAGAGTGACCAAAATTGCCATTTTTACAGAGTTTTTGCTTATTCAAAAGCTTTAATTGTGACCAATTTCAGGCACATAAATGACTTTAAACACACTTATTTTAGTCGAAAAAGTCATAATTCACATCCAACAGTCATTTAGAGTCTAAAGATTAAATGTTAAAATTTCATCCATATTGACCATTTTGTGAACGTTCGACAGGTTCGGAGTCATCGTTTTTCATCAGAAAATGGATTTTTGGGACTGTACCAAAAATGATTCAAAATGTCAAATGGATCGTGCCTCATGTTGAATAACCACTTTTTAACCCCTCAGAGTGACCAAAATTTCCATTTTTACAGAGTTTTGCTTACTCAAAAGCTTCAATTTTGACCAATTTCAGGCACATAAATGACTTTAAACACACTTATTTTAGTTGAAAAAGTCATAATTCCCATCCAACAGTCATTTGGAGTCAAAAGATTAAATGTTAAAATTTCATCCATATTGACCATTTTGGGAACGTTCGACAGGTCCGGAGTCATCGTTTTTCATCAGAAAATGGATTTTTGGGACTGTGCCAAAAATGATTCAAAATGTCAAATGGATCGTGCCTCATGTTGAATAACCACTTTTTAACCCCTCAGAGTGACCAAAATTGCCATTTTTACAGAGTTTTTGCTTATTCAAAAGCTTTAATTTTGACCAATTTCAGGCACATAAATGACTTTAAACACACGTATTTTAGTTGAAAAAGTCATAATTCACATCCAACAGTCATTTAGAGTCTAAAGATTAAATGTTAAAATTTCATCCATATTGACCATTTTGTGAACGTTCGACAGGTTCGGAGTCATCGTTTTTCATCAGAAAATGGATTTTTGGGACTGTACCAAAAATGATTCAAAATGTCAAATGGATCGTGCCTCATGTTGAATAACCACTTTTTAACCCCTCAGAGTGACCAAAATTTCCATTTTTACAGAGTTTTGCTTACTCAAAAGCTTCAATTTTGACCAATTTCAGGCACATAAATGACTTTAAACACACTTGATTTAGTTGAAAAAGTCATAATTCCCATCCAACAGTCATTTGGAGTCAAAAGATTAAATGTTAAAATTTCATCCATATTGACCATTTTGGGAACGTTCGACAGGTCCGGAGTCATCGTTTTTCATCAGAAAATGGATTTTTGGGACTGTACCAAAAATGATTCAAAATGTCAAATGGATCGTGCCTCATGTTGAATAACCACTTTTTAACCCCTCAGAGTGACCAACATTGCCATTTTTACAGAGTTTCGCTTACTCAAAAGCTTCAATTTTGACCAATTTCAGGCACAGAAATGACTTTAAACACACTTATTTTAGTCGAAAAGGTCATAATTCACATCCAACAGTCATTTGGAGTCAAAAGATTAAATGTTAAAATTTCATCCATATTGACCATTATGGGAACGTTCGACAAGTTCGGAGTCATCGTTTTTCATCAGAAAATGGATTTTTGGGACTGTACCAAAAATGATTCAAAATGTCAATTGGATCGTGCCTCATGTTGAATAACCACTTTTTAACCCCTCAGAGTGACCAAAATTGCCATTTTTACAGAGTTTTTGCTTATTCAAAAGCTTTAATTGTGACCAATTTCAGGCACATAAATGACTTTAAACACACTTATTTTAGTTGAAAAAGTCATAATTCACATCCAACAGTCATTTAGAGTCTAAAGATTAAATGTTAAAATTTCATCCATATTGACCATTTTGTGAACGTTCGACAGGTTCGGAGTCATCGTTTTTCATCAGAAAATGGATTTTTGGGACTGTACCAAAAATGATTCAAAATGTCAAATGGATCGTGCCTCATGTTGAATAACCACTTTTTAACCCCTCAGAGTGACCAAAATGGCCATTTTTACAGAGTTTTGCTTACTCAAAAGCTTCAATTTTGACCAATTTCAGGCACATAAATGACTTTAAACACACTTATTTTAGTTGAAAAAGTCATAATTCCCATCCAACAGTCATTTGGAGTCAAAAGATTAAATGTTAAAATTTCATCCATATTGACCATTTTGGAAACGTTCGACAGGTCCGGAGTCATCGTTTTTCATCAGAAAATGGATTTTTGGGACTGTACCAAAAATGATTCAAAATGTCAAATGGATCGTGCCTCATGTTGAATAACCACTTTTTAACCCCTCAGAGTGACCAAAATTGCCATTTTTACAGAGTTTTGCTTACTCAAAAGCTTCAATTTTGACCAATTTCAGGCACAGAAATGACTTTAAATACACTTATTTTAGTCGAAAAGGTCATAATTCACATCCAACAGTCATTTGGAGTCAAAAGATTAAATGTTAAAATTTCATCCATATTGACCATTTTGGGAACGTTCGACAGGTCCGGAGTCATCGTTTTTCATCAGAAAATGGATTTTTGGGACTGTACCAAAAATGATTCAAAATGTCAATTAGATCGTGCCTCATGTTGAATAACCACTTTTTAACCCCTCAGAGTGACCAAAATGGCCATTTTTACAGAGTTTTGCTTACTCAAAAGCTTCAATTTTGACCAATTTCAGGCACATAAATGACTTTAAACACACTTATTTTAGTTGAAAAAGTCATAATTCACATCCAACAGTCATTTAGAGTCAAAAGATTAAATGTTAAAATTTCATCCATATTGACCATTTTGGAAACGTTCGACAGGTCCGGAGTCATCGTTTTTCATCAGAAAATTGATTTTTGGGACTGTACCAAAAATGATTCAAAATGTCAAATGGATCGTGCTTCATGTTGAATAACCACTTTTTAACCCCTCAGATTGAGCAAAATTGCCATTTTTACAGAGTTTTTGCTTATTCAAAAGCTTTAATTTTGACCAATTTCAGGCACATAAATGACTTTAAACACACTTATTTTAGTTGAAAAAGTCATAATTCACATCCAACAGTCATTTAGAGTCAAAAGATTAAATGTTAAAATTTCATCCATATTGACCATTTTGGAATCGTTCGACAGGTCCGGAGTCATCGTTTTTCATCAGAAAATGGATTTTTGGGACTGTACCAAAAATGATTCAAAATGTCAATTGGATCGTGCCTCATGTTGAATAACCACTTTTTAACCCCTCAGAGTGACCAAAATGGCCATTTTTACAGAGTTTTGCTTACTCAAAAGCTTTAATTTTGATCAATTTCAGGCGCATAAATGATTTTAAACACACTTATTTTAGTTGAAAAAGTCATAATTCACATCCAACAGTCATTTAGAGTCAAAAGATTACATGTTAAAATTTCATCCATATTGACCATTTTGGAATCGTTCGACAGGTCCGGAGTCATCGTTTTTCATCAGAAAATGGATTTTTGGGACTGTACCAAAAATGATTCAAAATGTCAATTGGATCGTGCCTCATGTTGAATAACCACTTTGTAACCCCTCAGAGTGACCAAAATGGCCATTTTTACAGAGTTTTGCTTACTCAAAAGCTTCAATTTTGACCAATTTCAGGCACATAAATGACTTTAAACACACTTGATTTAGTTGAAAAAGTCATAATTCACATCCAACAGTCATTTAGAGTCAAAAGATTAAATGTTAAAATTTCATCCATATTGACCATTTTGGAAACGTTCGACAGGTCCGGAGTCATCGTTTTTCATCAGAAAATGGATTTTTGGGACTGTACCAAAAATGATTCAAAATGTCAAATGGATCGTGCCTCATGTTGAATAACCACTTTTTAACCCCTCAGATTGACCAAAATTGCCATTTTTACAGAGTTTTTGCTTATTCAAAAGCTTTAATTTTGACCAATTTCAGGCACATAAATGACTTTAAACACACTTATTTTAGTTGAAAAAGTCATAATTCACATCCAACAGTCATTTAGAGTCAAAAGATTAAATGTTAAAATTTCATCCATATTGACCATTTTGGAATCGTTCGACAGGTCCGGAGTCATCGTTTTTCATCAGAAAATGGATTTTTGGGACTGTACCAAAAATGATTCAAAATGTCAATTGGATCGTGCCTCATGTTGAATAACCACTTTTTAACCCCTCAGAGTGACCAAAATGGCCATTTTTACAGAGTTTTGCTTACTCAAAAGCTTTAATTTTGATCAATTTCAGGCGCATAAATGATTTTAAACACACTTATTTTAGTTGAAAAAGTCATAATTCACATCCAACAGTCATTTAGAGTCAAAAGATTACATGTTAAAATTTCATCCATATTGACCATTTTGGAATCGTTCGACAGGTCCGGAGTCATCGTTTTTCATCAGAAAATGGATTTTTGGGACTGTACCAAAAATGATTCAAAATGTCAAATGGATCGTGCCTCATGTTGAATAACCACTTTTTAACCCCTCAGAGTGACCAAAATTGCCATTTTTACAGAGTTTTTGCTTATTCAAAAGCTTTAATTTTGACCAATTTCAGGCACATAAATGACTTTAAACACACGTATTTTAGTTGAAAAAGTCATAATTCACATCCAACAGTCATTTAGAGTCAAAAGATTAAATGTTAAAATTTCATTCATATTGACCATTTGGGAAACGTTCGACAGGTCCGGATTCATCGTTTTTCATCAGAAAATGGATTTTTGGGACTGTACCAAAAATTATTCAAAATGTCAAATGGATCGTGCCTCATGTTGAATAACCACTTTTTAACCCCTCAGAGTGACCAAAATTGCCATTTTTACAGAGTTTTTGCTTATTCAAAAGCTTTAATTGTGACCAATTTCAGGCACATAAATGACTTTAAACACACTTATTTTAGTTGAAAAAGTCATAATTCACATCCAACAGTCATTTAGAGTCTAAAAATTAAATGTTAAAATTTCATCCATATTGACCATTTTGTGAACGTTCGACAGGTCCGGAGTCATCGTTTTTCATCAGAAAATGGATTTTTGGGACTGTACCAAAAATGATTCAAAATGTCAAATGGATCGTGCCTCATGTTGAATAACCACTTTTTAACCCCTCAGCGTGACCAAAATGGCCATTTTTACAGAGTTTTGCTTACTCAAAAGCTTCAATTTTGACCAATTTCAGGCACATAAATGACTTTAAACACACTTATTTTAGTTGAAAAAGTCATAATTCCCATCCAACAGTCATTTGGAGTCAAAAGATTAAATGTTAAAATTTCATCCATATTGACCATTTTGGAAACGTTCGACAGGTCCGGAGTCATCGTTTTTCATCAGAAAATGGATTTTTGGGACTGTACCAAAAATGATTCAAAATGTCAAATGGATCGTGCCTCATGTTGAATAACCACTTTTTAACCCCTCAGAGTGACCAAAATTGCCATTTTTACAGAGTTTTGCTTACTCAAAAGCTTCAATTTTGACCAATTTCAGGCACAGAAATGACTTTAAATACACTTATTTTAGTCGAAAAGGTCATAATTCACATCCAACAGTCATTTGGAGTCAAAAGATTAAATGTTAAAATTTCATCCATATTGACCATTTTGGGAACGTTCGACAGGTCCGGAGTCATCGTTTTTCATCAGAAAATGGATTTTTGGGACTGTACCAAAAATGATTCAAAATGTCAAATGGATCGTGCCTCATGTTGAATAACCACTTTTTAACCCCTCAGAGTGACCAAAATTGCCATTTTTACAGAGTTTTTGCTTATTCAAAAGCTTTAATTTTGACCAATTTCAGGCACATAAATGACTTTAAACACACGTATTTTAGTTGAAAAAGTCATAATTCACATCCAACAGTCATTTAGAGTCAAAAGATTAAATGTTAAAATTTCATCCATATTGACCATTTTGGGAATGTTCGACAGGTCCGGAGTCATTGTTTTTCATCAGAAAATGGATTTTTGGGACTGTACCAAAAATGATTCAAAATGTCAAATGGATCGTGCCTCATGTTGAATAACCACTTTTTAACCCCTCAGAGTGACCAACATTGCCATTTTTACAGAGTTTCGCTTACTCAAAAGCTTCAATTTTGACCAATTTCAGGCACAGAAATGACTTTAAACACACTTATTTTAGTCGAAAAGGTCATAATTCACATCCAACAGTCATTTGGAGTCAAAAGATTAAATGTTAAAATTTCATCCATATTGACCATTATGGGAACGTTCGACAAGTTCGGAGTCATCGTTTTTCATCAGAAAATGGATTTTTGGGACTGTACCAAAAATGATTCAAAATGTCAATTGGATCGTGCCTCGTGTTGAATAACCACTTTTTAACCCCACAGAGTGACCAAAATGGCCATTTTTACAGAGTTTTGCTTACTCAAAAGCTTCAATTTTGACCAATTTCAGGCACATAAATGACTTTAAACACACTTATTTTAGTTGAAAAAGTCATAATTCACATCCAACAGTCATTTAGAGTCTAAAGATTAAATGTTAAAATTTCATCCATATTGACCATTTTGTGAACGTTCGACAGGTCCGGAGTCATCGTTTTTCATCAGAAAATGGATTTTTGGGACTGTACCAAAAATGATTCAAAATGTCAAATGGATCGTGCCTCATGTTGAATAACCACTTTTTAACCCCTCAGAGTGACCAAAATGGCCATTTTTACAGAGTTTTGCTTACTCAAAAGCTTCAATTTTGACCAATTTCAGGCACATAAATGACTTTAAACACACTTATTTTAGTTGAAAAAGTCATAATTCCCATCCAACAGTCATTTGGAGTCAAAAGATTAAATGTTAAAATTTCATCCATATTGACCATTTTGGGAACGTTCGACAGGTCCGGAGTCATCGTTTTTCATCAGAAAATGGATTTTTGGGACTGTACCAAAAATGATTCAAAATGTCAAATGGATCGTGCCTCATGTTGAATAACCACTTTTTAACCCCTCAGATTGACCAAAATTGCCATTTTTACAGAGTTTGTGCTTATTCAAAAGCTTTAATTTTGACCAATTTCAGGCACATAAATGACTTTAAACACACTTATTTTAGTTGAAAAAGTCATAATTCACATCCAACAGTCATTTAGAGTCAAAAGATTAAATGTTAAAATTTCATCCATATTGACCATTTTGGAATCGTTCGACAGGTCCGGAGTCATCGTTTTTCATCTGAAAATGGATTTTTGGAACTGTACCAAAAATGATTCAAAATGTCAAATGGATCGTGCCTCATGTTGAATAACCACTTTTTAACCCCTCAGAGTGACCAAAATGGCCATTTTTACAGAGTTTTGCTTATTCAAAAGCTTTAATTTTGACCAATTTCAGGCGCATAAATGATTTTAAACACACTTATTTTAGTTGAAAAAGTCATAATTCACATCCAACAGTCATTTAGAGTCAAAAGATTAAATGTAAAAATTTCATCCATATTGACCATTTTGGAATCGTTCGACAGGTCCGGAGTCATCGTTTTTCATCAGAAAATGGATTTTTGGGACTGTACCAAAAATGATTCAAAATGTCAATTGGATCGTGCCTCATGTTGAATAACCACTTTGTAACCCCTCAGAGTGACCAAAATGGCCATTTTTACAGAGTTTTGCTTACTCAAAAGCTTCAATTTTGACCAATTTCAGGCACATAAATGACTTTAAACACACTTGATTTAGTTGAAAAAGTCATAATTCACATCCAACAGTCATTTAGAGTCAAAAGATTAAATGTTAAAATTTCATCCATATTGACCATTTTGGGAATGTTCGACAGGTCCGGAGTCATTGTTTTTCATCAGAAAATGGATTTTTGGGACTGTACCAAAAATGATTCAAAATGTCAAATGGATCGTGCCTCATGTTGAATAACCACTTTTTAACCCCTCAGAGTGACCAACATTGCCATTTTTACAGAGTTTCGCTTACTCAAAAGCTTCAATTTTGACCAATTTCAGGCACAGAAATGACTTTAAACACACTTATTTTAGTCGAAAAGGTCATAATTCACATCCAACAGTCATTTGGAGTCAAAAGATTAAATGTTAAAATTTCATCCATATTGACCATTATGGGAACGTTCGACAAGTTCGGAGTCATCGTTTTTCATCAGAAAATGGATTTTTGGGACTGTACCAAAAATGATTCAAAATGTCAATTGGATCGTGCCTCGTGTTGAATAACCACTTTTTAACCCCACAGAGTGACCAAAATGGCCATTTTTACAGAGTTTTGCTTACTCAAAAGCTTCAATTTTGACCAATTTCAGGCACATAAATGACTTTAAACACACTTATTTTAGTTGAAAAAGTCATAATTCACATCCAACAGTCATTTAGAGTCAAAAGATTAAATGTAAAAATTTCATCCATATTGACCATTTTGGAATCGTTCGACAGGTCCGGAGTCATCGTTTTTCATCAGAAAATGGATTTTTGGGACTGTACCAAAAATGATTCAAAATGTCAATTGGATCGTGCCTCATGTTGAATAACCACTTTGTAACCCCTCAGAGTGACCAAAATGGCCATTTTTACAGAGTTTTGCTTACTCAAAAGCTTCAATTTTGACCAATTTCAGGCACATAAATGACTTTAAACACACTTGATTTAGTTGAAAAAGTCATAATTCACATCCAACAGTCATTTAGAGTCAAAAGATTAAATGTTAAAATTTCATCCATATTGACCATTTTGGAAACGTTCGACAGGTCCGGAGTCATCGTTTTTCATCAGAAAATGGATTTTTGGGACTGTACCAAAAATGATTCAAAATGTCAAATGGATCGTGCCTCATGTTGAATAACCACTTTTTAACCCCTCAGAGTGACCAAAATTGCCATTTTTACAGAGTTTTTGCTTATTCAAAAGCTTTAATTTTGACCAATTTCAGGCACATAAATGACTTTAAACACACGTATTTTAGTTGAAAAAGTCATAATTCACATCCAACAGTCATTTAGAGTCAAAAGATTAAATGTTAAAATTTCATCCATATTGACCATTTTGGGAATGTTCGACAGGTCCGGAGTCATTGTTTTTCATCAGAAAATGGATTTTTGGGACTGTACCAAAAATGATTCAAAATGTCAAATGGATCGTGCCTCATGTTGAATAACCACTTTTTAACCCCTCAGAGTGACCAACATTGCCATTTTTACAGAGTTTCGCTTACTCAAAAGCTTCAATTTTGACCAATTTCAGGCACAGAAATGACTTTAAACACACTTATTTTAGTCGAAAAGGTCATAATTCACATCCAACAGTCATTTGGAGTCAAAAGATTAAATGTTAAAATTTCATTCATATTGACCATTTTGGAAACGTTCGACAGGTCCGGAGTCATCGTTTTTCATCAGAAAATGGATTTTTGGGACTGTACCAAAAATGATTCAAAATGTCAAATGGATCGTGCCTCATGTTGAATAACCACTTTTTAACCCCTCAGAGTGACCAAAATTGCCATTTTTACAGAGTTTTTGCTTATTCAAAAGCTTTAATTGTGACCAATTTCAGGCACATAAATGACTTTAAACACACTTATTTTAGTCGAAAAAGTCATAATTCACATCCAACAGTCATTTAGAGTCTAAAGATTAAATGTTAAAATTTCATCCATATTGACCATTTTGTGAACGTTCGACAGGTTCGGAGTCATCGTTTTTCATCAGAAAATGGATTTTTGGGACTGTACCAAAAATGATTCAAAATGTCAAATGGATCGTGCCTCATGTTGAATAACCACTTTTTAACCCCTCAGAGTGACCAAAATTTCCATTTTTACAGAGTTTTGCTTACTCAAAAGCTTCAATTTTGACCAATTTCAGGCACATAAATGACTTTAAACACACTTATTTTAGTTGAAAAAGTCATAATTCCCATCCAACAGTCATTTGGAGTCAAAAGATTAAATGTTAAAATTTCATCCATATTGACCATTTTGGGAACGTTCGACAGGTCCGGAGTCATCGTTTTTCATCAGAAAATGGATTTTTGGGACTGTGCCAAAAATGATTCAAAATGTCAAATGGATCGTGCCTCATGTTGAATAACCACTTTTTAACCCCTCAGAGTGACCAAAATTGCCATTTTTACAGAGTTTTTGCTTATTCAAAAGCTTTAATTTTGACCAATTTCAGGCACATAAATGACTTTAAACACACGTATTTTAGTTGAAAAAGTCATAATTCACATCCAACAGTCATTTAGAGTCTAAAGATTAAATGTTAAAATTTCATCCATATTGACCATTTTGTGAACGTTCGACAGGTTCGGAGTCATCGTTTTTCATCAGAAAATGGATTTTTGGGACTGTACCAAAAATGATTCAAAATGTCAAATGGATCGTGCCTCATGTTGAATAACCACTTTTTAACCCCTCAGAGTGACCAAAATTTCCATTTTTACAGAGTTTTGCTTACTCAAAAGCTTCAATTTTGACCAATTTCAGGCACATAAATGACTTTAAACACACTTGATTTAGTTGAAAAAGTCATAATTCCCATCCAACAGTCATTTGGAGTCAAAAGATTAAATGTTAAAATTTCATCCATATTGACCATTTTGGGAACGTTCGACAGGTCCGGAGTCATCGTTTTTCATCAGAAAATGGATTTTTGGGACTGTACCAAAAATGATTCAAAATGTCAAATGGATCGTGCCTCATGTTGAATAACCACTTTTTAACCCCTCAGAGTGACCAACATTGCCATTTTTACAGAGTTTCGCTTACTCAAAAGCTTCAATTTTGACCAATTTCAGGCACAGAAATGACTTTAAACACACTTATTTTAGTCGAAAAGGTCATAATTCACATCCAACAGTCATTTGGAGTCAAAAGATTAAATGTT
The DNA here is from genome assembly GCF_964263255.1 of Lissotriton vulgaris. Taxonomy (NCBI): domain Eukaryota; kingdom Metazoa; phylum Chordata; class Amphibia; order Caudata; family Salamandridae; genus Lissotriton; species Lissotriton vulgaris. Next base: position 217,111 of record NW_028250586.1, on the reverse strand, counting down.
AAAATTTCATCCATATTGACCATTATGGGAACGTTCGACAAGTTCGGAGTCATCGTTTTTCATCAGAAAATGGATTTTTGGGACTGTACCAAAAATGATTCAAAATGTCAATTGGATCGTGCCTCATGTTGAATAACCACTTTTTAACCCCTCAGAGTGACCAAAATTGCCATTTTTACAGAGTTTTTGCTTATTCAAAAGCTTTAATTGTGACCAATTTCAGGCACATAAATGACTTTAAACACACTTATTTTAGTTGAAAAAGTCATAATTCACATCCAACAGTCATTTAGAGTCTAAAGATTAAATGTTAAAATTTCATCCATATTGACCATTTTGTGAACGTTCGACAGGTTCGGAGTCATCGTTTTTCATCAGAAAATGGATTTTTGGGACTGTACCAAAAATGATTCAAAATGTCAAATGGATCGTGCCTCATGTTGAATAACCACTTTTTAACCCCTCAGAGTGACCAAAATGGCCATTTTTACAGAGTTTTGCTTACTCAAAAGCTTCAATTTTGACCAATTTCAGGCACATAAATGACTTTAAACACACTTATTTTAGTTGAAAAAGTCATAATTCCCATCCAACAGTCATTTGGAGTCAAAAGATTAAATGTTAAAATTTCATCCATATTGACCATTTTGGAAACGTTCGACAGGTCCGGAGTCATCGTTTTTCATCAGAAAATGGATTTTTGGGACTGTACCAAAAATGATTCAAAATGTCAAATGGATCGTGCCTCATGTTGAATAACCACTTTTTAACCCCTCAGAGTGACCAAAATTGCCATTTTTACAGAGTTTTGCTTACTCAAAAGCTTCAATTTTGACCAATTTCAGGCACAGAAATGACTTTAAATACACTTATTTTAGTCGAAAAGGTCATAATTCACATCCAACAGTCATTTGGAGTCAAAAGATTAAATGTTAAAATTTCATCCATATTGACCATTTTGGGAACGTTCGACAGGTCCGGAGTCATCGTTTTTCATCAGAAAATGGATTTTTGGGACTGTACCAAAAATGATTCAAAATGTCAATTAGATCGTGCCTCATGTTGAATAACCACTTTTTAACCCCTCAGAGTGACCAAAATGGCCATTTTTACAGAGTTTTGCTTACTCAAAAGCTTCAATTTTGACCAATTTCAGGCACATAAATGACTTTAAACACACTTATTTTAGTTGAAAAAGTCATAATTCACATCCAACAGTCATTTAGAGTCAAAAGATTAAATGTTAAAATTTCATCCATATTGACCATTTTGGAAACGTTCGACAGGTCCGGAGTCATCGTTTTTCATCAGAAAATTGATTTTTGGGACTGTACCAAAAATGATTCAAAATGTCAAATGGATCGTGCTTCATGTTGAATAACCACTTTTTAACCCCTCAGATTGAGCAAAATTGCCATTTTTACAGAGTTTTTGCTTATTCAAAAGCTTTAATTTTGACCAATTTCAGGCACATAAATGACTTTAAACACACTTATTTTAGTTGAAAAAGTCATAATTCACATCCAACAGTCATTTAGAGTCAAAAGATTAAATGTTAAAATTTCATCCATATTGACCATTTTGGAATCGTTCGACAGGTCCGGAGTCATCGTTTTTCATCAGAAAATGGATTTTTGGGACTGTACCAAAAATGATTCAAAATGTCAATTGGATCGTGCCTCATGTTGAATAACCACTTTTTAACCCCTCAGAGTGACCAAAATGGCCATTTTTACAGAGTTTTGCTTACTCAAAAGCTTTAATTTTGATCAATTTCAGGCGCATAAATGATTTTAAACACACTTATTTTAGTTGAAAAAGTCATAATTCACATCCAACAGTCATTTAGAGTCAAAAGATTACATGTTAAAATTTCATCCATATTGACCATTTTGGAATCGTTCGACAGGTCCGGAGTCATCGTTTTTCATCAGAAAATGGATTTTTGGGACTGTACCAAAAATGATTCAAAATGTCAATTGGATCGTGCCTCATGTTGAATAACCACTTTGTAACCCCTCAGAGTGACCAAAATGGCCATTTTTACAGAGTTTTGCTTACTCAAAAGCTTCAATTTTGACCAATTTCAGGCACATAAATGACTTTAAACACACTTGATTTAGTTGAAAAAGTCATAATTCACATCCAACAGTCATTTAGAGTCAAAAGATTAAATGTTAAAATTTCATCCATATTGACCATTTTGGAAACGTTCGACAGGTCCGGAGTCATCGTTTTTCATCAGAAAATGGATTTTTGGGACTGTACCAAAAATGATTCAAAATGTCAAATGGATCGTGCCTCATGTTGAATAACCACTTTTTAACCCCTCAGATTGACCAAAATTGCCATTTTTACAGAGTTTTTGCTTATTCAAAAGCTTTAATTTTGACCAATTTCAGGCACATAAATGACTTTAAACACACTTATTTTAGTTGAAAAAGTCATAATTCACATCCAACAGTCATTTAGAGTCAAAAGATTAAATGTTAAAATTTCATCCATATTGACCATTTTGGAATCGTTCGACAGGTCCGGAGTCATCGTTTTTCATCAGAAAATGGATTTTTGGGACTGTACCAAAAATGATTCAAAATGTCAATTGGATCGTGCCTCATGTTGAATAACCACTTTTTAACCCCTCAGAGTGACCAAAATGGCCATTTTTACAGAGTTTTGCTTACTCAAAAGCTTTAATTTTGATCAATTTCAGGCGCATAAATGATTTTAAACACACTTATTTTAGTTGAAAAAGTCATAATTCACATCCAACAGTCATTTAGAGTCAAAAGATTACATGTTAAAATTTCATCCATATTGACCATTTTGGAATCGTTCGACAGGTCCGGAGTCATCGTTTTTCATCAGAAAATGGATTTTTGGGACTGTACCAAAAATGATTCAAAATGTCAAATGGATCGTGCCTCATGTTGAATAACCACTTTTTAACCCCTCAGAGTGACCAAAATTGCCATTTTTACAGAGTTTTTGCTTATTCAAAAGCTTTAATTTTGACCAATTTCAGGCACATAAATGACTTTAAACACACGTATTTTAGTTGAAAAAGTCATAATTCACATCCAACAGTCATTTAGAGTCAAAAGATTAAATGTTAAAATTTCATTCATATTGACCATTTGGGAAACGTTCGACAGGTCCGGATTCATCGTTTTTCATCAGAAAATGGATTTTTGGGACTGTACCAAAAATTATTCAAAATGTCAAATGGATCGTGCCTCATGTTGAATAACCACTTTTTAACCCCTCAGAGTGACCAAAATTGCCATTTTTACAGAGTTTTTGCTTATTCAAAAGCTTTAATTGTGACCAATTTCAGGCACATAAATGACTTTAAACACACTTATTTTAGTTGAAAAAGTCATAATTCACATCCAACAGTCATTTAGAGTCTAAAAATTAAATGTTAAAATTTCATCCATATTGACCATTTTGTGAACGTTCGACAGGTCCGGAGTCATCGTTTTTCATCAGAAAATGGATTTTTGGGACTGTACCAAAAATGATTCAAAATGTCAAATGGATCGTGCCTCATGTTGAATAACCACTTTTTAACCCCTCAGCGTGACCAAAATGGCCATTTTTACAGAGTTTTGCTTACTCAAAAGCTTCAATTTTGACCAATTTCAGGCACATAAATGACTTTAAACACACTTATTTTAGTTGAAAAAGTCATAATTCCCATCCAACAGTCATTTGGAGTCAAAAGATTAAATGTTAAAATTTCATCCATATTGACCATTTTGGAAACGTTCGACAGGTCCGGAGTCATCGTTTTTCATCAGAAAATGGATTTTTGGGACTGTACCAAAAATGATTCAAAATGTCAAATGGATCGTGCCTCATGTTGAATAACCACTTTTTAACCCCTCAGAGTGACCAAAATTGCCATTTTTACAGAGTTTTGCTTACTCAAAAGCTTCAATTTTGACCAATTTCAGGCACAGAAATGACTTTAAATACACTTATTTTAGTCGAAAAGGTCATAATTCACATCCAACAGTCATTTGGAGTCAAAAGATTAAATGTTAAAATTTCATCCATATTGACCATTTTGGGAACGTTCGACAGGTCCGGAGTCATCGTTTTTCATCAGAAAATGGATTTTTGGGACTGTACCAAAAATGATTCAAAATGTCAAATGGATCGTGCCTCATGTTGAATAACCACTTTTTAACCCCTCAGAGTGACCAAAATTGCCATTTTTACAGAGTTTTTGCTTATTCAAAAGCTTTAATTTTGACCAATTTCAGGCACATAAATGACTTTAAACACACGTATTTTAGTTGAAAAAGTCATAATTCACATCCAACAGTCATTTAGAGTCAAAAGATTAAATGTTAAAATTTCATCCATATTGACCATTTTGGGAATGTTCGACAGGTCCGGAGTCATTGTTTTTCATCAGAAAATGGATTTTTGGGACTGTACCAAAAATGATTCAAAATGTCAAATGGATCGTGCCTCATGTTGAATAACCACTTTTTAACCCCTCAGAGTGACCAACATTGCCATTTTTACAGAGTTTCGCTTACTCAAAAGCTTCAATTTTGACCAATTTCAGGCACAGAAATGACTTTAAACACACTTATTTTAGTCGAAAAGGTCATAATTCACATCCAACAGTCATTTGGAGTCAAAAGATTAAATGTTAAAATTTCATCCATATTGACCATTATGGGAACGTTCGACAAGTTCGGAGTCATCGTTTTTCATCAGAAAATGGATTTTTGGGACTGTACCAAAAATGATTCAAAATGTCAATTGGATCGTGCCTCGTGTTGAATAACCACTTTTTAACCCCACAGAGTGACCAAAATGGCCATTTTTACAGAGTTTTGCTTACTCAAAAGCTTCAATTTTGACCAATTTCAGGCACATAAATGACTTTAAACACACTTATTTTAGTTGAAAAAGTCATAATTCACATCCAACAGTCATTTAGAGTCTAAAGATTAAATGTTAAAATTTCATCCATATTGACCATTTTGTGAACGTTCGACAGGTCCGGAGTCATCGTTTTTCATCAGAAAATGGATTTTTGGGACTGTACCAAAAATGATTCAAAATGTCAAATGGATCGTGCCTCATGTTGAATAACCACTTTTTAACCCCTCAGAGTGACCAAAATGGCCATTTTTACAGAGTTTTGCTTACTCAAAAGCTTCAATTTTGACCAATTTCAGGCACATAAATGACTTTAAACACACTTATTTTAGTTGAAAAAGTCATAATTCCCATCCAACAGTCATTTGGAGTCAAAAGATTAAATGTTAAAATTTCATCCATATTGACCATTTTGGGAACGTTCGACAGGTCCGGAGTCATCGTTTTTCATCAGAAAATGGATTTTTGGGACTGTACCAAAAATGATTCAAAATGTCAAATGGATCGTGCCTCATGTTGAATAACCACTTTTTAACCCCTCAGATTGACCAAAATTGCCATTTTTACAGAGTTTGTGCTTATTCAAAAGCTTTAATTTTGACCAATTTCAGGCACATAAATGACTTTAAACACACTTATTTTAGTTGAAAAAGTCATAATTCACATCCAACAGTCATTTAGAGTCAAAAGATTAAATGTTAAAATTTCATCCATATTGACCATTTTGGAATCGTTCGACAGGTCCGGAGTCATCGTTTTTCATCTGAAAATGGATTTTTGGAACTGTACCAAAAATGATTCAAAATGTCAAATGGATCGTGCCTCATGTTGAATAACCACTTTTTAACCCCTCAGAGTGACCAAAATGGCCATTTTTACAGAGTTTTGCTTATTCAAAAGCTTTAATTTTGACCAATTTCAGGCGCATAAATGATTTTAAACACACTTATTTTAGTTGAAAAAGTCATAATTCACATCCAACAGTCATTTAGAGTCAAAAGATTAAATGTAAAAATTTCATCCATATTGACCATTTTGGAATCGTTCGACAGGTCCGGAGTCATCGTTTTTCATCAGAAAATGGATTTTTGGGACTGTACCAAAAATGATTCAAAATGTCAATTGGATCGTGCCTCATGTTGAATAACCACTTTGTAACCCCTCAGAGTGACCAAAATGGCCATTTTTACAGAGTTTTGCTTACTCAAAAGCTTCAATTTTGACCAATTTCAGGCACATAAATGACTTTAAACACACTTGATTTAGTTGAAAAAGTCATAATTCACATCCAACAGTCATTTAGAGTCAAAAGATTAAATGTTAAAATTTCATCCATATTGACCATTTTGGGAATGTTCGACAGGTCCGGAGTCATTGTTTTTCATCAGAAAATGGATTTTTGGGACTGTACCAAAAATGATTCAAAATGTCAAATGGATCGTGCCTCATGTTGAATAACCACTTTTTAACCCCTCAGAGTGACCAACATTGCCATTTTTACAGAGTTTCGCTTACTCAAAAGCTTCAATTTTGACCAATTTCAGGCACAGAAATGACTTTAAACACACTTATTTTAGTCGAAAAGGTCATAATTCACATCCAACAGTCATTTGGAGTCAAAAGATTAAATGTTAAAATTTCATCCATATTGACCATTATGGGAACGTTCGACAAGTTCGGAGTCATCGTTTTTCATCAGAAAATGGATTTTTGGGACTGTACCAAAAATGATTCAAAATGTCAATTGGATCGTGCCTCGTGTTGAATAACCACTTTTTAACCCCACAGAGTGACCAAAATGGCCATTTTTACAGAGTTTTGCTTACTCAAAAGCTTCAATTTTGACCAATTTCAGGCACATAAATGACTTTAAACACACTTATTTTAGTTGAAAAAGTCATAATTCACATCCAACAGTCATTTAGAGTCAAAAGATTAAATGTTAAAATTTCATTCATATTGACCATTTTGGAAACGTTCGACAGGTCCGGAGTCATCGTTTTTCATCAGAAAATGGATTTTTGGGACTGTACCAAAAATGATTCAAAATGTCAAATGGATCGTGCCTCATGTTGAATAACCACTTTTTAACCCCTCAGAGTGACCAAAATTGCCATTTTTACAGAGTTTTTGCTTATTCAAAAGCTTTAATTGTGACCAATTTCAGGCACATAAATGACTTTAAACACACTTATTTTAGTTGAAAAAGTCATAATTCACATCCAACAGTCATTTAGAGTCTAAAGATTAAATGTTAAAATTTCATCCATATTGACCATTTTGTGAACGTTCGACAGGTCCGGAGTCATCGTTTTTCATCAGAAAATGGATTTTTGGGACTGTACCAAAAATGATTCAAAATGTCAAATGGATCGTGCCTCATGTTGAATAACCACTTTTTAACCCCTCAGAGTGACCAAAATGGCCATTTTTACAGAGTTTTGCTTACTCAAAAGCTTCAATTTTGACCAATTTCAGGCACATAAATGACTTTAAACACACTTATTTTAGTTGAAAAAGTCATAATTCCCATCCAACAGTCATTTGGAGTCAAAAGATTAAATGTTAAAATTTCATCCATATTGACCATTTTGGAAACGTTCGACAGGTCCGGAGTCATCGTTTTTCATCAGAAAATGGATTTTTGGGACTGTACCAAAAATGATTCAAAATGTCAAATGGATCGTGCCTCATGTTGAATAACCACTTTTTAACCCCTCAGAGTGACCAAAATTGCCATTTTTACAGAGTTTTGCTTACTCAAAAGCTTCAATTTTGACCAATTTCAGGCACAGAAATGACTTTAAATACACTTATTTTAGTCGAAAAGGTCATAATTCACATCCAACAGTCATTTGGAGTCAAAAGATCAAATGTTAAAATTTCATCCATATTGACCATTTTGGGAACGTTCGACAGGTCCGGAGTCATCGTTTTTCATCAGAAAATGGATTTTTGGGACTGTACCAAAAATGATTCAAAATGTCAATTGGATCGTGCCTCATGTTGAATAACCACTTTTTAACCCCTCAGAGTGACCAAAATGGCCATTTTTACAGAGTTTTGCTTACTCAAAAGCTTTAATTTTGATCAATTTCAGGCGCATAAATGATTTTAAACACACTTATTTTAGTTGAAAAAGTCATAATTCACATCCAACAGTCATTTAGAGTCAAAAGATTACATGTTAAAATGTCATCCATATTGACCATTTTGGAATCGTTCGACAGGTCCGGAGTCATCGTTTTTCATCAGAAAATGGATTTTTGGGACTGTACCAAAAATGATTCAAAATGTCAATTGGATCGTGCCTCATGTTGAATAACCACTTTGTAACCCCTCAGAGTGACCAAAATGGCCATTTTTACAGAGTTTTGCTTACTCAAAAGCTTCAATTTTGACCAATTTCAGGCACATAAATGACTTTAAACACACTTGATTTAGTTGAAAAAGTCATAATTCACATCCAACAGTCATTTAGAGTCAAAAGATTAAATGTTAAAATTTCATCCATATTGACCATTTTGGAAACGTTCGACAGGTCCGGAGTCATCGTTTTTCATCAGAAAATGGATTTTTGGGACTGTACCAAAAATGATTCAAAATGTCAAATGGATCGTGCCTCATGTTGAATAACCACTTTTTAACCCCTCAGAGTGACCAAAATTTCCATTTTTACAGAGTTTTGCTTACTCAAAAGCTTCAATTTTGACCAATTTCAGGCACATAAATGACTTTAAACACACTTATTTTAGTTGAAAAAGTCATAATTCCCACCCAACAGTCATTTGGAGTCAAAAGATTAAATGTTAAAATTTCATCCATATTGACCATTTTGGGAACGTTCGACAGGTCCGGAGTCATCGTTTTTCATCAGAAAATGGATTTTTGGGACTGTACCAAAAATGATTCAAAATGTCAAATGGATCGTGCCTCATGTTGAATAACCACTTTTTAACCCCTCAGAGTGACCAAAATTGCCATTTTTACAGAGTTTTTGCTTATTCAAAAGCTTTAATTTTGACCAATTTCAGGCACATAAATGACTTTAAACACACGTATTTTAGTTGAAAAAGTCATAATTCACATCCAACAGTCATTTAGAGTCAAAAGATTAAATGTTAAAATTTCATCCATATTGACCATTTTGGGAATGTTCGACAGGTCCGGAGTCATTGTTTTTCATCAGAAAATGGATTTTTGGGACTGTACCAAAAATGATTCAAAATGTCAAATGGATCGTGCCTCATGTTGAATAACCACTTTTTAACCCCTCAGAGTGACCAACATTGCCATTTTTACAGAGTTTCGCTTACTCAAAAGCTTCAATTTTGACCAATTTCAGGCACAGAAATGACTTTAAACACACTTATTTTAGTCGAAAAGGTCATAATTCACATCCAACAGTCATTTGGAGTCAAAAGATTAAATGTTAAAATTTCATCCATATTGACCATTATGGGAACGTTCGACAAGTTCGGAGTCATCGTTTTTCATCAGAAAATGGATTTTTGGGACTGTACCAAAAATGATTCAAAATGTCAATTGGATCGTGCCTCGTGTTGAATAACCACTTTTTAACCCCACAGAGTGACCAAAATGGCCATTTTTACAGAGTTTTGCTTACTCAAAAGCTTCAATTTTGACCAATTTCAGGCACATAAATGACTTTAAACACACTTATTTTAGTTGAAAAGTCATAATTCACATCCAACAGTCATTTAGAGTCAAAAGATTAAATGTTAAAATTTCATTCATATTGACCATTTTGGAAACGTTCGACAGGTCCGGAGTCATCGTTTTTCATCAGAAAATGGATTTTTGGGACTGTACCAAAAATGATTCAAAATGTCAAATGGATCGTGCCTCATGTTGAATAACCACTTTTTAACCCCTCAGAGTGACCAAAATTGCCATTTTTACAGAGTTTTTGCTTATTCAAAAGCTTTAATTGTGACCAATTTCAGGCACATAAATGACTTTAAACACACTTATTTTAGTTGAAAAAGTCATAATTCACATCCAACAGTCATTTAGAGTCTAAAGATTAAATGTTAAAATTTCATCCATATTGACCATTTTGTGAACGTTCGACAGGTTCGGAGTCATCGTTTTTCATCAGAAAATGGATTTTTGGGACTGTACCAAAAATGATTCAAAATGTCAAATGGATCGTGCCTCATGTTGAATAACCACTTTTTAACCCCTCAGAGTGACCAAAATTTCCATTTTTACAGAGTTTTGCTTACTCAAAAGCTTCAATTTTGACCAATTTCAGGCACATAAATGACTTTAAACACACTTATTTTAGTTGAAAAAGTCATAATTCCCATCCAACAGTCATTTGGAGTCAAAAGATTAAATGTTAAAATTTCATCCATATTGACCATTTTGGGAACGTTCGACAGGTCCGGAGTCATCGTTTTTCATCAGAAAATGGATTTTTGGGACTGTGCCAAAAATGATTCAAAATGTCAAATGGATCGTGCCTCATGTTGAATAACCACTTTTTAACCCCTCAGAGTGACCAAAATTGCCATTTTTACAGAGTTTTTGCTTATTCAAAAGCTTTAATTTTGACCAATTTCAGGCACATAAATGACTTTAAACACACGTATTTTAGTTGAAAAAGTCATAATTCACATCCAACAGTCATTTAGAGTCTAAAGATTAAATGTTAAAATTTCATCCATATTGACCATTTTGTGAACGTTCGACAGGTTCGGAGTCATCGTTTTTCATCAGAAAATGGATTTTTGGGACTGTACCAAAAATGATTCAAAATGTCAAATGGATCGTGCCTCATGTTGAATAACCACTTTTTAACCCCTCAGAGTGACCAAAATTTCCATTTTTACAGAGTTTTGCTTACTCAAAAGCTTCAATTTTGACCAATTTCAGGCACATAAATGACTTTAAACACACTTGATTTAGTTGAAAAAGTCATAATTCCCATCCAACAGTCATTTGGAGTCAAAAGATTAAATGTTAAAATTTCATCCATATTGACCATTTTGGGAACGTTCGACAGGTCCGGAGTCATCGTTTTTCATCAGAAAATGGATTTTTGGGACTGTACCAAAAATGATTCAAAATGTCAAATGGATCGTGCCTCATGTTGAATAACCACTTTTTAACCCCTCAGAGTGACCAACATTGCCATTTTTACAGAGTTTCGCTTACTCAAAAGCTTCAATTTTGACCAATTTCAGGCACAGAAATGACTTTAAACACACTTATTTTAGTCGAAAAGGTCATAATTCACATCCAACAGTCATTTGGAGTCAAAAGATTAAATGTTAAAATTTCATCCATATTGACCATTATGGGAACGTTCGACAAGTTCGGAGTCATCGTTTTTCATCAGAAAATGGATTTTTGGGACTGTACCAAAAATGATTCAAAATGTCAATTGGATCGTGCCTCATGTTGAATAACCACTTTTTAACCCCTCAGAGTGACCAAAATTGCCATTTTTACAGAGTTTTTGCTTATTCAAAAGCTTTAATTGTGACCAATTTCAGGCACATAAATGACTTTAAACACACTTATTTTAGTTGAAAAAGTCATAATTCACATCCAACAGTCATTTAGAGTCTAAAGATTAAATGTTAAAATTTCATCCATATTGACCATTTTGTGAACGTTCGACAGGTTCGGAGTCATCGTTTTTCATCAGAAAATGGATTTTTGGGACTGTACCAAAAATGATTCAAAATGTCAAATGGATCGTGCCTCATGTTGAATAACCACTTTTTAACCCCTCAGAGTGACCAAAATGGCCATTTTTACAGAGTTTTGCTTACTCAAAAGCTTCAATTTTGACCAATTTCAGGCACATAAATGACTTTAAACACACTTATTTTAGTTGAAAAAGTCATAATTCCCATCCAACAGTCATTTGGAGTCAAAAGATTAAATGTTAAAATTTCATCCATATTGACCATTTTGGAAACGTTCGACAGGTCCGGAGTCATCGTTTTTCATCAGAAAATGGATTTTTGGGACTGTACCAAAAATGATTCAAAATGTCAAATGGATCGTGCCTCATGTTGAATAACCACTTTTTAACCCCTCAGAGTGACCAAAATTGCCATTTTTACAGAGTTTTGCTTACTCAAAAGCTTCAATTTTGACCAATTTCAGGCACAGAAATGACTTTAAATACACTTATTTTAGTCGAAAAGGTCATAATTCACATCCAACAGTCATTTGGAGTCAAAAGATTAAATGTTAAAATTTCATCCATATTGACCATTTTGGGAACGTTCGACAGGTCCGGAGTCATCGTTTTTCATCAGAAAATGGATTTTTGGGACTGTACCAAAAATGATTCAAAATGTCAATTAGATCGTGCCTCATGTTGAATAACCACTTTTTAACCCCTCAGAGTGACCAAAATGGCCATTTTTACAGAGTTTTGCTTACTCAAAAGCTTCAATTTTGACCAATTTCAGGCACATAAATGACTTTAAACACACTTATTTTAGTTGAAAAAGTCATAATTCACATCCAACAGTCATTTAGAGTCAAAAGATTAAATGTTAAAATTTCATCCATATTGACCATTTTGGAAACGTTCGACAGGTCCGGAGTCATCGTTTTTCATCAGAAAATTGATTTTTGGGACTGTACCAAAAATGATTCAAAATGTCAAATGGATCGTGCTTCATGTTGAATAACCACTTTTTAACCCCTCAGATTGAGCAAAATTGCCATTTTTACAGAGTTTTTGCTTATTCAAAAGCTTTAATTTTGACCAATTTCAGGCACATAAATGACTTTAAACACACTTATTTTAGTTGAAAAAGTCATAATTCACATCCAACAGTCATTTAGAGTCAAAAGATTAAATGTTAAAATTTCATCCATATTGACCATTTTGGAATCGTTCGACAGGTCCGGAGTCATCGTTTTTCATCAGAAAATGGATTTTTGGGACTGTACCAAAAATGATTCAAAATGTCAATTGGATCGTGCCTCATGTTGAATAACCACTTTTTAACCCCTCAGAGTGACCAAAATGGCCATTTTTACAGAGTTTTGCTTACTCAAAAGCTTTAATTTTGATCAATTTCAGGCGCATAAATGATTTTAAACACACTTATTTTAGTTGAAAAAGTCATAATTCACATCCAACAGTCATTTAGAGTCAAAAGATTACATGTTAAAATTTCATCCATATTGACCATTTTGGAATCGTTCAACAGGTCCGGAGTCATCGTTTTTCATCAGAAAATGGATTTTTGGGACTGTACCAAAAATGATTCAAAATGTCAATTGGATCGTGCCTCATGTTGAATAACCACTTTGTAACCCCTCAGAGTGACCAAAATGGCCATTTTTACAGAGTTTTGCTTACTCAAAAGCTTCAATTTTGACCAATTTCAGGCACATAAATGACTTTAAACACACTTGATTTAGTTGAAAAAGTCATAATTCACATCCAACAGTCATTTAGAGTCAAAAGATTAAATGTTAAAATTTCATCCATATTGACCATTTTGGAAACGTTCGACAGGTCCGGAGTCATCGTTTTTCATCAGAAAATGGATTTTTGGGACTGTACCAAAAATGATTCAAAATGTCAAATGGATCGTGCCTCATGTTGAATAACCACTTTTTAACCCCTCAGAGTGACCAAAATTGCCATTTTTACAGAGTTTTTGCTTATTCAAAAGCTTTAATTGTGACCAATTTCAGGCACATAAATGACTTTAAACACACTTATTTTAGTTGAAAAAGTCATAATTCACATCCAACAGTCATTTAGAGTCTAAAGATTAAATGTTAAAATTTCATCCATATTGACCATTTTGTGAACGTTCGACAGGTCCGGAGTCATCGTTTTTCATCAGAAAATTGATTTTTGGGACTGTACCAAAAATGATTCAAAATGTCAAATGGATCGTGCCTCATGTTGAATAACCACTTTTTAACCCCTCAGAGTGACCAAAATTTCCATTTTTACAGAGTTTTGCTTACTCAAAAGCTTCAATTTTGACCAATTTCAGGCACATAAATGACTTTAAACACACTTATTTTAGTTGAAAAAGTCATAATTCCCATCCAACAGTCATTTGGAGTCAAAAGATTAAATGTTAAAATTTCATCCATATTGACCATTTTGGGAATGTTCGACAGGTCCGGAGTCATTGTTTTTCATCAGAAAATGGATTTTTGGGACTGTACCAAAAATGATTCAAAATGTCAAATGGATCGTGCCTCATGTTGAATAACCACTTTTTAACCCCTCAGAGTGACCAACATTGCCATTTTTACAGAGTTTCGCTTACTCAAAAGCTTCAATTTTGACCAATTTCAGGCACAGAAATGACTTTAAACACACTTATTTTAGTCGAAAAGGTCATAATTCACATCCAACAGTCATTTGGAGTCAAAAGATTAAATGTTAAAATTTCATCCATATTGACCATTATGGGAACGTTCGACAAGTTCGGAGTCATCGTTTTTCATCAGAAAATGGATTTTTGGGACTGTACCAAAAATGATTCAAAATGTCAATTGGATCGTGCCTCGTGTTGAATAACCACTTTTTAACCCCACAGAGTGACCAAAATGGCCATTTTTACAGAGTTTTGCTTACTCAAAAGCTTCAATTTTGACCAATTTCAGGCACATAAATGACTTTAAACACACTTATTTTAGTTGAAAAAGTCATAATTCACATCCAACAGTCATTTAGAGTCAAAAGATTAAATGTTAAAATTTCATTCATATTGACCATTTGGGAAACGTTCAACAGGTCCGGATTCATCATTTTTCATCAGAAAATGGATTTTTGGGACTGTACCAAAAATGATTCAAAATGTCAAATGGATCGTGCCTCATGTTGAATAACCACTTTTTAACCCCTCAGAGTGACCAAAATTGCCATTTTTACAGAGTTTTTGCTTATTCAAAAGCTTTAATTGTGACCAATTTCAGGCACATAAATGACTTTAAACACACTTATTTTAGTTGAAAAAGTCATAATTCACATCCAACAGTCATTTAGAGTCTAAAAATTAAATGTTAAAATTTCATCCATATTGACCATTTTGTGAACGTTCGACAGGTCCGGAGTCATCGTTTTTCATCAGAAAATGGATTTTTGGGACTGTACCAAAAATGATTCAAAATGTCAAATGGATCGTGCCTCATGTTGAATAACCACTTTTTAACCCCTCAGCGTGACCAAAATGGCCATTTTTACAGAGTTTTGCTTACTCAAAAGCTTCAATTTTGACCAATTTCAGGCACATAAATGACTTTAAACACACTTATTTTAGTTGAAAAAGTCATAATTCCCATCCAACAGTCATTTGGAGTCAAAAGATTAAATGTTAAAATTTCATCCATATTGACCATTTTGGAAACGTTCGACAGGTCCGGAGTCATCGTTTTTCATCAGAAAATGGATTTTTGGGACTGTACCAAAAATGATTCAAAATGTCAAATGGATCGTGCCTCATGTTGAATAACCACTTTTTAACCCCTCAGAGTGACCAAAATTGCCATTTTTACAGAGTTTTGCTTACTCAAAAGCTTCAATTTTGACCAATTTCAGGCACAGAAATGACTTTAAATACACTTATTTTAGTCGAAAAGGTCATAATTCACATCCAACAGTCATTTGGAGTCAAAAGATTAAATGTTAAAATTTCATCCATATTGACCATTTTGGGAACGTTCGACAGGTCCGGAGTCATCATTTTTCATCAGAAAATGGATTTTTGGGACTGTACCAAAAATGATTCAAAATGTCAATTGGATCGTACCTCATGTTGAATAACCACTTTTTAACCCCTCAGAGTGACCAAAATGGCCATTTTTACAGAGTTTTGCTTACTCAAAAGCTTCAATTTTGACCAATTTCAGGCACATAAATGACTTTAAACACATTATTTTAGTTGAAAAAGTCATAATTCACATCCAACAGTCATTTAGAGTCAAAAGATTAAATGTTAAAATTTCATCCATATTGACCATTTTGGAAACGTTCGACAGGTCCGGAGTCATCGTTTTTCATCAGAAAATGGATTTTTGGGACTGTACCAAAAATGATTCAAAATGTCAAATGGATCGTGCCTCATGTTGAATAACCACTTTTTAACCCCTCAGATTGACCAAAATTGCCATTTTTACAGAGTTTTTGCTTATTCAAAAGCTTTAATTTTGACCAATTTCAGGCACATAAATGACTTTAAACACACTTATTTTAGTTGAAAAAGTCATAATTCACATCCAACAGTCATTTAGAGTCAAAAGATTAAATGTTAAAATTTCATCCATATTGACCATTTTGGAATCGTTCGACAGGTCCGGAGTCATCGTTTTTCATCAGAAAATGGATTTTTGGGACTGTACCAAAAATGATTCAAAATGTCAATTGGATCGTGCCTCATGTTGAATAACCACTTTGTAACCCCTCAGAGTGACCAAAATGGCCATTTTTACAGAGTTTTGCTTACTCAAAAGCTTCAATTTTGACCAATTTCAGGCACATAAATGACTTTAAACACACTTGATTTAGTTGAAAAAGTCATAATTCACATCCAACAGTCATTTAGAGTCAAAAGATTAAATGTTAAAATTTCATCCATATTGACCATTTTGGAAACGTTCGACAGGTCCGGAGTCATCGTTTTTCATCAGAAAATGGATTTTTGGGACTGTACCAAAAATGATTCAAAATGTCAAATGGATCGTGCCTCATGTTGAATAACCACTTTTTAACCCCTCAGAGTGACCAAAATTGCCATTTTTACAGAGTTTTTGCTTATTCAAAAGCTTTAATTGTGACCAATTTCAGGCACATAAATGACTTTAAACACACTTATTTTAGTTGAAAAAGTCATAATTCACATCCAACAGTCATTTAGAGTCTAAAGATTAAATGTTAAAATTTCATCCATATTGACCATTTTGTGAACGTTCGACAGGTCCGGAGTCATCGTTTTTCATCAGAAAATTGATTTTTGGGACTGTACCAAAAATGATTCAAAATGTCAAATGGATCGTGCCTCATGTTGAATAACCACTTTTTAACCCCTCAGAGTGACCAAAATTTCCATTTTTACAGAGTTTTGCTTACTCAAAAGCTTCAATTTTGACCAATTTCAGGCACATAAATGACTTTAAACACACTTATTTTAGTTGAAAAAGTCATAATTCCCATCCAACAGTCATTTGGAGTCAAAAGATTAAATGTTAAAATTTCATCCATATTGACCATTTTGGGAATGTTCGACAGGTCCGGAGTCATTGTTTTTCATCAGAAAATGGATTTTTGGGACTGTACCAAAAATGATTCAAAATGTCAAATGGATCGTGCCTCATGTTGAATAACCACTTTTTAACCCCTCAGAGTGACCAACATTGCCATTTTTACAGAGTTTCGCTTACTCAAAAGCTTCAATTTTGACCAATTTCAGGCACAGAAATGACTTTAAACACACTTATTTTAGTCGAAAAGGTCATAATTCACATCCAACAGTCATTTGGAGTCAAAAGATTAAATGTTAAAATTTCATCCATATTGACCATTATGGGAACGTTCGACAAGTTCGGAGTCATCGTTTTTCATCAGAAAATGGATTTTTGGGACTGTACCAAAAATGATTCAAAATGTCAATTGGATCGTGCCTCGTGTTGAATAACCACTTTTTAACCCCACAGAGTGACCAAAATGGCCATTTTTACAGAGTTTTGCTTACTCAAAAGCTTCAATTTTGACCAATTTCAGGCACATAAATGACTTTAAACACACTTATTTTAGTTGAAAAAGTCATAATTCACATCCAACAGTCATTTAGAGTCAAAAGATTAAATGTTAAAATTTCATTCATATTGACCATTTGGGAAACGTTCAACAGGTCCGGATTCATCATTTTTCATCAGAAAATGGATTTTTGGGACTGTACCAAAAATGATTCAAAATGTCAAATGGATCGTGCCTCATGTTGAATAACCACTTTTTAACCCCTCAGAGTGACCAAAATTGCCATTTTTACAGAGTTTTTGCTTATTCAAAAGCTTTAATTGTGACCAATTTCAGGCACATAAATGACTTTAAACACACTTATTTTAGTTGAAAAAGTCATAATTCACATCCAACAGTCATTTAGAGTCTAAAAATTAAATGTTAAAATTTCATCCATATTGACCATTTTGTGAACGTTCGACAGGTCCGGAGTCATCGTTTTTCATCAGAAAATGGATTTTTGGGACTGTACCAAAAATGATTCAAAATGTCAAATGGATCGTGCCTCATGTTGAATAACCACTTTTTAACCCCTCAGCGTGACCAAAATGGCCATTTTTACAGAGTTTTGCTTACTCAAAAGCTTCAATTTTGACCAATTTCAGGCACATAAATGACTTTAAACACACTTATTTTAGTTGAAAAAGTCATAATTCCCATCCAACAGTCATTTGGAGTCAAAAGATTAAATGTTAAAATTTCATCCATATTGACCATTTTGGAAACGTTCGACAGGTCCGGAGTCATCGTTTTTCATCAGAAAATGGATTTTTGGGACTGTACCAAAAATGATTCAAAATGTCAAATGGATCGTGCCTCATGTTGAATAACCACTTTTTAACCCCTCAGAGTGACCAAAATTGCCATTTTTACAGAGTTTTGCTTACTCAAAAGCTTCAATTTTGACCAATTTCAGGCACAGAAATGACTTTAAATACACTTATTTTAGTCGAAAAGGTCATAATTCACATCCAACAGTCATTTGGAGTCAAAAGATTAAATGTTAAAATTTCATCCATATTGACCATTTTGGGAACGTTCGACAGGTCCGGAGTCATCATTTTTCATCAGAAAATGGATTTTTGGGACTGTACCAAAAATGATTCAAAATGTCAATTGGATCGTACCTCATGTTGAATAACCACTTTTTAACCCCTCAGAGTGACCAAAATGGCCATTTTTACAGAGTTTTGCTTACTCAAAAGCTTCAATTTTGACCAATTTCAGGCACATAAATGACTTTAAACACATTATTTTAGTTGAAAAAGTCATAATTCACATCCAACAGTCATTTAGAGTCAAAAGATTAAATGTTAAAATTTCATCCATATTGACCATTTTGGAAACGTTCGACAGGTCCGGAGTCATCGTTTTTCATCAGAAAATGGATTTTTGGGACTGTACCAAAAATGATTCAAAATGTCAAATGGATCGTGCCTCATGTTGAATAACCACTTTTTAACCCCTCAGATTGACCAAAATTGCCATTTTTACAGAGTTTTTGCTTATTCAAAAGCTTTAATTTTGACCAATTTCAGGCACATAAATGACTTTAAACACACTTATTTTAGTTGAAAAAGTCATAATTCACATCCAACAGTCATTTAGAGTCAAAAGATTAAATGTTAAAATTTCATCCATATTGACCATTTTGGAATCGTTCGACAGGTCCGGAGTCATCGTTTTTCATCAGAAAATGGATTTTTGGGACTGTACCAAAAATGATTCAAAATGTCAATTGGATCGTGCCTCATGTTGAATAACCACTTTTTAACCCCTCAGAGTGACCAAAATGGCCATTTTTACAGAGTTTTGCTTACTCAAAAGCTTTAATTTTGATCAATTTCAGGCGCATAAATGATTTTAAACACACTTATTTTAGTTGAAAAAGTCATAATTCACATCCAACAGTCATTTAGAGTCAAAAGATTACATGTTAAAATTTCATCCATATTGACCATTTTGGAATCGTTCGACAGGTCCGGAGTCATCGTTTTTCATCAGAAAATGGATTTTTGGGACTGTACCAAAAATGATTCAAAATGTCAAATGGATCGTGCCTCATGTTGAATAACCACTTTTTAACCCCTCAGAGTGACCAAAATTGCCATTTTTACAGAGTTTTTGCTTATTCAAAAGCTTTAATTGTGACCAATTTCAGGCACACAAATGACTTTAAACACACTTATTTTAGTTGAAAAAGTCATAATTCACATCCAACAGTCATTTAGAGTCTAAAGATTAAATGTTAAAATTTCATCCATATTGACCATTTTGTGAACGTTCGACAGGTCCGGAGTCATCGTTTTTCATCAGAAAATGGATTTTTGGGACTGTACCAAAAATGATTCAAAATGTCAAATGGATCGTGCCTCATGTTGAATAACCACTTTTTAACCCCTCAGAGTGACCAAAATTGCCATTTTTACAGAGTTTTTGCTTATTCAAAAGCTTTAATTGTGACCAATTTCAGGCACATAAATGACTTTAAACACACTTATTTTAGTTGAAAAAGTCATAATTCACATCCAACAGTCATTTAGAGTCTAAAAATTAAATGTTAAAATTTCATCCATATTGACCATTTTGTGAACGTTCGACAGGTCCGGAGTCATCGTTTTTCATCAGAAAATGGATTTTTGGGACTGTACCAAAAATGATTCAAAATGTCAAATGGATCGTGCCTCATGTTGAATAACCACTTTTTAACCCCTCAGCGTGACCAAAATGGCCATTTTTACAGAGTTTTGCTTACTCAAAAGCTTCAATTTTGACCAATTTCAGGCACATAAATGACTTTAAACACACTTATTTTAGTTGAAAAAGTCATAATTCCCATCCAACAGTCATTTGGAGTCAAAAGATTAAATGTTAAAATTTCATCCATATTGACCATTTTGGAAACGTTCGACAGGTCCGGAGTCATCGTTTTTCATCAGAAAATGGATTTTTGGGACTGTACCAAAAATGATTCAAAATGTCAAATGGATCGTGCCTCATGTTGAATAACCACTTTTTAACCCCTCAGAGTGACCAAAATTGCCATTTTTACAGAGTTTTGCTTACTCAAAAGCTTCAATTTTGACCAATTTCAGGCACAGAAATGACTTTAAATACACTTATTTTAGTCGAAAAGGTCATAATTCACATCCAACAGTCATTTGGAGTCAAAAGATTAAATGTTAAAATTTCATCCATATTGACCATTTTGGGAACGTTCGACAGGTCCGGAGTCATCGTTTTTCATCAGAAAATGGATTTTTGGGACTGTACCAAAAATGATTCAAAATGTCAATTGGATCGTACCTCATGTTGAATAACCACTTTTTAACCCCTCAGAGTGACCAAAATGGCCATTTTTACAGAGTTTTGCTTACTCAAAAGCTTCAATTTTGACCAATTTCAGGCACATAAATGACTTTAAACACATTATTTTAGTTGAAAAAGTCATAATTCACATCCAACAGTCATTTAGAGTCAAAAGATTAAATGTTAAAATTTCATCCATATTGACCATTTTGGAAACGTTCGACAGGTCCGGAGTCATCGTTTTTCATCAGAAAATGGATTTTTGGGACTGTACCAAAAATGATTCAAAATGTCAAATGGATCGTGCCTCATGTTGAATAACCACTTTTTAACCCCTCAGATTGACCAAAATTGCCATTTTTACAGAGTTTTTGCTTATTCAAAAGCTTTAATTTTGACCAATTTCAGGCACATAAATGACTTTAAACACACTTATTTTAGTTGAAAAAGTCATAATTCACATCCAACAGTCATTTAGAGTCAAAAGATTAAATGTTAAAATTTCATCCATATTGACCATTTTGGAATCGTTCGACAGGTCCGGAGTCATCGTTTTTCATCAGAAAATGGATTTTTGGGACTGTACCAAAAATGATTCAAAATGTCAATTGGATCGTGCCTCATGTTGAATAACCACTTTTTAACCCCTCAGAGTGACCAAAATGGCCATTTTTACAGAGTTTTGCTTACTCAAAAGCTTTAATTTTGATCAATTTCAGGCGCATAAATGATTTTAAACACACTTATTTTAGTTGAAAAAGTCATAATTCACATCCAACAGTCATTTAGAGTCAAAAGATTACATGTTAAAATTTCATCCATATTGACCATTTTGGAATCGTTCGACAGGTCCGGAGTCATCGTTTTTCATCAGAAAATGGATTTTTGGGACTGTACCAAAAATGATTCAAAATGTCAAATGGATCGTGCCTCATGTTGAATAACCACTTTTTAACCCCTCAGAGTGACCAAAATTGCCATTTTTACAGAGTTTTTGCTTATTCAAAAGCTTTAATTGTGACCAATTTCAGGCACACAAATGACTTTAAACACACTTATTTTAGTTGAAAAAGTCATAATTCACATCCAACAGTCATTTAGAGTCTAAAGATTAAATGTTAAAATTTCATCCATATTGACCATTTTGTGAACGTTCGACAGGTCCGGAGTCATCGTTTTTCATCAGAAAATGGATTTTTGGGACTGTACCAAAAATGATTCAAAATGTCAAATGGATCGTGCCTCATGTTGAATAACCACTTTTTAACCCCTCAGAGTGACCAAAATTGCCATTTTTACAGAGTTTTTGCTTATTCAAAAGCTTTAATTTTGACCAATTTCAGGCACATAAATGACTTTAAACACACGTATTTTAGTTGAAAAAGTCATAATTCACATCCAACAGTCATTTAGAGTCAAAAGATTAAATGTTAAAATTTCATCCATATTGACCATTTTGGGAATGTTCGACAGGTCCGGAGTCATTGTTTTTCATCAGAAAATGGATTTTTGGGACTGTACCAAAAATGATTCAAAATGTCAAATGGATCGTGCCTCATGTTGAATAACCACTTTTTAACCCCTCAGAGTGACCAACATTGCCATTTTTACAGAGTTTCGCTTACTCAAAAGCTTCAATTTTGACCAATTTCAGGCACAGAAATGACTTTAAACACACTTATTTTAGTCGAAAAGGTCATAATTCACATCCAACAGTCATTTGGAGTCAAAAGATTAAATGTTAAAATTTCATCCATATTGACCATTATGGGAACGTTCGACAAGTTCGGAGTCATCGTTTTTCATCAGAAAATAGATTTTTGGGACTGTACCAAAAATGATTCAAAATGTCAATTGGATCGTGCCTCGTGTTGAATAACCACTTTTTAACCCCACAGAGTGACCAAAATGGCCATTTTTACAGAGTTTTGCTTACTCAAAAGCTTCAATTTTGACCAATTTCAGGCACATAAATGACTTTAAACACACTTATTTTAGTTGAAAAAGTCATAATTCACATCCAACAGTCATTTAGAGTCAAAAGATTAAATGTTAAAATTTCATTCATATTGACCATTTTGGAAACGTTCGACAGGTCCGGAGTCATCGTTTTTCATCAGAAAATGGATTTTTGGGACTGTACCAAAAATGATTCAAAATGTCAAATGGATCGTGCCTCATGTTGAATAACCACTTTTTAACCCCTCAGAGTGACCAAAATTGCCATTTTTACAGAGTTTTTGCTTATTCAAAAGCTTTAATTGTGACCAATTTCAGGCACATAAATGACTTTAAACACACTTATTTTAGTTGAAAAAGTCATAATTCACATCCAACAGTCATTTAGAGTCTAAAGATTAAATGTTAAAATTTCATCCATATTGACCATTTTGTGAACGTTCGACAGGTTCGGAGTCATCGTTTTTCATCAGAAAATGGATTTTTGGGACTGTACCAAAAATGATTCAAAATGTCAAATGGATCGTGCCTCATGTTGAATAACCACTTTGTAACCCCTCAGAGTGACCAAAATTTCCATTTTTACAGAGTTTTGCTTACTCAAAAGCTTCAATTTTGACCAATTTCAGGCACATAAATGACTTTAAACACACTTATTTTAGTTGAAAAAGTCATAATTCCCATCCAACAGTCATTTGGAGTCAAAAGATTAAATGTTAAAATTTCATCCATATTGACCATTTTGGGAACGTTCGACAGGTCCGGAGTCATCGTTTTTCATCAGAAAATGGATTTTTGGGACTGTACCAAAAATGATTCAAAATGTCAAATGGATCGTGCCTCATGTTGAATAACCACTTTTTAACCCCTCAGAGTGACCAAAATTGCCATTTTTACAGAGTTTTTGCTTATTCAAAAGCTTTAATTTTGACCAATTTCAGGCACATAAATGACTTTAAACACACGTATTTTAGTTGAAAAAGTCATAATTCACATCCAACAGTCATTTAGAGTCAAAAGATTAAATGTTAAAATTTCATCCATATTGACCATTTTGGGAATGTTCGACAGGTCCGGAGTCATTGTTTTTCATCAGAAAATGGATTTTTGGGACTGTACCAAAAATGATTCAAAATGTCAAATGGATCGTGCCTCATGTTGAATAACCACTTTTTAACCCCTCAGAGTGACCAACATTGCCATTTTTACAGAGTTTCGCTTACTCAAAAGCTTCAATTTTGACCAATTTCAGGCACAGAAATGACTTTAAACACACTTATTTTAGTCGAAAAGGTCATAATTCACATCCAACAGTCATTTGGAGTCAAAAGATTAAATGTTAAAATTTCATCCATATTGACCATTATGGGAACGTTCGACAAGTTCGGAGTCATCGTTTTTCATCAGAAAATGGATTTTTGGGACTGTACCAAAAATGATTCAAAATGTCAATTGGATCGTGCCTCGTGTTGAATAACCACTTTTTAACCCCACAGAGTGACCAAAATGGCCATTTTTACAGAGTTTTGCTTACTCAAAAGCTTCAATTTTGACCAATTTCAGGCACATAAATGACTTTAAACACACTTATTTTAGTTGAAAAAGTCATAATTCACATCCAACAGTCATTTAGAGTCAAAAGATTAAATGTTAAAATTTCATTCATATTGACCATTTGGGAAACGTTCGACAGGTCCGGATTCATCGTTTTTCATCAGAAAATGGATTTTTGGGACTGTACCAAAAATGATTCAAAATGTCAAATGGATCGTGCCTCATGTTGAATAACCACTTTTTAACCCCTCAGAGTGACCAAAATTGCCATTTTTACAGAGTTTTTGCTTATTCAAAAGCTTTAATTGTGACCAATTTCAGGCACATAAATGACTTTAAACACACTTATTTTAGTTGAAAAAGTCATAATTCACATCCAACAGTCATTTAGAGTCTAAAAATTAAATGTTAAAATTTCATCCATATTGACCATTTTGTGAACGTTCGACAGGTCCGGAGTCATCGTTTTTCATCAGAAAATGGATTTTTGGGACTGTACCAAAAATGATTCAAAATGTCAAATGGATCGTGCCTCATGTTGAATAACCACTTTTTAACCCCTCAGAGTGACCAAAATGGCCATTTTTACAGAGTTTTGCTTACTCAAAAGCTTCATTTTTGACCAATTTCAGGCACATAAATGACTTTAAACACACTTATTTTAGTTGAAAAAGTCATAATTCCCATCCAACAGTCATTTGGAGTCAAAAGATTAAATGTTAAAATTTCATCCATATTGACCATTTTGGAAACGTTCGACAGGTCCGGAGTCATCGTTTTTCATCAGAAAATGGATTTTTGGGACTGTACCAAAAATGATTCAAAATGTCAAATGGATCGTGCCTCATGTTGAATAACCACTTTTTAACCCCTCAGAGTGACCAAAATTGCCATTTTTACAGAGTTTTGCTTACTCAAAAGCTTCAATTTTGACCAATTTCAGGCACAGAAATGACTTTAAATACACTTATTTTAGTCGAAAAGGTCATAATTCACATCCAACAGTCATTTGGAGTCAAAAGATTAAATGTTAAAATTTCATCCATATTGACCATTTTGGGAACGTTCGACAGGTCCGGAGTCATCGTTTTTCATCAGAAAATGGATTTTTGGGACTGTACCAAAAATGATTCAAAATGTCAATTGGATCGTGCCTCATGTTGAATAACCACTTTTTAACCCCTCAGAGTGACCAAAATGGCCATTTTTACAGAGTTTTGCTTACTCAAAAGCTTCAATTTTGACCGATTTCAGGCACATAAATGACTTTAAACACACTTATTTTAGTTGAAAAAGTCATAATTCACATCCAACAGTCATTTAGAGTCAAAAGATTAAATGTTAAAATTTCATCCATATTGACCATTTTGGAAACGTTCGACAGGTCCGGAGTCATCGTTTTTCATCAGAAAATTGATTTTTGGGACTGTACCAAAAATGATTCAAAATGTCAAATGGATCGTGCCTCATGTTGAATAACCACTTTTTAACCCCTCAGATTGACCAAAATTGCCATTTTTACAGAGTTTTTGCTTATTCAAAAGCTTTAATTTTGACCAATTTCAGGCACATAAATGACTTTAAACACACTTATTTTAGTTGAAAAAGTCATAATTCACATCCAACAGTCATTTAGAGTCAAAAGATTAAATGTTAAAATTTCATCCATATTGACCATTTTGGAATCGTTCGACAGGTCCGGAGTCATCGTTTTTCATCAGAAAATGGATTTTTGGGACTGTACCAAAAATGATTCAAAATGTCAATTGGATCGTGCCTCATGTTGAATAACCACTTTTTAACCCCTCAGAGTGACCAAAATGGCCATTTTTACAGAGTTTTGCTTACTCAAAAGCTATAATTTTGATCAATTTCAGGCGCATAAATGATTTTAAACACACTTATTTTAGTTGAAAAAGTCATAATTCACATCCAACAGTCATTTAGAGTCAAAAGATTACATGTTAAAATTTCATCCATATTGACCATTTTGGAATCGTTCGACAGGTCCGGAGTCATCGTTTTTCATCAGAAAATGGATTTTTGGGACTGTACCAAAAATGATTCAAAATGTCAAATGGATCGTGCCTCATGTTGAATAACCACTTTTTAACCCCTCAGAGTGACCAAAATTGCCATTTTTACAGAGTTTTTGCTTATTCAAAAGCTTTAATTGTGACCAATTTCAGGCACATAAATGACTTTAAACACACTTATTTTAGTTGAAAAAGTCATAATTCACATCCAACAGTCATTTAGAGTCTAAAGATTAAATGTTAAAATTTCATCCATATTGACCATTTTGTGAACGTTCGACAGGTCCGGAGTCATCGTTTTTCATCAGAAAATGGATTTTTGGGACTGTACCAAAAATGATTCAAAATGTCAAATGGATCGTGCCTCATGTTGAATAACCACTTTTTAACCCCTCAGAGTGACCAAAATTGCCATTTTTACAGAGTTTTTGCTTATTCAAAAGCTTTAATTTTGACCAATTTCAGGCACATAAATGACTTTAAACACACGTATTTTAGTTGAAAAAGTCATAATTCACATCCAACAGTCATTTAGAGTCAAAAGATTAAATGTTAAAATTTCATCCATATTGACCATTTTGGGAATGTTCGACAGGTCCGGAGTCATTGTTTTTCATCAGAAAATGGATTTTTGGGACTGTACCAAAAATGATTCAAAATGTCAAATGGATCGTGCCTCATGTTGAATAACCACTTTTTAACCCCTCAGAGTGACCAACATTGCCATTTTTACAGAGTTTCGCTTACTCAAAAGCTTCAATTTTGACCAATTTCAGGCACAGAAATGACTTTAAACACACTTATTTTAGTCGAAAAGGTCATAATTCACATCCAACAGTCATTTGGAGTCAAAAGATTAAATGTTAAAATTTCATCCATATTGACCATTATGGGAACGTTCGACAAGTTCGGAGTCATCGTTTTTCATCAGAAAATGGATTTTTGGGACTGTACCAAAAATGATTCAAAATGTCAATTGGATCGTGCCTCGTGTTGAATAACCACTTTTTAACCCCACAGAGTGACCAAAATGGCCATTTTTACAGAGTTTTGCTTACTCAAAAGCTTCAATTTTGACCAATTTCAGGCACATAAATGACTTTAAACACACTTATTTTAGTTGAAAAAGTCATAATTCACATCCAACAGTCATTTAGAGTCAAAAGATTAAATGTTAAAATTTCATTCATATTGACCATTTTGGAAACGTTCGACAGGTCCGGAGTCATCGTTTTTCATCAGAAAATGGATTTTTGGGACTGTACCAAAAATGATTCAAAATGTCAAATGGATCGTGCCTCATGTTGAATAACCACTTTTTAACCCCTCAGAGTGACCAAAATTGCCATTTTTACAGAGTTTTTGCTTATTCAAAAGCTTTAATTGTGACCAATTTCAGGCACATAAATGACTTTAAACACACTTATTTTAGTTGAAAAAGTCATAATTCACATCCAACAGTCATTTAGAGTCTAAAGATTAAATGTTAAAATTTCATCCATATTGACCATTTTGTGAACGTTCGACAGGTTCGGAGTCATCGTTTTTCATCAGAAAATGGATTTTTGGGACTGTACCAAAAATGATTCAAAATGTCAAATGGATCGTGCCTCATGTTGAATAACCACTTTTTAACCCCTCAGAGTGACCAAAATTTCCATTTTTACAGAGTTTTGCTTACTCAAAAGCTTCAATTTTGACCAATTTCAGGCACATAAATGACTTTAAACACACTTATTTTAGTTGAAAAAGTCATAATTCCCATCCAACAGTCATTTGGAGTCAAAAGATTAAATGTTAAAATTTCATCCATATTGACCATTTTGGGAACGTTCGACAGGTCCGGAGTCATCGTTTTTCATCAGAAAATGGATTTTTGGGACTGTACCAAAAATGATTCAAAATGTCAAATGGATCGTGCCTCATGTTGAATAACCACTTTTTAACCCCTCAGAGTGACCAAAATTGCCATTTTTACAGAGTTTTTGCTTATTCAAAAGCTTTAATTTTGACCAATTTCAGGCACATAAATGACTTTAAACACACGTATTTTAGTTGAAAAAGTCATAATTCACATCCAACAGTCATTTAGAGTCAAAAGATTAAATGTTAAAATTTCATCCATATTGACCATTTTGGGAATGTTCGACAGGTCCGGAGTCATTGTTTTTCATCAGAAAATGGATTTTTGGGACTGTACCAAAAATGATTCAAAATGTCAAATGGATCGTGCCTCATGTTGAATAACCACTTTTTAACCCCTCAGAGTGACCAACATTGCCATTTTTACAGAGTTTCGCTTACTCAAAAGCTTCAATTTTGACCAATTTCAGGCACAGAAATGACTTTAAACACACTTATTTTAGTCGAAAAGGTCATAATTCACATCCAACAGTCATTTGGAGTCAAAAGATTAAATGTTAAAATTTCATCCATATTGACCATTATGGGAACGTTCGACAAGTTCGGAGTCATCGTTTTTCATCAGAAAATGGATTTTTGGGACTGTACCAAAAATGATTCAAAATGTCAATTGGATCATGCCTCGTGTTGAATAACCACTTTTTAACCCCACAGAGTGACCAAAATGGCCATTTTTACAGAGTTTTGCTTACTCAAAAGCTTCAATTTTGACCAATTTCAGGCACATAAATGACTTTAAACACACTTATTTTAGTTGAAAAAGTCATAATTCACATCCAACAGTCATTTAGAGTCAAAAGATTAAATGTTAAAATTTCATTCATATTGACCATTTTGGAAACGTTCGACAGGTCCGGAGTCATCGTTTTTCATCAGAAAATGGATTTTTGGGACTGTACCAAAAATGATTCAAAATGTCAAATGGATCGTGCCTCATGTTGAATAACCACTTTTTAACCCCTCAGAGTGACCAAAATTGCCATTTTTACAGAGTTTTTGCTTATTCAAAAGCTTTAATTGTGACCAATTTCAGGCACATAAATGACTTTAAACACACTTATTTTAGTTGAAAAAGTCATAATTCACATCCAACAGTCATTTAGAGTCTAAAGATTAAATGTTAAAATTTCATCCATATTGACCATTTTGTGAACGTTCGACAGGTTCGGAGTCATCGTTTTTCATCAGAAAATGGATTTTTGGGACTGTACCAAAAATGATTCAAAATGTCAAATGGATCGTGCCTCATGTTGAATAACCACTTTTTAACCCCTCAGAGTGACCAAAATGGCCATTTTTACAGAGTTTTGCTTACTCAAAAGCTTCAATTTTGACCAATTTCAGGCACATAAATGACTTTAAACACACTTATTTTAGTTGAAAAAGTCATAATTCCCATCCAACAGTCATTTGGAGTCAAAAGATTAAATGTTAAAATGTCATCCATATTGACCATTTTGGAAACGTTCGACAGGTCCGGAGTCATCGTTTTTCATCAGAAAATGGATTTTTGGGACTGTACCAAAAATGATTTGACCAAAATTGCCATTTTTACAGAGTTTTGCTTACTCAAAAGCTTCAATTTTGACCAATTTCAGGCACAGAAATGACTTTAAATACACTTATTTTAGTCGAAAAGGTCATAATTCACATCCAACAGTCATTTGGAGTCAAAAGATTAAATGTTAAAATTTCATCCATATTGACCATTTTGGGAACGTTCGACAGGTCCGGAGTCATCGTTTTTCATCAGAAAATGGATTTTTGGGACTGTACCAAAAATGATTCAAAATGTCAATTGGATCGTGCCTCATGTTGAATAACCACTTTTTAACCCCTCAGAGTGACCAAAATGGCCATTTTTACAGAGTTTTGCTTACTCAAAAGCTTCAATTTTGACCAATTTCAGGCACATAAATGACTTTAAACACACTTATTTTAGTTGAAAAAGTCATAATTCACATCCAACAGTCATTTAGAGTCAAAAGATTAAATGTTAAAATTTCATCCATATTGACCATTTTGGAAACGTTCGACAGGTCCGGAGTCATCGTTTTTCATCAGAAAATTGATTTTTGGGACTGTACCAAAAATGATTCAAAATGTCAAATGGATCGTGCCTCATGTTGAATAACCACTTTTTAACCCCTCAGATTGACCAAAATTGCCATTTTTACAGAGTTTTTGCTTATTCAAAAGCTTTAATTTTGACCAATTTCAGGCACATAAATGACTTTAAACACACTTATTTTAGTTGAAAAAGTCATAATTCACATCCAACAGTCATTTAGAGTCAAAAGATTAAATGTTAAAATTTCATCCATATTGACCATTTTGGAATCGTTCGACAGGTCCGGAGTCATCGTTTTTCATCAGAAAATGGATTTTTGGGACTGTACCAAAAATGATTCAAAATGTCAATTGGATCGTGCCTCATGTTGAATAACCACTTTTTAACCCCTCAGAGTGACCAAAATGGCCATTTTTACAGAGTTTTGCTTACTCAAAAGCTTTAATTTTGATCAATTTCAGGCGCATAAATGATTTTAAACACACTTATTTTAGTTGAAAAAGTCATAATTCACATCAAACAGTCATTTAGAGTCAAAAGATTACATGTTAAAATTTCATCCATATTGACCATTTTGGAATCGTTCGACAGGTCCGGAGTCATCGTTTTTCATCAGAAAATGGATTTTTGGGACTGTACCAAAAATGATTCAAAATGTCAATTGGATCGTGCCTCATGTTGAATAACCACTTTGTAACCCCTCAGAGTGACCAAAATGGCCATTTTTACAGAGTTTTGCTTACTCAAAAGCTTCAATTTTGACCAATTTCAGGCACATAAATGACTTTAAACACACTTGATTTAGTTGAAAAAGTCATAATTCACATCCAACAGTCATTTAGAGTCAAAAGATTAAATGTTAAAATTTCATCCATATTGACCATTTTGGAAACGTTCGACAGGTCCGGAGTCATCGTTTTTCATCAGAAAATGGATTTTTGGGACTGTACCAAAAATGATTCAAAATGTCAAATGGATCGTGCCTCATGTTGAATAACCACTTTTTAACCCCTCAGAGTGACCAAAATTGCCATTTTTACAGAGTTTTTGCTTATTCAAAAGCTTTAAGTGTGACCAATTTCAGGCACATAAATGACTTTAAACACACTTATTTTAGTTGAAAAAGTCATAATTCACATCCAACAGTCATTTAGAGTCTAAAGATTAAATGTTAAAATTTCATCCATATTGACCATTTTGTGAACGTTCGACAGGTCCGGAGTCATCGTTTTTCATCAGAAAATTGATTTTTGGGACTGTACCAAAAATGATTCAAAATGTCAAATGGATCGTGCCTCATGTTGAATAACCACTTTTTAACCCCTCAGAGTGACCAAAATTTCCATTTTTACAGAGTTTTGCTTACTCAAAAGCTTCAATTTTGACCAATTTCAGGCACATAAATGACTTTAAACACACTTATTTTAGTTGAAAAAGTCATAATTCCCATCCAACAGTCATTTGGAGTCAAAAGATTAAATGTTAAAATTTCATCCATATTGACCATTTTGGGAATGTTCGACAGGTCCGGAGTCATTGTTTTTCATCAGAAAATGGATTTTTGGGACTGTACCAAAAATGATTCAAAATGTCAAATGGATCGTGCCTCATGTTGAATAACCACTTTTTAACCCCTCAGAGTGACCAACATTGCCATTTTTACAGAGTTTCGCTTACTCAAAAGCTTCAATTTTGACCAATTTCAGGCACAGAAATGACTTTAAACACACTTATTTTAGTCGAAAAGGTCATAATTCACATCCAACAGTCATTTGGAGTCAAAAGATTAAATGTTAAAAATTCATCCATATTGACCATTATGGGAACGTTCGACAAGTTCGGAGTCATCGTTTTTCATCAGAAAATGGATTTTTGGGACTGTACCAAAAATGATTCAAAATGTCAATTGGATCGTGCCTCGTGTTGAATAACCACTTTTTAACCCCACAGAGTGACCAAAATGGCCATTTTTACAGAGTTTTGCTTACTCAAAAGCTTCAATTTTGACCAATTTCAGGCACATAAATGACTTTAAACACACTTATTTTAGTTGAAAAAGTCATAATTCACATCCAACAGTCATTTAGAGTCAAAAGATTAAATGTTAAAATTTCATTCATATTGACCATTTGGGAAACGTTCGACAGGTCCGGATTCATCGTTTTTCATCAGAAAATGGATTTTTGGGACTGTACCAAAAATGATTCAAAATGTCAAATGGATCGTGCCTCATGTTGAATAACCACTTTTTAACCCCTCAGAGTGACCAAAATTGCCATTTTTACAGAGTTTTTGCTTATTCAAAAGCTTTAATTGTGACCAATTTCAGGCACATAAATGACTTTAAACACACTTATTTTAGTTGAAAAAGTCATAATTCACATCCAACAGTCATTTAGAGTCTAAAGATTAAATGTTAAAATTTCATCCATATTGACCATTTTGTGAACGTTCGACAGGTCCGGAGTCATCGTTTTTCATCAGAAAATGGATTTTTGGGACTGTACCAAAAATGATTCAAAATGTCAAATGGATCGTGCCTCATGTTGAATAACCACTTTTTAACCCCTCAGAGTGACCAAAATGGCCATTTTTACAGAGTTTTGCTTACTCAAAAGCTTCAATTTTGACCAATTTCAGGCACATAAATGACTTTAAACACACTTATTTTAGTTGAAAAAGTCATAATTCCCATCCAACAGTCATTTGGAGTCAAAAGATTAAATGTTAAAATTTCATCCATATTGACCATTTTGGAAACGTTCGACAGGTCCGGAGTCATCGTTTTTCATCAGAAAATGGATTTTTGGGACTGTACCAAAAATGATTCAAAATGTCAAATGGATCGTGCCTCATGTTGAATAACCACTTTTTAACCCCTCAGAGTGACCAAAATTGCCATTTTTACAGAGTTTTGCTTACTCAAAAGCTTCAATTTTGACCAATTTCAGGCACAGAAATGACTTTAAATACACTTATTTTAGTCGAAAAGGTCATAATTCACATCCAACAGTCATTTGGAGTCAAAAGATTAAATGTTAAAATTTCATCCATATTGACCATTTTGGGAACGTTCGACAGGTCCGGAGTCATCGTTTTTCATCAGAAAATGGATTTTTGGGACTGTACCAAAAATGATTCAAAATGTCAATTGGATCGTGCCTCATGTTGAATAACCACTTTTTAACCCCTCAGAGTGACCAAAATGGCCATTTTTACAGAGTTTTGCTTACTCAAAAGCTTCTAATTTTGATCAATTTCAGGCGCATAAATGATTTTAAACACACTTATTTTAGTTGAAAAAGTCATAATTCACATCCAACAGTCATTTAGAGTCAAAAGATTACATGTTAAAATTTCATCCATATTGACCATTTTGGAATCGTTCGACAGGTCCGGAGTCATCGTTTTTCATCAGAAAATGGATTTTTGGGACTGTACCAAAAATGATTTAAAATGTCAATTGGATCGTGCCTCATGTTGAATAACCACTTTGTAACCCCTCAGAGTGACCAAAATGGCCATTTTTACAGAGTTTTGCTTACTCAAAAGCTTCAATTTTGACCAATTTCAGGCACATAAATGACTTTAAACACACTTGATTTAGTTGAAAAAGTCATAATTCACATCCAACAGTCATTTAGAGTCAAAAGATTAAATGTTAAAATTTCATCCATATTGACCATTTTGGAAACGTTCGACAGGTCCGGAGTCATCGTTTTTCATCAGAAAATGGATTTTTGGGAGTGTACCAAAAATGATTCAAAATGTCAAATGGATCGTGCCTCATGTTGAATAACCACTTTTTAACCCCTCAGAGTGACCAACATTGCCATTTTTACAGAGTTTCGCTTACTCAAAAGCTTCAATTTTGACCAATTTCAGGCACAGAAATGACTTTAAACACACTTATTTTAGTCGAAAAGGTCATAATTCACATCCAACAGTCATTTGGAGTCAAAAGATTAAATGTTAAAATTTCATCCATATTGACCATTATGGGAACGTTCGACAAGTTCGGAGTCATCGTTTTTCATCAGAAAATGGATTTTTGGGACTGTACCAAAAATGATTCAAAATGTCAATTGGATCGTGCCTCGTGTTGAATAACCACTTTTTAACCCCACAGAGTGACCAAAATGGCCATTTTTACAGAGTTTTGCTTACTCAAAAGCTTCAATTTTGACCAATTTCAGGCACATAAATGACTTTAAACACACTTATTTTAGTTGAAAAAGTCATAATTCACATCCAACAGTCATTTAGAGTCAAAAGATTAAATGTTAAAATTTCATTCATATTGACCATTTGGGAAACGTTCAACAGGTCCGGATTCATCGTTTTTCATCAGAAAATGGATTTTTGGGACTGTACCAAAAATGATTCAAAATGTCAAATGGATCGTGCCTCATGTTGAATAACCACTTTTTAACCCCTCAGAGTGACCAAAATTGCCATTTTTACAGAGTTTTTGCTTATTCAAAAGCTTTAATTGTGACCAATTTCAGGCACATAAATGACTTTAAACACACTTATTTTAGTTGAAAAAGTCATAATTCACATCCAACAGTCATTTAGAGTCTAAAAATTAAATGTTAAAATTTCATCCATATTGACCATTTTGTGAACGTTCGACAGGTCCGGAGTCATCGTTTTTCATCAGAAAATGGATTTTTGGGACTGTACCAAAAATGATTCAAAATGTCAAATGGATCGTGCCTCATGTTGAATAACCACTTTTTAACCCCTCAGAGTGACCAAAATGGCCATTTTTACAGAGTTTTGCTTACTCAAAAGCTTCAATTTTGACCAATTTCAGGCACATAAATGACTTTAAACACACTTATTTTAGTTGAAAAAGTCATAATTCCCATCCAACAGTCATTTGGAGTCAAAAGATTAAATGTTAAAATTTCATCCATATTGACCATTTTGGAAACGTTCGACAGGTCCGGAGTCATCGTTTTTCATCAGAAAATGGATTTTTGGGACTGTACCAAAAATGATTCAAAATGTCAAATGGATCGTGCCTCATGTTGAATAACCACTTTTTAACCCCTCAGAGTGACCAAAATTGCCATTTTTACAGAGTTTTGCTTACTCAAAAGCTTCAATTTTGACCAATTTCAGGCACAGAAATGACTTTAAATACACTTATTTTAGTCGAAAAGGTCATAATTCACATCCAACAGTCATTTGGAGTCAAAAGATTAAATGTTAAAATTTCATCCATATTGACCATTTTGGGAACGTTCGACAGGTCCGGAGTCATCGTTTTTCATCAGAAAATGGATTTTTGGGACTGTACCAAAAATGATTCAAAATGTCAATTGGATCGTGCCTCATGTTGAATAACCACTTTTTAACCCCTCAGAGTGACCAAAATGGCCATTTTTACAGAGTTTTGCTTACTCAAAAGCTTCAATTTTGACCAATTTCAGGCACATAAATGACTTTAAACACACTTATTTTAGTTGAAAAAGTCATAATTCACATCCAACAGTCATTTAGAGTCAAAAGAATAAATGTTAAAATTTCATCCATATTGACCATTTTGGAAACGTTCGACAGGTCCGGAGTCATCGTTTTTCATCAGAAAATGGATTTTTGGGACTGTACCAAAAATGATTCAAAATGTCAAATGGATCGTGCCTCATGTTGAATAACCACTTTTTAACCCCTCAGATTGACCAAAATTGCCATTTTTACAGAGTTTTTGCTTATTCAAAAGCTTTAATTTTGACCAATTTCAGGCACATAAATGACTTTAAACACACTTATTTTAGTTGAAAAAGTCATAATTCACATCCAACAGTCATTTAGAGTCAAAAGATTAAATGTTAAAATTTCATCCATATTGACCATTTTGGAATCGTTCGACAGGTCCGGAGTCATCGTTTTTCATCAGAAAATGGATTTTTGGGACTGTACCAAAAATGATTCAAAATGTCAATTGGATCGTGCCTCATGTTGAATAACCACTTTTTAACCCCTCAGAGTGACCAAAATGGCCATTTTTACAGAGTTTTGCTTACTCAAAAGCTTTAATTTTGATCAATTTCAGGCGCATAAATGATTTTAAACACACTTATTTTAGTTGAAAAAGTCATAATTCACATCCAACAGTCATTTAGAGTCAAAAGATTACATGTTAAAATTTCATCCATATTGACCATTTTGGAATCGTTCGACAGGTCCGGAGTCATCGTTTTTCATCAGAAAATGGATTTTTGGGACTGTACCAAAAATGATTCAAAATGTCAAATGGATCGTGCCTCATGTTGAATAACCACTTTTTAACCCCTCAGAGTGACCAAAATTGCCATTTTTACAGAGTTTTTGCTTATTCAAAAGCTTTAATTGTGACCAATTTCAGGCACATAAATGACTTTAAACACACTTATTTTAGTTGAAAAAGTCATAATTCACATCCAACAGTCATTTAGAGTCTAAAGATTAAATGTTAAAATTTCATCCATATTGACCATTTTGTGAACGTTCGACAGGTCCGGAGTCATCGTTTTTCATCAGAAAATGGATTTTTGGGACTGTACCAAAAATGATTCAAAATGTCAAATGGATCGTGCCTCATGTTGAATAACCACTTTTTAACCCCTCAGAGTGACCAACATTGCCATTTTTACAGAGTTTCGCTTACTCAAAAGCTTCAATTTTGACCAATTTCAGGCACAGAAATGACTTTAAACACACTTATTTTAGTCGAAAAGGTCATAATTCACATCCAACAGTCATTTGGAGTCAAAAGATTAAATGTTAAAATTTCATCCATATTGACCATTATGGGAACGTTCGACAAGTTCGGAGTCATCGTTTTTCATCAGAAAATGGATTTTTGGGACTGTACCAAAAATGATTCAAAATGTCAATTGGATCGTGCCTCGTGTTGAATAACCACTTTTTAACCCCACAGAGTGACCAAAATGGCCATTTTTACAGAGTTTTGCTTACTCAAAAGCTTCAATTTTGACCAATTTCAGGCACATAAATGACTTTAAACACACTTATTTTAGTTGAAAAAGTCATAATTCACATCCAACAGTCATTTAGAGTCAAAAGATTAAATGTTAAAATTTCATTCATATTGACCATTTTGGAAACGTTCGACAGGTCCGGAGTCATCGTTTTTCATCAGAAAATGGATTTTTGGGACTGTACCAAAAATGATTCAAAATGTCAAATGGATCGTGCCTCATGTTGAATAACCACTTTTTAACCCCTCAGAGTGACCAAAATTGCCATTTTTACAGAGTTTTTGCTTATTCAAAAGCTTTAATTGTGACCAATTTCAGGCACATAAATGACTTTAAACACACTTATTTTAGTTGAAAAAGTCATAATTCACATCCAACAGTCATTTAGAGTCTAAAGATTAAATGTTAAAATTTCATCCATATTGACCATTTTGTGAACGTTCGACAGGTTTGGAGTCATCGTTTTTCATCAGAAAATGGATTTTTGGGACTGTACCAAAAATGAGTCAAAATGTCAAATGGATCGTGCCTCATGTTGAATAACCACTTTTTAACCCCTCAGAGTGACCAAAATTTCCATTTTTACAGAGTTTTGCTTACTCAAAAGCTTCAATTTTGACCAATTTCAGGCACATAAATGACTTTAAACACACTTATTTTAGTTGAAAAAGTCATAATTCCCATCCAACAGTCATTTGGAGTCAAAAGATTAAATGTTAAAATTTCATCCATATTGACCATTTTGGGAACGTTCGACAGGTCCGGAGTCATCGTTTTTCATCAGAAAATGGATTTTTGGGACTGTACCAAAAATGATTCAAAATGTCAAATGGATCGTGCCTCATGTTGAATAACCACTTTTTAACCCCTCAGAGTGACCAAAATTGCCATTTTTACAGAGTTTTTGCTTATTCAAAAGCTTTAATTTTGACCAATTTCAGGCACATAAATGACTTTAAACACACGTATTTTAGTTGAAAAAGTCATAATTCACATCCAACAGTCATTTAGAGTCAAAAGATTAAATGTTAAAATTTCATCCATATTGACCATTTTGGGAATGTTCGACAGGTCCGGAGTCATTGTTTTTCATCAGAAAATGGATTTTTGGGACTGTACCAAAAATGATTCAAAATGTCAAATGGATCGTGCCTCATGTTGAATAACCACTTTTTAACCCCTCAGAGTGACCAACATTGCCATTTTTACAGAGTTTCGCTTACTCAAAAGCTTCAATTTTGACCAATTTCAGGCACAGAAATGACTTTAAACACACTTATTTTAGTCGAAAAGGTCATAATTCACATCCAACAGTCATTTGGAGTCAAAAGATTAAATGTTAAAATTTCATCCATATTGACCATTATGGGAACGTTCGACAAGTTCGGAGTCATCGTTTTTCATCAGAAAATGGATTTTTGGGACTGTACCAAAAATGATTCAAAATGTCAATTGGATCGTGCCTCGTGTTGAATAACCACTTTTTAACCCCACAGAGTGACCAAAATGGCCATTTTTACAGAGTTTTGCTTACTCAAAAGCTTCAATTTTGACCAATTTCAGGCACATAAATGACTTTAAACACACTTATTTTAGTTGAAAAAGTCATAATTCACATCCAACAGTCATTTAGAGTCAAAAGATTAAATGTTAAAATTTCATTCATATTGACCATTTTGGAAACGTTCGACAGGTCCGGAGTCATCGTTTTTCATCAGAAAATGGATTTTTGGGACTGTACCAAAAATGATTCAAAATGTCAAATGGATCGTGCCTCATGTTGAATAACCACTTTTTAACCCCTCAGAGTGACCAAAATTGCCATTTTTACAGAGTTTTTGCTTATTCAAAAGCTTTAATTGTGACCAATTTCAGGCACATAAATGACTTTAAACACACTTATTTTAGTTGAAAAAGTCATAATTCACATCCAACAGTCATTTAGAGTCTAAAGATTAAATGTTAAAATTTCATCCATATTGACCATTTTGTGAACGTTCGACAGGTTCGGAGTCATCGTTTTTCATCAGAAAATGGATTTTTGGGACTGTACCAAAAATGATTCAAAATGTCAAATGGATCGTGCCTCATGTTGAATAACCACTTTTTAACCCCTCAGAGTGACCAAAATGGCCATTTTTACAGAGTTTTGCTTACTCAAAAGCTTCAATTTTGACCAATTTCAGGCACATAAATTACTTTAAACACACTTATTTTAGTTGAAAAAGTCATAATTCCCATCCAACAGTCATTTGGAGTCAAAAGATTAAATGTTAAAATTTCATCCATATTGACCATTTTGGAAACGTTCGACAGGTCCGGAGTCATCGTTTTTCATCAGAAAATTGATTTTTGGGACTGTACCAAAAATGATTCAAAATGTCAATTGGATCGTGCCTCATGTTGAATAACCACTTTTTAACCCCTCAGAGTGACCAAAATGGCCATTTTTACAGAGTTTTGCTTACTCAAAAGCTTCAATTTTGACCAATTTCAGGCACATAAATGACTTTAAACACACTTATTTTAGTTGAAAAAGTCACAATTCACACCCAACAGTCATTTAGAGTCAAAAGATTAAATGTTAAAATTTCATCCATATTGACCATTTTGGAAACGTTCGACAGGTCCGGAGTCATCGTTTTTCATCAGAAAATTGATTTTTGGGACTGTACCAAAAATGATTCAAAATGTCAAATGGATCGTGCCTCATGTTGAATAACCACTTTTTAACCCCTCAGATTGACCAAAATTGCCATTTTTACAGAGTTTTTGCTTATTCAAAAGCTTTAATTTTGACCAATTTCAGGCACATAAATGACTTTAAACACACTTATTTTAGTTGAAAAAGTCATAATTCACATCCAACAGTCATTTAGAGTCAAAAGATTAAATGTTAAAATTTCATCCATATTGACCATTTTGGAATCGTTCGACAGGTCCGGAGTCATCGTTTTTCATCAGAAAATGGATTTTTGGGACTGTACCAAAAATGATTCAAAATGTCAATTGGATCGTGCCTCATGTTGAATAACCACTTTTTAACCCCTCAGAGTGACCAAAATGGCCATTTTTACAGAGTTTTGCTTACTCAAAAGCTTTAATTTTGATCAATTTCAGGCGCATAAATGATTTTAAACACACTTATTTTAGTTGAAAAAGTCATAATTCACATCCAACAGTCATTTAGAGTCAAAAGATTACATGTTAAAATTTCATCCATATTGACCATTTTGGAATCGTTCGACAGGTCCGGAGTCATCGTTTTTCATCAGAAAATGGATTTTTGGGACTGTACCAAAAATGATTCAAAATGTCAATTGGATCGTGCCTCATGTTGAATAACCACTTTGTAACCCCTCAGAGTGACCAAAATGGCCATTTTTACAGAGTTTTGCTTACTCAAAAGCTTCAATTTTGACCAATTTCAGGCACATAAATGACTTTAAACACACTTGATTTAGTTGAAAAAGTCATAATTCACATCCAACAGTCATTTAGAGTCAAAAGATTAAATGTTAAAATTTCATCCATATTGACCATTTTGGAAACGTTCGACAGGTCCGGAGTCATCGTTTTTCATCAGAAAATGGATTTTTGGGACTGTACCAAAAATGATTCAAAATGTCAAATGGATCGTGCCTCATGTTGAATAACCACTTTTTAACCCCTCAGAGTGACCAAAATTGCCATTTTTACAGAGTTTTTGCTTATTCAAAAGCTTTAATTGTGACCAATTTCAGGCACATAAATTACTTTAAACACACTTATTTTAGTTGAAAAAGTCATAATTCACATCCAACAGTCATTTAGAGTCTAAAGATTAAATGTTAAAATTTCATCCATATTGACCATTTTGTGAACGTTCGACAGGTCCGGAGTCATCGTTTTTCATCAGAAAATTGATTTTTGGGACTGTACCAAAAATGATTCAAAATGTCAAATGGATCGTGCCTCATGTTGAATAACCACTTTTTAACCCCTCAGAGTGACCAAAATTTCCATTTTTACAGAGTTTTGCTTACTCAAAAGCTTCAATTTTGACCAATTTCAGGCACATAAATGACTTTAAACACACTTATT
This sequence comes from Lissotriton vulgaris, assembly GCF_964263255.1. NCBI lineage: Eukaryota > Metazoa > Chordata > Amphibia > Caudata > Salamandridae > Lissotriton > Lissotriton vulgaris. The sequence continues at coordinate 175,513 of NW_028250586.1, read as the reverse complement.
TTAGTTGAAAAAGTCATAATTCCCATCCAACAGTCATTTGGAGTCAAAAGATTAAATGTTAAAATTTCATCCATATTGACCATTTTGGGAATGTTCGACAGGTCCGGAGTCATTGTTTTTCATCAGAAAATGGATTTTTGGGACTGTACCAAAAATGATTCAAAATGTCAAATGGATCGTGCCTCATGTTGAATAACCACTTTTTAACCCCTCAGAGTGACCAACATTGCCATTTTGACAGAGTTTCGCTTACTCAAAAGCTTCAATTTTGACCAATTTCAGGCACAGAAATGACTTTAAACACACTTATTTTAGTCGAAAAGGTCATAATTCACATCCAACAGTCATTTGGAGTCAAAAGATTAAATGTTAAAATTTCATCCATATTGACCATTATGGGAACGTTCGACAAGTTCGGAGTCATCGTTTTTCATCAGAAAATGGATTTTTGGGACTGTACCAAAAATGATTCAAAATGTCAAATGGATCGTGCCTCATGTTGAATAACCACTTTTTAACCCCTCAGAGTGACCAAAATTGCCATTTTTACAGAGTTTTTGCTTATTCAAAAGCTTTAATTGTGACCAATTTCAGGCACATAAATGACTTTAAACACACTTATTTTAGTTGAAAAAGTCATAATTCACATCCAACAGTCATTTAGAGTCTAAAGATTAAATGTTAAAATTTCATCCATATTGACCATTTTGTGAACGTTCGACAGGTCCGGAGTCATCGTTTTTCATCAGAAAATGGATTTTTGGGACTGTACCAAAAATGATTCAAAATGTCAAATGGATCGTGCCTCATGTTGAATAACCACTTTTTAACCCCTCAGAGTGACCAAAATGGCCATTTTTACAGAGTTTTGCTTACTCAAAAGCTTCAATTTTGACCAATTTCAGGCACATAAATGACTTTAAACACACTTATTTTAGTTGAAAAAGTCATAATTCCCATCCAACAGTCATTTGGAGTCAAAAGATTAAATGTTAAAATTTCATCCATATTGACCATTTTGGAAACGTTCGACAGGTCCGGAGTCATCGTTTTTCATCAGAAAATGGATTTTTGGGACTGTACCAAAAATGATTCAAAATGTCAATTGGATCGTGCCTCATGTTGAATAACCACTTTTTAACCCCTCAGAGTGACCAAAATGGCCATTTTTACAGAGTTTTGCTTACTCAAAAGCTTCAATTTTGACCAATTTCAGGCACATAAATGACTTTAAACACACTTATTTTAGTTGAAAAAGTCATAATTCACATCCAACAGTCATTTAGAGTCAAAAGATTAAATGTTAAAATTTCATCCATATTGACCATTTTGGAAACGTTCGACAGGTCCGGAGTCATCGTTTTTCATCAGAAAATGGATTTTTGGGACTGTACCAAAAATGATTCAAAATGTCAAATGGATCGTGCCTCATGTTGAATAACCACTTTTTAACCCCTCAGATTGACCAAAATTGCCATTTTTACAGAGTTTTTGCTTATTCAAAAGCTTTAATTTTGACCAATTTCAGGCACATAAATGACTTTAAACACACTTATTTTAGTTGAAAAAGTCATAATTCACATCCAACAGTCATTTAGAGTCAAAAGATTAAATGTTAAAATTTCATCCATATTGACCATTTTGGAATCGTTCGACAGGTCCGGAGTCATCGTTTTTCATCAGAAAATGGATTTTTGGGACTGTACCAAAAATGATTCAAAATGTCAATTGGATCGTGCCTCATGTTGAATAACCACTTTTTAACCCCTCAGAGTGACCAAAATGGCCATTTTTACAGAGTTTTGCTTACTCAAAAGCTTTAATTTTGATCAATTTCAGGCGCATAAATGATTTTAAACACACTTATTTTAGTTGAAAAAGTCATAATTCACATCCAACAGTCATTAAGAGTCAAAAGATTACATGTTAAAATTTCATCCATATTGACCATTTTGGAATCGTTCGACAGGTCCGGAGTCATCGTTTTTCATCAGAAAATGGATTTTTGGGACTGTACCAAAAATGATTCAAAATGTCAAATGGATCGTGCCTCATGTTGAATAACCACTTTTTAACCCCTCAGAGTGACCAAAATTGCCATTTTTACAGAGTTTTTGCTTATTCAAAAGCTTTAATTGTGACCAATTTCAGGCACATAAATGACTTTAAACACACTTATTTTAGTTGAAAAAGTCATAATTCACATCCAACAGTCATTTAGAGTCTAAAGATTAAATGTTAAAATTTCATCCATATTGACCATTTTGTGAACGTTCGACAGGTCCGGAGTCATCGTTTTTCATCAGAAAATGGATTTTTGGGACTGTACCAAAAATGATTCAAAATGTCAAATGGATCGTGCCTCATGTTGAATAACCACTTTTTAACCCCTCAGAGTGACCAAAATTGCCATTTTTACAGAGTTTTTGCTTATTCAAAAGCTTTAATTTTGACCAATTTCAGGCACATAAATGACTTTAAACACACGTATTTTAGTTGAAAAAGTCATAATTCACATCCAACAGTCATTTAGAGTCAAAAGATTAAATGTTAAAATTTCATCCATATTGACCATTTTGGGAATGTTCGACAGGTCCGGAGTCATTGTTTTTCATCAGAAAATGGATTTTTGGGACTGTACCAAAAATGATTCAAAATGTCAAATGGATCGTGCCTCATGTTGAATAACCACTTTTTAACCCCTCAGAGTGACCAACATTGCCATTTTTACAGAGTTTCGCTTACTCAAAAGCTTCAATTTTGACCAATTTCAGGCACAGAAATGACTTTAAACACACTTATTTTAGTCGAAAAGGTCATAATTCACATCCAACAGTCATTTGGAGTCAAAAGATTAAATGTTAAAATTTCATCCATATTGACCATTATGGGAACGTTCGACAAGTTCGGAGTCATCGTTTTTCATCAGAAAATGGATTTTTGGGACTGTACCAAAAATGATTCAAAATGTCAATTGGATCGTGCCTCGTGTTGAATAACCACTTTTTAACCCCACAGAGTGACCAAAATGGCCATTTTTACAGAGTTTTGCTTACTCAAAAGCTTCAATTTTGACCAATTTCAGGCACATAAATGACTTTAAACACACTTATTTTAGTTGAAAAAGTCATAATTCACATCCAACAGTCATTTAGAGTCAAAAGATTAAATGTTAAAATTTCATTCATATTGACCATTTTGGAAACGTTCGACAGGTCCGGAGTCATCGTTTTTCATCAGAAAATGGATTTTTGGGACTGTACCAAAAATGATTCAAAATGTCAAATGGATCGTGCCTCATGTTGAATAACCACTTTTTAACCCCTCAGAGTGACCAAAATTGCCATTTTTACAGAGTTTTTGCTTATTCAAAAGCTTTAATTGTGACCAATTTCAGGCACATAAATGACTTTAAACACACTTATTTTAGTTGAAAAAGTCATAATTCACATCCAACAGTCATTTAGAGTCTAAAGATTAAATGTTAAAATTTCATCCATATTGACCATTTTGTGAACGTTCGACAGGTCCGGAGTCATCGTTTTTCATCAGAAAATGGATTTTTGGGACTGTACCAAAAATGATTCAAAATGTCAAATGGATCGTGCCTCATGTTGAATAACCACTTTTTAACCCCTCAGAGTGACCAAAATGGCCATTTTTACAGAGTTTTGCTTACTCAAAAGCTTCAATTTTGACCAATTTCAGGCACATAAATGACTTTAAACACACTTATTTTAGTTGAAAAAGTCATAATACCCATCCAACAGTCATTTGGAGTCAAAAGATTAAATGTTAAAATTTCATCCATATTGACCATTTTGGAAACGTTCGACAGGTCCGGAGTCATCGTTTTTCATCAGAAAATGGATTTTTGGGACTGTACCAAAAATGATTCAAAATGTCAAATGGATCGTGCCTCATGTTGAATAACGACTTTTTAACCCCTCAGAGTGACCAAAATTGCCATTTTTACAGAGTTTTGCTTACTCAAAAGCTTCAATTTTGAACAATTTCAGGCACAGAAATGACTTTAAATACACTTATTTTAGTCGAAAAGGTCATAATTCACATCCAACAGTCATTTGGAGTCAAAAGATTAAATGTTAAAATTTCATCCATATTGACCATTTTGGGAACGTTCGACAGGTCCGGAGTCATCGTTTTTCATCAGAAAATGGATTTTTGGGACTGTACCAAAAATGATTCAAAATGTCAATTGGATCGTGCCTCATGTTGAATAACCACTTTTTAACCCCTCAGAGTGACCAAAATGGCCATTTTTACAGAGTTTTGCTTACTCAAAAGCTTCAATTTTGACCAATTTCAGGCACATAAATGACTTTAAACACACTTATTTTAGTTGAAAAAGTCATAATTCACATCCAACAGTCATTTAGAGTCAAAAGATTAAATGTTAAAATTTCATCCATATTGACCATTTTGGAAACGTTCGACAGGTCCGGAGTCATCGTTTTTCATCAGAAAATTGATTTTTGGGACTGTACCAAAAATGATTCAAAATGTCAAATGGATCGTGCCTCATGTTGAATAACCACTTTTTAACCCCTCAGATTGACCAAAATTGCCATTTTTACAGAGTTTTTGCTTATTCAAAAGCTTTAATTTTGACCAATTTCAGGCACATAAATGACTTTAAACACACTTATTTTAGTTGAAAAAGTCATAATTCACATCCAACAGTCATTTAGAGTCAAAAGATTAAATGTTAAAATTTCATCCATATTGACCATTTTGGAATCGTTCGACAGGTCCGGAGTCATCGTTTTTCATCAGAAAATGGATTTTTGGGACTGTACCAAAAATGATTCAAAATGTCAATTGGATCGTGCCTCATGTTGAATAACCACTTTTTAACCCCTCAGAGTGACCAAAATGGCCATTTTTACAGAGTTTTGCTTACTCAAAAGCTTTAATTTTGATCAATTTCAGGCGCATAAATGATTTTAAACACACTTATTTTAGTTGAAAAAGTCATAATTCACATCCAACAGTCATTTAGAGTCAAAAGATTACATGTTAAAATTTCATCCATATTGACCATTTTGGAATCGTTCGACAGGTCCGGAGTCATCGTTTTTCATCAGAAAATTGATTTTTGGGACTGTACCAAAAATGATTCAAAATGTCAATTGGATCGTGCCTCATGTTGAATAACCACTTTGTAACCCCTCAGAGTGACCAAAATGGCCATTTTTACAGAGTTTTGCTTACTCAAAAGCTTCAATTTTGACCAATTTCAGGCACATAAATGACTTTAAACACACTTGATTTAGTTGAAAAAGTCATAATTCACATCCAACAGTCATTTAGAGTCAAAAGATTAAATGTTAAAATTTCATCCATATTGACCATTTTGGAAACGTTCGACAGGTCCGGAGTCATCGTTTTTCATCAGAAAATAGATTTTTGGGACTGTACCAAAAATGATTCAAAATGTCAAATGGATCGTGCCTCATGTTGAATAACCACTTTTTAACCCCTCAGAGTGACCAAAATTGCCATTTTTACAGAGTTTTTGCTTATTCAAAAGCTTTAATTGTGACCAATTTCAGGCACATAAATGACTTTAAACACACTTATTTTAGTTGAAAAAGTCATAATTCACATCCAACAGTCATTTAGAGTCTAAAGATTAAATGTTAAAATTTCATCCATATTGACCATTTTGTGAACGTTCGACAGGTCCGGAGTCATCGTTTTTCATCAGAAAATTGATTTTTGGGACTGTACCAAAAATGATTCAAAATGTCAAATGGATCGTGCCTCATGTTGAATAACCACTTTTTAACCCCTCAGAGTGACCAAAATTTCCATTTTTACAGAGTTTTGCTTACTCAAAAGCTTCAATTTTGACCAATTTCAGGCACATAAATGACTTTAAACACACGTATTTTAGTTGAAAAAGTCATAATTCACATCCAACAGTCATTTAGAGTCAAAAGATTAAATGTTAAAATTTCATCCATATTGACCATTTTGGGAATGTTCGACAGGTCCGGAGTCATTGTTTTTCATCAGAAAATGGATTTTTGGGACTGTACCAAAAATGATTCAAAATGTCAAATGGATCGTGCCTCATGTTGAATAACCACTTTTTAACCCCTCAGAGTGACCAACATTGCCATTTTTACAGAGTTTCGCTTACTCAAAAGCTTCAATTTTGACCAATTTCAGGCACAGAAATGACTTTAAACACACTTATTTTAGTCGAAAAGGTCATAATTCACATCCAACAGTCATTTGGAGTCAAAAGATTAAATGTTAAAATTTCATCCATATTGACCATTATGGGAACGTTCGACAAGTTCGGAGTCATCGTTTTTCATCAGAAAATGGATTTTTGGGACTGTACCAAAAATGATTCAAAATGTCAATTGGATCGTGCCTCGTGTTGAATAACCACTTTTTAACCCCACAGAGTGACCAAAATGGCCAATTTTACAGAGTTTTGCTTACTCAAAAGCTTCAATTTTGACCAATTTCAGGCACATAAATGACTTTAAACACACTTATTTTAGTTGAAAAAGTCATAATTCACATCCAACAGTCATTTAGAGTCAAAAGATTAAATGTTAAAATTTCATTCATATTGACCATTTTGGAAACGTTCGACAGGTCCGGAGTCATCGTTTTTCATCAGAAAATGGATTTTTGGGACTGTACCAAAAATGATTCAAAATGTCAAATGGATCGTGCCTCATGTTGAATAACCACTTTTTAACCCCTCAGAGTGACCAAAATTGCCATTTTTACAGAGTTTTTGCTTATTCAAAAGCTTTAATTGTGACCAATTTCAGGCACATAAATGACTTTAAACACACTTATTTTAGTTGAAAAAGTCATAATTCACATCCAACAGTCATTTAGAGTCTAAAGATTAAATGTTAAAATTTCATCCATATTGACCATTTTGTGAACGTTCGACAGGTCCGGAGTCATCGTTTTTCATCAGAAAATGGATTTTTGGGACTGTACCAAAAATGATTCAAAATGTCAAATGGATCGTGCCTCATGTTGAATAACCACTTTTTAACCCCTCAGAGTGACCAAAATGGCCATTTTTACAGAGTTTTGCTTACTCAAAAGCTTCAATTTTGACCAATTTCAGGCACATAAATGACTTTAAACACACTTATTTTAGTTGAAAAAGTCATAATTCCCATCCAACAGTCATTTGGAGTCAAAAGATTAAATGTTAAAATTTCATCCATATTGACCATTTTGGAAACGTTCGACAGGTCCGGAGTCATCGTTTTTCATCAGAAAATGGATTTTTGGGACTGTACCAAAAATGATTCAAAATGTCAAATGGATCGTGCCTCATGTTGAATAACCACTTTTTAACCCCTCAGAGTGACCAAAATTGCAATTTTTACAGAGTTTTGCTTACTCAAAAGCTTCAATTTTGACCAATTTCAGGCACAGAAATGACTTTAAATACACTTATTTTAGTCGAAAAGGTCATAATTCACATCCAACAGTCATTTGGAGTCAAAAGATTAAATGTTAAAATTTCATCTATATTGACCATTTTGGGAACGTTCGACAGGTCCGGAGTCATCGTTTTTCATCAGAAAATGGATTTTTGGGACTGTACCAAAAATGATTCAAAATGTCAATTGGATCGTGCCTCATGTTGAATAACCACTTTTTAACCCCTCAGAGTGACCAAAATGGCCATTTTTACAGAGTTTTGCTTACTCAAAAGCTTCAATTTTGACCAATTTCAGGCACATAAATGACTTTAAACACACTTATTTTAGTTGAAAAAGTCATAATTCACATCCAACAGTCATTTAGAGTCAAAAGATTAAATGTTAAAATTTCATCCATATTGACCATTTTGGAAACGTTCGACAGGTCCGGAGTCATCGTTTTTAATCAGAAAATTGATTTTTGGGACTGTACCAAAAATGATTCAAAATGTCAAATGGATCATGCCTCATGTTGAATAACCACTTTTTAACCCCTCAGATTGACCAAAATTGCCATTTTTACAGAGTTTTTGCTTATTCAAAAGCTTTAATTTTGACCAATTTCAGGCACATAAATGACTTTAAACACACTTATTTTAGTTGAAAAAGTCATAATTCACATCCAACAGTCATTTAGAGTCAAAAGATTAAATGTTAAAATTTCATCCATATTGACCATTTTGGAATCGTTCGACAGGTCCGGAGTCATTGTTTTTCATCAGAAAATGGATTTTTGGGACTGTACCAAAAATGATTCAAAATGTCAATTGGATCGTGCCTCATGTTGAATAACCACTTTGTAACCCCTCAGAGTGACCAAAATGGCCATTTTTACAGAGTTTTGCTTACTCAAAAGCTTCAATTTTGACCAATTTCAGGCACATAAATGACTTTAAACACACTTGATTTAGTTGAAAAAGTCATAATTCACATCCAACAGTCATTTAGAGTCAAAAGATTAAATGTTAAAATTTCATCCATATTGACCATTTTGGAAACGTTCGACAGGTCCGGAGTCATCGTTTTTCATCAGAAAATGGATTTTTGGGACTGTACCAAAAATGATTCAAAATGTCAAATGGATCGTGCCTCATGTTGAATAACCACTTTTTAACCCCTCAGAGTGACCAAAATTGCCATTTTTACAGAGTTTTTGCTTATTCAAAAGCTTTAATTGTGACCAATTTCAGGCACATAAATGACTTTAAACACACTTATTTTAGTTGAAAAAGTCATAATTCACATCCAACAGTCATTTAGAGTCTAAAGATTAAATGTTAAAATTTCATCCATATTGACCATTTTGTGAACGTTCGACAGGTCCGGAGTCATCGTTTTTCATCAGAAAATTGATTTTTGGGACTGTACCAAAAATGATTCAAAATGTCAAATGGATCGTGCCTCATGTTGAATAACCACTTTTTAACCCCTCAGAGTGACCAACATTGCCATTTTTACAGAGTTTCGCTTACTCAAAAGCTTCAATTTTGACCAATTTCAGGCACAGAAATGACTTTAAACACACTTATTTTAGTCGAAAAGGTCATAATTCACATCCAACAGTCATTTGGAGTCAAAAGATTAAATGTTAAAATTTCATCCATATTGACCATTATGGGAACGTTCGACAAGTTCGGAGTCATCGTTTTTCATCAGAAAATGGATTTTTGGGACTGTACCAAAAATGATTCAAAATGTCAATTGGATCGTGCCTCATGTTGAATAACCACTTTTTAACCCCACAGAGTGACCAAAATGGCCATTTTTACAGAGTTTTGCTTACTCAAAAGCTTCAATTTTGACCAATTTCAGGCACATAAATGACTTTAAACACACTTATTTTAGTTGAAAATGTCATAATTCACATCCAACAGTCATTTAGAGTCAAAAGATTAAATGTTAAAATTTCATTCATATTGACCATTTTGGAAACGTTCGACAGGTCCGGAGTCATCGTTTTTCATCAGAAAATGGATTTTTGGGACTGTACCAAAAATGATTCAAAATGTCAAATGGATCGTGCCTCATGTTGAATAACCACTTTTTAACCCCTCAGAGTGACCAAAATTGCCATTTTTACAGAGTTTTTGCTTATTCAAAAGCTTTAATTGTGACCAATTTCAGGCACATAAATGACTTTAAACACACTTATTTTAGTTGAAAAAGTCATAATTCACATCCAACAGTCATTTAGAGTCTAAAGATTAAATGTTAAAATTTCATCCATATTGACCATTTTGTGAACGTTCGACAGGTCCGGAGTCATCGTTTTTCATCAGAAAATGGATTTTTGGGACTGTACCAAAAATGATTCAAAATGTCAAATGGATCGTGCCTCATGTTGAATAACCACTTTTTAACCCCTCAGAGTGACCAAAATGGCCATTTTTACAGAGTTTTGCTTACTCAAAAGCTTCAATTTTGACCAATTTCAGGCACATAAATGACTTTAAACACACTTATTTTAGTTGAAAAAGTCATAATACCCATCCAACAGTCATTTGGAGTCAAAAGATTAAATGTTAAAATTTCATCCATATTGACCATTTTGGAAACGTTCGACAGGTCCGGAGTCATCGTTTTTCATCAGAAAATGGATTTTTGGGACTGTACCAAAAATGATTCAAAATGTCAAATGGATCGTGCCTCATGTTGAATAACGACTTTTTAACCCCTCAGAGTGACCAAAATTGCCATTTTTACAGAGTTTTGCTTACTCAAAAGCTTTAATTTTGAACAATTTCAGGCACAGAAATGACTTTAAATACACTTATTTTAGTCGAAAAGGTCATAATTCACATCCAACAGTCATTTGGAGTCAAAAGATTAAATGTTAAAATTTCATCCATATTGACCATTTTGGAATCGTTCGACAGGTCCGGAGTCATCGTTTTTCATCAGAAAATGGATTTTTGGGACTGTACCAAAAATGATTCAAAATGTCAATTGGATCGTGCCTCATGTTGAATAACCACTTTTTAACCCCTCAGAGTGACCAAAATGGCCATTTTTACAGAGTTTTGCTTACTCAAAAGCTTTAATTTTGATCAATTTCAGGCGCATAAATGATTTTAAACACACTTATTTTAGTTGAAAAAGTCATAATTCACATCCAACAGTCATTTAGAGTCAAAAGATTACATGTTAAAATTTCATCCATATTGACCATTTTGGAATCGTTCGACAGGTCCGGAGTCATCGTTTTTCATCAGAAAATGGATTTTTGGGACTGTACCAAAAATGATTCAAAATGTCAATTGGATCGTGCCTCATGTTGAATAACCACTTTGTAACCCCTCAGAGTGACCAAAATGGCAATTTTTACAGAGTTTTGCTTACTCAAAAGCTTCAATTTTGACCAATTTCAGGCACATAAATGACTTTAAACACACTTGATTTAGTTGAAAAAGTCATAATTCACATCCAACAGTCATTTAGAGTCAAAAGATTAAATGTTAAAATTTCATCCATATTGACCATTTTGGAAACGTTCGACAGGTCCGGAGTCATCGTTTTTCATCAGAAAATAGATTTTTGGGACTGTACCAAAAATGATTCAAAATGTCAAATGGATCGTGCCTCATGTTGAATAACCACTTTTTAACCCCTCAGAGTGACCAAAATTGCCATTTTTACAGAGTTTTTGCTTATTCAAAAGCTTTAATTGTGACCAATTTCAGGCACATAAATGACTTTAAACACACTTATTTTAGTTGAAAAAGTCATAATTCACATCCAACAGTCATTTAGAGTCTAAAGATTAAATGTTAAAATTTCATCCATATTGACCATTTTGTGAACGTTCGACAGGTCCGGAGTCATCGTTTTTCATCAGAAAATGGATTTTTGGGACTGTACCAAAAATGATTCAAAATGTCAAATGGATCGTGCCTCATGTTGAATAACCACTTTTTAACCCCTCAGAGTGACCAAAATGGCCATTTTTACAGAGTTTTGCTTACTCAAAAGCTTCAATTTTGACCAATTTCAGGCACATAAATGACTTTAAACACACTTATTTTAGTTGAAAAAGTCATAATACCCATCCAACAGTCATTTGGAGTCAAAAGATTAAATGTTAAAATTTCATCCATATTGACCATTTTGGAAACGTTCGACAGGTCTGGAGTCATCGTTTTTCATCAGAAAATGGATTTTTGGGACTGTACCAAAAATGATTCAAAATGTCAAATGGATCGTGCCTCATGTTGAATAACCACTTTTTAACCCCTCAGAGTGACCAAAATTGCCATTTTTACAGAGTTTTTGCTTATTCAAAAGCTTTAATTGTGACCAATTTCAGGCACATAAATGACTTTAAACACACTTATTTTAGTTGAAAAAGTCATAATTCACATCCAACAGTCATTTAGAGTCTAAAGATTAAATGTTAAAATTTCATCCATATTGACCATTTTGTGAACGTTCGACAGGTCCGGAGTCATCGTTTTTCATCAGAAAATGGATTTTTGGGACTGTACCAAAAATGATTCAAAATGTCAAATGGATCGTGCCTCATGTTGAATAACCACTTTTTAACCCCTCAGAGTGACCAAAATGGCCATTTTTACAGAGTTTTGCTTACTCAAAAGCTTCAATTTTGAACAATTTCAGGCACAGAAATGACTTTAAATACACTTATTTTAGTCGAAAAGGTCATAATTCACATCCAACAGTCATTTGGAGTCAAAAGATTAAATGTTAAAATTTCATCCATATTGACCATTTTGGGAACGTTCGACAGGTCCGGAGTCATCGTTTTTCATCAGAAAATGGATTTTTGGGACTGTACCAAAAATGATTCAAAATGTCAATTGGATCGTGCCTCATGTTGAATAACCACTTTTTAACCCCTCAGAGTGACCAAAATGGCCATTTTTACAGAGTTTTGCTTACTCAAAAGCTTCAATTTTGACCAATTTCAGGCACATAAATGACTTCAAACACACTTATTTTAGTTGAAAAAGTCATAATTCACATCCAACAGTCATTTAGAGTCAAAAGATTAAATGTTAAAATTTCATCCATATTGACCATTTTGGACACGTTCGACAGGTCCGGAGTCATCGTTTTTCATCAGAAAATTGATTTTTGGGACTGTACCAAAAATGATTCAAAATGTCAAATGGATCGTGCCTCATGTTGAATAACCACTTTTTAACCCCTCAGATTGACCAAAATTGCCATTTTTACAGAGTTTTTGCTTATTCAAAAGCTTTAATTTTGACCAATTTCAGGCACATAAATGACTTTAAACACACTTATTTTAGTTGAAAAAGTCATAATTCACATCCAACAGTCATTTAGAGTCAAAAGATTAAATGTTAAAATTTCATCCATATTGACCATTTTGGAATCGTTCGACAGGTCCGGAGTCATCGTTTTTCATCAGAAAATGGATTTTTGGGACTGTACCAAAAACGATTCAAAATGTCAATTGGATCGTGCCTCATGTTGAATAACCACTTTTTAACCCCTCAGAGTGACCAAAATGGCCATTTTTACAGAGTTTTGCTTACTCAAAAGCTTTAATTTTGATCAATTTCAGGCGCATAAATGATTTTAAACACACTTATTTTAGTTGAAAAAGTCATAATTCACATCCAACAGTCATTTAGAGTCAAAAGATTACATGTTAAAATTTCATCCATATTGACCATTTTGGAATCGTTCGACAGGTCCGGAGTCATCGTTTTTCATCAGAAAATGGATTTTTGGGACTGTACCAAAAATGATTCAAAATGTCAATTGGATCGTGCCTCATGTTGAATAACCACTTTGTAACCCCTCAGAGTGACCAAAATGGCCATTTTTACAGAGTTTTGCTTACTCAAAAGCTTCAATTTTGACCAATTTCAGGCACATAAATGACTTTAAACACACTTGATTTAGTTGAAAAAGTCATAATTCACATCCAACAGTCATTTAGAGTCAAAAGATTAAATGTTAAAATTTCATCCATATTGACCATTTTGGAAACGTTCGACAGGTCCGGAGTCATCGTTTTTCATCAGAAAATAGATTTTTGGGACTGTACCAAAAATGATTCAAAATGTCAAATGGATCGTGCCTCATGTTGAATAACCACTTTTTAACCCCTCAGAGTGACCAAAATTGCCATTTTTACAGAGTTTTTGCTTATTCAAAAGCTTTAATTGTGACCAATTTCAGGCACATAAATGACTTTAAACACACTTATTTTAGTTGAAAAAGTCATAATTCACATCCAACAGTCATTTAGAGTCTAAAGATTAAATGTTAAAATTTCATCCATATTGACCATTTTGTGAACGTTCGACAGGTCCGGAGTCATCGTTTTTCATCAGAAAATTGATTTTTGGGACTGTACCAAAAATGATTCAAAATGTCAAATGGATCGTGCCTCATGTTGAATAACCACTTTTTAACCCCTCAAAGTGACCAAAATTTCCATTTTTACAGAGTTTTGCTTACTCAAAAGCTTCAATTTTGACCAATTTCAGGCACATAAATGACTTTAAACACACGTATTTTAGTTGAAAAAGTCATAATTCACATCCAACAGTCATTTAGAGTCAAAAGATTAAATGTTAAAATTTCATCCATATTGACCATTTTGGGAATGTTCGACAGGTCCGGAGTCATTGTTTTTCATCAGAAAATGGATTTTTGGGACTGTACCAAAAATGATTCAAAATGTCAAATGGATCGTGCCTCATGTTGAATAACCACTTTTTAACCCCTCAGAGTGACCAACATTGCCATTTTTACAGAGTTTCGCTTACTCAAAAGCTTCAATTTTGACCAATTTCAGGCACAGAAATGACTTTAAACACACTTATTTTAGTCGAAAAGGTCATAATTCACATCCAACAGTCATTTGGAGTCAAAAGATTAAATGTTAAAATTTCATCCATATTGACCATTATGGGAACGTTCGACAAGTTCGGAGTCATCGTTTTTCATCAGAAAATGGATTTTTGGGACTGTACCAAAAATGATTCAAAATGTCAATTGGATCGTGCCTCGTGTTGAATAACCACTTTTTAACCCCACAGAGTGACCAAAATTGCCATTTTTACAGAGTTTTTGCTTATTCAAAAGCTTTAATTGTGACCAATTTCAGGCACATAAATGACTTTAAACACACTTATTTTAGTTGAAAAAGTCATAATTCACATCCAACAGTCATTTAGAGTCTAAAGATTAAATGTTAAAATTTCATCCATATTGACCATTTTGTGAACGTTCGACAGGTCCGGAGTCATCGTTTTTCATCAGAAAATGGATTTTTGGGACTGTACCAAAAATGATTCAAAATGTCAAATGGATCGTGCCTCATGTTGAATAACCACTTTTTAACCCCTCAGAGTGACCAAAATGGCCATTTTTACAGAGTTTTGCTTACTCAAAAGCTTCAATTTTGACCAATTTCAGGCACATAAATGACTTTAAACACACTTATTTTAGTTGAAAAAGTCATAATTCCCATCCAACAGTCATTTGGAGTCAAAAGATTAAATGTTAAAATTTCATCCATATTGACCATTTTGGAAACGTTCGACAGGTCCGGAGTCATCGTTTTTCATCAGAAAATGGATTTTTGGGACTGTACCACAAATGATTCAAAATGTCAAATGGATCGTGCCTCATGTTGAATAACCACTTTTTAACCCCTCAGAGTGACCAAAATTGCAATTTTTACAGAGTTTTGCTTACTCAAAAGATTCAATTTTGACCAATTTCAGGCACAGAAATGACTTTAAATACACTTATTTTAGTCGAAAAGGTCATAATTCACATCCAACAGTCATTTGGAGTCAAAAGATTAAATGTTAAAATTTCATCTATATTGACCATTTTGGGAACGTTCGACAGGTCCGGAGTCATCGTTTTTCATCAGAAAATGGATTTTTGGGACTGTACCAAAAATGATTCAAAATGTCAATTGGATCGTGCCTCATGTTGAATAACCACTTTTTAACCCCTCAGAGTGACCAAAATGGCCATTTTTACAGAGTTTTGCTTACTCAAAAGCTTCAATTTTGACCAATTTCAGGCACATAAATGACTTTAAACACACTTATTTTAGTTGAAAAAGTCATAATTCACATCCAACAGTCATTTAGAGTCAAAAGATTAAATGTTAAAATTTCATCCATATTGACCATTTTGGAAACGTTCGACAGGTCCGGAGTCATCGTTTTTAATCAGAAAATTGATTTTTGGGACTGTACCAAAAATGATTCAAAATGTCAAATGGATCATGCCTCATGTTGAATAACCACTTTTTAACCCCTCAGATTGACCAAAATTGCCATTTTTACAGAGTTTTTGCTTATTCAAAAGCTTTAATTTTGACCAATTTCAGGCACATAAATGACTTTAAACACACTTATTTTAGTTGAAAAAGTCATAATTCACATCCAACAGTCATTTAGAGTCAAAAGATTAAATGTTAAAATTTCATCCATATTGACCATTTTGGAATCGTTCGACAGGTCCGGAGTCATTGTTTTTCATCAGAAAATGGATTTTTGGGACTGTACCAAAAATGATTCAAAATGTCAATTGGATCGTGCCTCATGTTGAATAACCACTTTGTAACCCCTCAGAGTGACCAAAATGGCCATTTTTACAGAGTTTTGCTTACTCAAAAGCTTCAATTTTGACCAATTTCAGGCACATAAATGACTTTAAACACACTTGATTTAGTTGAAAAAGTCATAATTCACATCCAACAGTCATTTAGAGTCAAAAGATTAAATGTTAAAATTTCATCCATATTGACCATTTTGGAAACGTTCGACAGGTCCGGAGTCATCGTTTTTCATCAGAAAATGGATTTTTGGGACTGTACCAAAAATGATTCAAAATGTCAAATGGATCGTGCCTCATGTTGAATAACCACTTTTTAACCCCTCAGAGTGACCAAAATTGCCATTTTTACAGAGTTTTTGCTTATTCAAAAGCTTTAATTGTGACCAATTTCAGGCACATAAATGACTTTAAACACACTTATTTTAGTTGAAAAAGTCATAATTCACATCCAACAGTCATTTAGAGTCTAAAGATTAAATGTTAAAATTTCATCCATATTGACCATTTTGTGAACGTTCGACAGGTCCGGAGTCATCGTTTTTCATCAGAAAATTGATTTTTGGGACTGTACCAAAAATGATTCAAAATGTCAAATGGATCGTGCCTCATGTTGAATAACCACTTTTTAACCCCTCAGAGTGACCAAAATTTCCATTTTTACAGAGTTTTGCTTACTCAAAAGCTTCAATTTTGACCAATTTCAGGCACATAAATGACTTTAAACACACTTATTTTAGTTGAAAAAGTCATAATTCCCATCCAACAGTCATTTGGAGTCAAAAGATTAAATGTTAAAATTTCATCCATATTGACCATTTTGGGAACGTTCGACAGGTCCGGAGTCATCGTTTTTCATCAGAAAATGGATTTTTGGGACTGTACCAAAAATGATTCAAAATGTCAAATGGATCGTGCCTCATGTTGAATAACCACTTTTTAACCCCTCAGAGTGACCAAAATTGCCATTTTTACAGAGTTTTTGCTTATTCAAAAGCTTTAATTTTGACCAATTTCAGGCACATAAATGACTTTAAACACACGTATTTTAGTTGAAAAAGTCATAATTCACATCCAACAGTCATTTAGAGTCAAAAGATTAAATGTTAAAATTTCATCCATATTGACCATTTTGGGAATGTTCGACAGGTCCGGAGTCATTGTTTTTCATCAGAAAATGGATTTTTGGGACTGTACCAAAAATGATTCAAAATGTCAAATGGATCGTGCCTCATGTTGAATAACCACTTTTTAACCCCTCAGAGTGACCAACATTGCCATTTTTACAGAGTTTCGCTTACTCAAAAGCTTCAATTTTGACCAATTTCAGGCACAGAAATGACTTTAAACACACTTATTTTAGTCGAAAAGGTCATAATTCACATCCAACAGTCATTTGGAGTCAAAAGATTAAATGTTAAAATTTCATCCATATTGACCATTATGGGAACGTTCGACAAGTTCGGAGTCATCGTTTTTCATCAGAAAATGGATTTTTGGGACTGTACCAAAAATGATTCAAAATGTCAATTGGATCGTGCCTCGTGTTGAATAACCACTTTTTAACCCCACAGAGTGACCAAAATTGCCATTTTTACAGAGTTTTTGCTTATTCAAAAGCTTTAATTGTGACCAATTTCAGGCACATAAATGACTTTAAACACACTTATTTTAGTTGAAAAAGTCATAATTCACATCCAACAGTCATTTAGAGTCTAAAGATTAAATGTTAAAATTTCATCCATATTGACCATTTTGTGAACGTTCGACAGGTCCGGAGTCATCGTTTTTCATCAGAAAATGGATTTTTGGGACTGTACCAAAAATGATTCAAAATGTCAAATGGATCGTGCCTCATGTTGAATAACCACTTTTTAACCCCTCAGAGTGACCAAAATGGCCATTTTTACAGAGTTTTGCTTACTCAAAAGCTTCAATTTTGACCAATTTCAGGCACATAAATGACTTTAAACACACTTATTTTAGTTGAAAAAGTCATAATTCCCATCCAACAGTCATTTGGAGTCAAAAGATTAAATGTTAAAATTTCATCCATATTGACCATTTTGGAAACGTTCGACAGGTCCGGAGTCATCGTTTTTCATCAGAAAATGGATTTTTGGGACTGTACCACAAATGATTCAAAATGTCAAATGGATCGTGCCTCATGTTGAATAACCACTTTTTAACCCCTCAGAGTGACCAAAATTGCAATTTTTACAGAGTTTTGCTTACTCAAAAGATTCAATTTTGACCAATTTCAGGCACAGAAATGACTTTAAATACACTTATTTTAGTCGAAAAGGTCATAATTCACATCCAACAGTCATTTGGAGTCAAAAGATTAAATGTTAAAATTTCATCTATATTGACCATTTTGGGAACGTTCGACAGGTCCGGAGTCATCGTTTTTCATCAGAAAATGGATTTTTGGGACTGTACCAAAAATGATTCAAAATGTCAATTGGATCGTGCCTCATGTTGAATAACCACTTTTTAACCCCTCAGAGTGACCAAAATGGCCATTTTTACAGAGTTTTGCTTACTCAAAAGCTTCAATTTTGACCAATTTCAGGCACATAAATGACTTTAAACACACTTATTTTAGTTGAAAAAGTCATAATTCACATCCAACAGTCATTTAGAGTCAAAATATTAAATGTTAAAATTTCATCCATATTGACCATTTTGGAAACGTTCGACAGGTCCGGAGTCATCGTTTTTAATCAGAAAATTGATTTTTGGGACTGTACCAAAAATGATTCAAAATGTCAAATGGATCATGCCTCATGTTGAATAACCACTTTTTAACCCCTCAGATTGACCAAAATTGCCATTTTTACAGAGTTTTTGCTTATTCAAAAGCTTTAATTTTGACCAATTTCAGGCACATAAATGACTTTAAACACACTTATTTTAGTTGAAAAAGTCATAATTCACATCCAACAGTCATTTAGAGTCAAAAGATTAAATGTTAAAATTTCATCCATATTGACCATTTTGGAATCGTTCGACAGGTCCGGAGTCATTGTTTTTCATCAGAAAATGGATTTTTGGGACTGTACCAAAAATGATTCAAAATGTCAATTGGATCGTGCCTCATGTTGAATAACCACTTTGTAACCCCTCAGAGTGACCAAAATGGCCATTTTTACAGAGTTTTGCTTACTCAAAAGCTTCAATTTTGACCAATTTCAGGCACATAAATGACTTTAAACACACTTGATTTAGTTGAAAAAGTCATAATTCACATCCAACAGTCATTTAGAGTCAAAAGATTAAATGTTAAAATTTCATCCATATTGACCATTTTGGAAACGTTCGACAGGTCCGGAGTCATCGTTTTTCATCAGAAAATGGATTTTTGGGACTGTACCAAAAATGATTCAAAATGTCAAATGGATCGTGCCTCATGTTGAATAACCACTTTTTAACCCCTCAGAGTGACCAAAATTGCCATTTTTACAGAGTTTTTGCTTATTCAAAAGCTTTAATTGTGACCAATTTCAGGCACATAAATGACTTTAAACACACTTATTTTAGTTGAAAAAGTCATAATTCACATCCAACAGTCATTTAGAGTCTAAAGATTAAATGTTAAAATTTCATCCATATTGACCATTTTGTGAACGTTCGACAGGTCCGGAGTCATCGTTTTTCATCAGAAAATTGATTTTTGGGACTGTACCAAAAATGATTCAAAATGTCAAATGGATCGTGCCTCATGTTGAATAACCACTTTTTAACCCCTCAGAGTGACCAAAATTTCCATTTTTACAGAGTTTTGCTTACTCAAAAGCTTCAATTTTGACCAATTTCAGGCACATAAATGACTTTAAACACACTTATTTTAGTTGAAAAAGTCATAATTCCCATCCAACAGTCATTTGGAGTCAAAAGATTAAATGTTAAAATTTCATCCATATTGACCATTTTGGGAACGTTCGACAGGTCCGGAGTCATCGTTTTTCATCAGAAAATGGATTTTTGGGACTGTACCAAAAATGATTCAAAATGTCAAATGGATCGTGCCTCATGTTGAATAACCACTTTTTAACCCCTCAGAGTGACCAAAATTGCCATTTTTACAGAGTTTTTGCTTATTCAAAAGCTTTAATTTTGACCAATTTCAGGCACATAAATGACTTTAAACACACGTATTTTAGTTGAAAAAGTCATAATTCACATCCAACAGTCATTTAGAGTCAAAAGATTAAATGTTAAAATTTCATCCATATTGACCATTTTGGGAATGTTCGACAGGTCCGGAGTCATTGTTTTTCATCAGAAAATGGATTTTTGGGACTGTACCAAAAATGATTCAAAATGTCAAATGGATCGTGCCTCATGTTGAATAACCACTTTTTAACCCCTCAGAGTGACCAACATTGCCATTTTTACAGAGTTTCGCTTACTCAAAAGCTTCAATTTTGACCAATTTCAGGCACAGAAATGACTTTAAACACACTTATTTTAGTCGAAAAGGTCATAATTCACATCCAACAGTCATTTGGAGTCAAAAGATTAAATGTTAAAATTTCATCCATATTGACCATTATGGGAACGTTCGACAAGTTCGGAGTCATCGTTTTTCATCAGAAAATGGATTTTTGGGACTGTACCAAAAATGATTCAAAATGTCAATTGGATCGTGCCTCGTGTTGAATAACCACTTTTTAACCCCACAGAGTGACCAAAATTGCCATTTTTACAGAGTTTTTGCTTATTCAAAAGCTTTAATTGTGACCAATTTCAGGCACATAAATGACTTTAAACACACTTATTTTAGTTGAAAAAGTCATAATTCACATCCAACAGTCATTTAGAGTCTAAAGATTAAATGTTAAAATTTCATCCATATTGACCATTTTGTGAACGTTCGACAGGTCCGGAGTCATCGTTTTTCATCAGAAAATGGATTTTTGGGACTGTACCAAAAATGATTCAAAATGTCAAATGGATCGTGCCTCATGTTGAATAACCACTTTTTAACCCCTCAGAGTGACCAAAATGGCCATTTTTACAGAGTTTTGCTTACTCAAAAGCTTCAATTTTGACCAATTTCAGGCACATAAATGACTTTAAACACACTTATTTTAGTTGAAAAAGTCATAATTCCCATCCAACAGTCATTTGGAGTCAAAAGATTAAATGTTAAAATTTCATCCATATTGACCATTTTGGAAACGTTCGACAGGTCCGGAGTCATCGTTTTTCATCAGAAAATGGATTTTTGGGACTGTACCACAAATGATTCAAAATGTCAAATGGATCGTGCCTCATGTTGAATAACCACTTTTTAACCCCTCAGAGTGACCAAAATTGCAATTTTTACAGAGTTTTGCTTACTCAAAAGATTCAATTTTGACCAATTTCAGGCACAGAAATGACTTTAAATACACTTATTTTAGTCGAAAAGGTCATAATTCACATCCAACAGTCATTTGGAGTCAAAAGATTAAATGTTAAAATTTCATCTATATTGACCATTTTGGGAACGTTCGACAGGTCCGGAGTCATCGTTTTTCATCAGAAAATGGATTTTTGGGACTGTACCAAAAATGATTCAAAATGTCAATTGGATCGTGCCTCATGTTGAATAACCACTTTTTAACCCCTCAGAGTGACCAAAATGGCCATTTTTACAGAGTTTTGCTTACTCAAAAGCTTCAATTTTGACCAATTTCAGGCACATAAATGACTTTAAACACACTTATTTTAGTTGAAAAAGTCATAATTCACATCCAACAGTCATTTAGAGTCAAAAGATTAAATGTTAAAATTTCATCCATATTGACCATTTTGGAAACGTTCGACAGGTCCGGAGTCATCGTTTTTAATCAGAAAATTGATTTTTGGGACTGTACCAAAAATGATTCAAAATGTCAAATGGATCATGCCTCATGTTGAATAACCACTTTTTAACCCCTCAGATTGACCAAAATTGCCATTTTTACAGAGTTTTTGCTTATTCAAAAGCTTTAATTTTGACCAATTTCAGGCACATAAATGACTTTAAACACACTTATTTTAGTTGAAAAAGTCATAATTCACATCCAACAGTCATTTAGAGTCAAAAGATTAAATGTTAAAATTTCATCCATATTGACCATTTTGGAATCGTTCGACAGGTCCGGAGTCATTGTTTTTCATCAGAAAATGGATTTTTGGGACTGTACCAAAAATGATTCAAAATGTCAATTGGATCGTGCCTCATGTTGAATAACCACTTTGTAACCCCTCAGAGTGACCAAAATGGCCATTTTTACAGAGTTTTGCTTACTCAAAAGCTTCAATTTTGACCAATTTCAGGCACATAAATGACTTTAAACACACTTGATTTAGTTGAAAAAGTCATAATTCACATCCAACAGTCATTTAGAGTCAAAAGATTAAATGTTAAAATTTCATCCATATTGACCATTTTGGAAACGTTCGACAGGTCCGGAGTCATCGTTTTTCATCAGAAAATGGATTTTTGGGACTGTACCAAAAATGATTCAAAATGTCAAATGGATCGTGCCTCATGTTGAATAACCACTTTTTAACCCCTCAGAGTGACCAAAATTGCCATTTTTACAGAGTTTTTGCTTATTCAAAAGCTTTAATTGTGACCAATTTCAGGCACATAAATGACTTTAAACACACTTATTTTAGTTGAAAAAGTCATAATTCACATCCAACAGTCATTTAGAGTCTAAAGATTAAATGTTAAAATTTCATCCATATTGACCATTTTGTGAACGTTCGACAGGTCCGGAGTCATCGTTTTTCATCAGAAAATTGATTTTTGGGACTGTACCAAAAATGATTCAAAATGTCAAATGGATCGTGCCTCATGTTGAATAACCACTTTTTAACCCCTCAGAGTGACCAAAATTTCCATTTTTACAGAGTTTTGCTTACTCAAAAGCTTCAATTTTGACCAATTTCAGGCACATAAATGACTTTAAACACACTTATTTTAGTTGAAAAAGTCATAATTCCCATCCAACAGTCATTTGGAGTCAAAAGATTAAATGTTAAAATTTCATCCATATTGACCATTTTGGGAACGTTCGACAGGTCCGGAGTCATCGTTTTTCATCAGAAAATGGATTTTTGGGACTGTACCAAAAATGATTCAAAATGTCAAATGGATCGTGCCTCATGTTGAATAACCACTTTTTAACCCCTCAGAGTGACCAAAATTGCCATTTTTACAGAGTTTTTGCTTATTCAAAAGCTTTAATTTTGACCAATTTCAGGCACATAAATGACTTTAAACACACGTATTTTAGTTGAAAAAGTCATAATTCACATCCAACAGTCATTTAGAGTCAAAAGATTAAATGTTAAAATTTCATCCATATTGACCATTTTGGGAATGTTCGACAGGTCCGGAGTCATTGTTTTTCATCAGAAAATGGATTTTTGGGACTGTACCAAAAATGATTCAAAATGTCAAATGGATCGTGCCTCATGTTGAATAACCACTTTTTAACCCCTCAGAGTGACCAACATTGCCATTTTTACAGAGTTTCGCTTACTCAAAAGCTTCAATTTTGACCAATTTCAGGCACAGAAATGACTTTAAACACACTTATTTTAGTCGAAAAGGTCATAATTCACATCCAACAGTCATTTGGAGTCAAAAGATTAAATGTTAAAATTTCATCCATATTGACCATTATGGGAACGTTCGACAAGTTCGGAGTCATCGTTTTTCATCAGAAAATGGATTTTTGGGACTGTACCAAAAATGATTCAAAATGTCAATTGGATCGTGCCTCGTGTTGAATAACCACTTTTTAACCCCACAGAGTGACCAAAATTGCCATTTTTACAGAGTTTTTGCTTATTCAAAAGCTTTAATTGTGACCAATTTCAGGCACATAAATGACTTTAAACACACTTATTTTAGTTGAAAAAGTCATAATTCACATCCAACAGTCATTTAGAGTCTAAAGATTAAATGTTAAAATTTCATCCATATTGACCATTTTGTGAACGTTCGACAGGTCCGGAGTCATCGTTTTTCATCAGAAAATGGATTTTTGGGACTGTACCAAAAATGATTCAAAATGTCAAATGGATCGTGCCTCATGTTGAATAACCACTTTTTAACCCCTCAGAGTGACCAAAATGGCCATTTTTACAGAGTTTTGCTTACTCAAAAGCTTCAATTTTGACCAATTTCAGGCACATAAATGACTTTAAACACACTTATTTTAGTTGAAAAAGTCATAATTCCCATCCAACAGTCATTTGGAGTCAAAAGATTAAATGTTAAAATTTCATCCATATTGACCATTTTGGAAACGTTCGACAGGTCCGGAGTCATCGTTTTTCATCAGAAAATGGATTTTTGGGACTGTACCACAAATGATTCAAAATGTCAAATGGATCGTGCCTCATGTTGAATAACCACTTTTTAACCCCTCAGAGTGACCAAAATTGCAATTTTTACAGAGTTTTGCTTACTCAAAAGATTCAATTTTGACCAATTTCAGGCACAGAAATGACTTTAAATACACTTATTTTAGTCGAAAAGGTCATAATTCACATCCAACAGTCATTTGGAGTCAAAAGATTAAATGTTAAAATTTCATCTATATTGACCATTTTGGGAACGTTCGACAGGTCCGGAGTCATCGTTTTTCATCAGAAAATGGATTTTTGGGACTGTACCAAAAATGATTCAAAATGTCAATTGGATCGTGCCTCATGTTGAATAACCACTTTTTAACCCCTCAGAGTGACCAAAATGGCCATTTTTACAGAGTTTTGCTTACTCAAAAGCTTCAATTTTGACCAATTTCAGGCACATAAATGACTTTAAACACACTTATTTTAGTTGAAAAAGTCATAATTCACATCCAACAGTCATTTAGAGTCAAAAGATTAAATGTTAAAATTTCATCCATATTGACCATTTTGGAAACGTTCGACAGGTCCGGAGTCATCGTTTTTAATCAGAAAATTGATTTTTGGGACTGTACCAAAAATGATTCAAAATGTCAAATGGATCATGCCTCATGTTGAATAACCACTTTTTAACCCCTCAGATTGACCAAAATTGCCATTTTTACAGAGTTTTTGCTTATTCAAAAGCTTTAATTTTGACCAATTTCAGGCACATAAATGACTTTAAACACACTTATTTTAGTTGAAAAAGTCATAATTCACATCCAACAGTCATTTAGAGTCAAAAGATTAAATGTTAAAATTTCATCCATATTGACCATTTTGGAATCGTTCGACAGGTCCGGAGTCATTGTTTTTCATCAGAAAATGGATTTTTGGGACTGTACCAAAAATGATTCAAAATGTCAATTGGATCGTGCCTCATGTTGAATAACCACTTTGTATCCCCTCAGAGTGACCAAAATGGCCATTTTTACAGAGTTTTGCTTACTCAAAAGCTTCAATTTTGACCAATTTCAGGCACATAAATGACTTTAAACACACTTGATTTAGTTGAAAAAGTCATAATTCACATCCAACAGTCATTTAGAGTCAAAAGATTAAATGTTAAAATTTCATCCATATTGACCATTTTGGAAACGTTCGACAGGTCCGGAGTCATCGTTTTTCATCAGAAAATGGATTTTTGGGACTGTACCAAAAATGATTCAAAATGTCAAATGGATCGTGCCTCATGTTGAATAACCACTTTTTAACCCCTCAGAGTGACCAAAATTGCCATTTTTACAGAGTTTTTGCTTATTCAAAAGCTTTAATTGTGACCAATTTCAGGCACATAAATGACTTTAAACACACTTATTTTAGTTGAAAAAGTCATAATTCACATCCAACAGTCATTTAGAGTCTAAAGATTAAATGTTAAAATTTCATCCATATTGACCATTTTGTGAACGTTCGACAGGTCCGGAGTCATCGTTTTTCATCAGAAAATTGATTTTTGGGACTGTACCAAAAATGATTCAAAATGTCAAATGGATCGTGCCTCATGTTGAATAACCACTTTTTAACCCCTCAGAGTGACCAAAATTTCCATTTTTACAGAGTTTTGCTTACTCAAAAGCTTCAATTTTGACCAATTTCAGGCACATAAATGACTTTAAACACACTTATTTTAGTTGAAAAAGTCATAATTCCCATCCAACAGTCATTTGGAGTCAAAAGATTAAATGTTAAAATTTCATCCATATTGACCATTTTGGGAACGTTCGACAGGTCCGGAGTCATCGTTTTTCATCAGAAAATGGATTTTTGGGACTGTACCAAAAATGATTCAAAATGTCAAATGGATCGTGCCTCATGTTGAATAACCACTTTTTAACCCCTCAGAGTGACCAAAATTGCCATTTTTACAGAGTTTTTGCTTATTCAAAAGCTTTAATTTTGACCAATTTCAGGCACATAAATGACTTTAAACACACGTATTTTAGTTGAAAAAGTCATAATTCACATCCAACAGTCATTTAGAGTCAAAAGATTAAATGTTAAAATTTCATCCATATTGACCATTTTGGGAATGTTCGACAGGTCCGGAGTCATTGTTTTTCATCAGAAAATGGATTTTTGGGACTGTACCAAAAATGATTCAAAATGTCAAATGGATCGTGCCTCATGTTGAATAACCACTTTTTAACCCCTCAGAGTGACCAACATTGCCATTTTTACAGAGTTTCGCTTACTCAAAAGCTTCAATTTTGACCAATTTCAGGCACAGAAATGACTTTAAACACACTTATTTTAGTCGAAAAGGTCATAATTCACATCCAACAGTCATTTGGAGTCAAAAGATTAAATGTTAAAATTTCATCCATATTGACCATTATGGGAACGTTCGACAAGTTCGGAGTCATCGTTTTTCATCAGAAAATGGATTTTTGGGACTGTACCAAAAATGATTCAAAATGTCAATTGGATCGTGCCTCGTGTTGAATAACCACTTTTTAACCCCACAGAGTGACCAAAATTGCCATTTTTACAGAGTTTTTGCTTATTCAAAAGCTTTAATTGTGACCAATTTCAGGCACATAAATGACTTTAAACACACTTATTTTAGTTGAAAAAGTCATAATTCACATCCAACAGTCATTTAGAGTCTAAAGATTAAATGTTAAAATTTCATCCATATTGACCATTTTGTGAACGTTCGACAGGTCCGGAGTCATCGTTTTTCATCAGAAAATGGATTTTTGGGACTGTACCAAAAATGATTCAAAATGTCAAATGGATCGTGCCTCATGTTGAATAACCACTTTTTAACCCCTCAGAGTGACCAAAATGGCCATTTTTACAGAGTTTTGCTTACTCAAAAGCTTCAATTTTGACCAATTTCAGGCACATAAATGACTTTAAACACACTTATTTTAGTTGAAAAAGTCATAATTCCCATCCAACAGTCATTTGGAGTCAAAAGATTAAATGTTAAAATTTCATCCATATTGACCATTTTGGAAACGTTCGACAGGTCCGGAGTCATCGTTTTTCATCAGAAAATGGATTTTTGGGACTGTACCACAAATGATTCAAAATGTCAAATGGATCGTGCCTCATGTTGAATAACCACTTTTTAACCCCTCAGAGTGACCAAAATTGCAATTTTTACAGAGTTTTGCTTACTCAAAAGATTCAATTTTGACCAATTTCAGGCACAGAAATGACTTTAAATACACTTATTTTAGTCGAAAAGGTCATAATTCACATCCAACAGTCATTTGGAGTCAAAAGATTAAATGTTAAAATTTCATCTATATTGACCATTTTGGGAACGTTCGACAGGTCCGGAGTCATCGTTTTTCATCAGAAAATGGATTTTTGGGACTGTACCAAAAATGATTCAAAATGTCAATTGGATCGTGCCTCATGTTGAATAACCACTTTTTAACCCCTCAGAGTGACCAAAATGGCCATTTTTACAGAGTTTTGCTTACTCAAAAGCTTCAATTTTGACCAATTTCAGGCACATAAATGACTTTAAACACACTTATTTTAGTTGAAAAAGTCATAATTCACATCCAACAGTCATTTAGAGTCAAAAGATTAAATGTTAAAATTTCATCCATATTGACCATTTTGGAAACGTTCGACAGGTCCGGAGTCATCGTTTTTAATCAGAAAATTGATTTTTGGGACTGTACCAAAAATGATTCAAAATGTCAAATGGATCATGCCTCATGTTGAATAACCACTTTTTAACCCCTCAGATTGACCAAAATTGCCATTTTTACAGAGTTTTTGCTTATTCAAAAGCTTTAATTTTGACCAATTTCAGGCACATAAATGACTTTAAACACACTTATTTTAGTTGAAAAAGTCATAATTCACATCCAACAGTCATTTAGAGTCAAAAGATTAAATGTTAAAATTTCATCCATATTGACCATTTTGGAATCGTTCGACAGGTCCGGAGTCATTGTTTTTCATCAGAAAATGGATTTTTGGGACTGTACCAAAAATGATTCAAAATGTCAATTGGATCGTGCCTCATGTTGAATAACCACTTTGTAACCCCTCAGAGTGACCAAAATGGCCATTTTTACAGAGTTTTGCTTACTCAAAAGCTTCAATTTTGACCAATTTCAGGCACATAAATGACTTTAAACACACTTGATTTAGTTGAAAAAGTCATAATTGACATCCAACAGTCATTTAGAGTCAAAAGATTAAATGTTAAAATTTCATCCATATTGACCATTTTGGAAACGTTCGACAGGTCCGGAGTCATCGTTTTTCATCAGAAAATGGATTTTTGGGACTGTACCAAAAATGATTCAAAATGTCAAATGGATCGTGCCTCATGTTGAATAACCACTTTTTAACCCCTCAGAGTGACCAAAATTGCCATTTTTACAGAGTTTTTGCTTATTCAAAAGCTTTAATTGTGACCAATTTCAGGCACATAAATGACTTTAAACACACTTATTTTAGTTGAAAAAGTCATAATTCACATCCAACAGTCATTTAGAGTCTAAAGATTAAATGTTAAAATTTCATCCATATTGACCATTTTGTGAACGTTCGACAGGTCCGGAGTCATCGTTTTTCATCAGAAAATTGATTTTTGGGACTGTACCAAAAATGATTCAAAATGTCAAATGGATCGTGCCTCATGTTGAATAACCACTTTTTAACCCCTCAGAGTGACCAAAATTTCCATTTTTACAGAGTTTTGCTTACTCAAAAGCTTCAATTTTGACCAATTTCAGGCACATAAATGACTTTAAACACACTTATTTTAGTTGAAAAAGTCATAATTCCCATCCAACAGTCATTTGGAGTCAAAAGATTAAATGTTAAAATTTCATCCATATTGACCATTTTGGGAACGTTCGACAGGTCCGGAGTCATCGTTTTTCATCAGAAAATGGATTTTTGGGACTGTACCAAAAATGATTCAAAATGTCAAATGGATCGTGCCTCATGTTGAATAACCACTTTTTAACCCCTCAGAGTGACCAAAATTGCCATTTTTACAGAGTTTTTGCTTATTCAAAAGCTTTAATTTTGACCAATTTCAGGCACATAAATGACTTTAAACACACGTATTTTAGTTGAAAAAGTCATAATTCACATCCAACAGTCATTTAGAGTCAAAAGATTAAATGTTAAAATTTCATCCATATTGACCATTTTGGGAATGTTCGACAGGTCCGGAGTCATTGTTTTTCATCAGAAAATGGATTTTTGGGACTGTACCAAAAATGATTCAAAATGTCAAATGGATCGTGCCTCATGTTGAATAACCACTTTTTAACCCCTCAGAGTGACCAACATTGCCATTTTTACAGAGTTTCGCTTACTCAAAAGCTTCAATTTTGACCAATTTCAGGCACAGAAATGACTTTAAACACACTTATTTTAGTCGAAAAGGTCATAATTCACATCCAACAGTCATTTGGAGTCAAAAGATTAAATGTTAAAATTTCATCCATATTGACCATTATGGGAACGTTCGACAAGTTCGGAGTCATCGTTTTTCATCAGAAAATGGATTTTTGGGACTGTACCAAAAATGATTCAAAATGTCAATTGGATCGTGCCTCGTGTTGAATAACCACTTTTTAACCCCACAGAGTGACCAAAATTGCCATTTTTACAGAGTTTTTGCTTATTCAAAAGCTTTAATTGTGACCAATTTCAGGCACATAAATGACTTTAAACACACTTATTTTAGTTGAAAAAGTCATAATTCACATCCAACAGTCATTTAGAGTCTAAAGATTAAATGTTAAAATTTCATCCATATTGACCATTTTGTGAACGTTCGACAGGTCCGGAGTCATCGTTTTTCATCAGAAAATGGATTTTTGGGACTGTACCACAAATGATTCAAAATGTCAAATGGATCGTGCCTCATGTTGAATAACCACTTTTTAACCCCTCAGAGTGACCAAAATTGCAATTTTTACAGAGTTTTGCTTACTCAAAAGATTCAATTTTGACCAATTTCAGGCACAGAAATGACTTTAAATACACTTATTTTAGTCGAAAAGGTCATAATTCACATCCAACAGTCATTTGGAGTCAAAAGATTAAATGTTAAAATTTCATCTATATTGACCATTTTGGGAACGTTCGACAGGTCCGGAGTCATCGTTTTTCATCAGAAAATGGATTTTTGGGACTGTACCAAAAATGATTCAAAATGTCAATTGGATCGTGCCTCATGTTGAATAACCACTTTTTAACCCCTCAGAGTGACCAAAATGGCCATTTTTACAGAGTTTTGCTTACTCAAAAGCTTCAATTTTGACCAATTTCAGGCACATAAATGACTTTAAACACACTTATTTTAGTTGAAAAAGTCATAATTCACATCCAACAGTCATTTAGAGTCAAAAGATTAAATGTTAAAATTTCATCCATATTGACCATTTTGGAAACGTTCGACAGGTCCGGAGTCATCGTTTTTAATCAGAAAATTGATTTTTGGGACTGTACCAAAAATGATTCAAAATGTCAAATGGATCATGCCTCATGTTGAATAACCACTTTTTAACCCCTCAGATTGACCAAAATTGCCATTTTTACAGAGTTTTTGCTTATTCAAAAGCTTTAATTTTGACCAATTTCAGGCACATAAATGACTTTAAACACACTTATTTTAGTTGAAAAAGTCATAATTCACATCCAACAGTCATTTAGAGTCAAAAGATTAAATGTTAAAATTTCATCCATATTGACCATTTTGGAATCGTTCGACAGGTCCGGAGTCATTGTTTTTCATCAGAAAATGGATTTTTGGGACTGTACCAAAAATGATTCAAAATGTCAATTGGATCGTGCCTCATGTTGAATAACCACTTTGTAACCCCTCAGAGTGACCAAAATGGCCATTTTTACAGAGTTTTGCTTACTCAAAAGCTTCAATTTTGACCAATTTCAGGCACATAAATGACTTTAAACACACTTGATTTAGTTGAAAAAGTCATAATTCACATCCAACAGTCATTTAGAGTCAAAAGATTAAATGTTAAAATTTCATCCATATTGACCATTTTGGAAACGTTCGACAGGTCCGGAGTCATCGTTTTTCATCAGAAAATGGATTTTTGGGACTGTACCAAAAATGATTCAAAATGTCAAATGGATCGTGCCTCATGTTGAATAACCACTTTTTAACCCCTCAGAGTGACCAAAATTGCCATTTTTACAGAGTTTTTGCTTATTCAAAAGCTTTAATTGTGACCAATTTCAGGCACATAAATGACTTTAAACACACTTATTTTAGTTGAAAAAGTCATAATTCACATCCAACAGTCATTTAGAGTCTAAAGATTAAATGTTAAAATTTCATCCATATTGACCATTTTGTGAACGTTCGACAGGTCCGGAGTCATCGTTTTTCATCAGAAAATTGATTTTTGGGACTGTACCAAAAATGATTCAAAATGTCAAATGGATCGTGCCTCATGTTGAATAACCACTTTTTAACCCCTCAGAGTGACCAAAATTTCCATTTTTACAGAGTTTTGCTTACTCAAAAGCTTCAATTTTGACCAATTTCAGGCACATAAATGACTTTAAACACACTTATTTTAGTTGAAAAAGTCATAATTCCCATCCAACAGTCATTTGGAGTCAAAAGATTAAATGTTAAAATTTCATCCATATTGACCATTTTGGGAACGTTCGACAGGTCCGGAGTCATCGTTTTTCATCAGAAAATGGATTTTTGGGACTGTACCAAAAATGATTCAAAATGTCAAATGGATCGTGCCTCATGTTGAATAACCACTTTTTAACCCCTCAGAGTGACCAAAATTGCCATTTTTACAGAGTTTTTGCTTATTCAAAAGCTTTAATTTTGACCAATTTCAGGCACATAAATGACTTTAAACACACGTATTTTAGTTGAAAAAGTCATAATTCACATCCAACAGTCATTTAGAGTCAAAAGATTAAATGTTAAAATTTCATCCATATTGACCATTTTGGGAATGTTCGACAGGTCCGGAGTCATTGTTTTTCATCAGAAAATGGATTTTTGGGACTGTACCAAAAATGATTCAAAATGTCAAATGGATCGTGCCTCATGTTGAATAACCACTTTTTAACCCCTCAGAGTGACCAACATTGCCATTTTTACAGAGTTTCGCTTACTCAAAAGCTTCAATTTTGACCAATTTCAGGCACAGAAATGACTTTAAACACACTTATTTTAGTCGAAAAGGTCATAATTCACATCCAACAGTCATTTGGAGTCAAAAGATTAAATGTTAAAATTTCATCCATATTGACCATTATGGGAACGTTCGACAAGTTCGGAGTCATCGTTTTTCATCAGAAAATGGATTTTTGGGACTGTACCAAAAATGATTCAAAATGTCAATTGGATCGTGCCTCGTGTTGAATAACCACTTTTTAACCCCACAGAGTGACCAAAATTGCCATTTTTACAGAGTTTTTGCTTATTCAAAAGCTTTAATTGTGACCAATTTCAGGCACATAAATGACTTTAAACACACTTATTTTAGTTGAAAAAGTCATAATTCACATCCAACAGTCATTTAGAGTCTAAAGATTAAATGTTAAAATTTCATCCATATTGACCATTTTGTGAACGTTCGACAGGTCCGGAGTCATCGTTTTTCATCAGAAAATGGATTTTTGGGACTGTACCAAAAATGATTCAAAATGTCAAATGGATCGTGCCTCATGTTGAATAACCACTTTTTAACCCCTCAGAGTGACCAAAATGGCCATTTTTACAGAGTTTTGCTTACTCAAAAGCTTCAATTTTGACCAATTTCAGGCACATAAATGACTTTAAACACACTTATTTTAGTTGAAAAAGTCATAATTCCCATCCAACAGTCATTTGGAGTCAAAAGATTAAATGTTAAAATTTCATCCATATTGACCATTTTGGAAACGTTCGACAGGTCCGGAGTCATCGTTTTTCATCAGAAAATGGATTTTTGGGACTGTACCACAAATGATTCAAAATGTCAAATGGATCGTGCCTCATGTTGAATAACCACTTTTTAACCCCTCAGAGTGACCAAAATTGCAATTTTTACAGAGTTTTGCTTACTCAAAAGATTCAATTTTGACCAATTTCAGGCACAGAAATGACTTTAAATACACTTATTTTAGTCGAAAAGGTCATAATTCACATCCAACAGTCATTTGGAGTCAAAAGATTAAATGTTAAAATTTCATCTATATTGACCATTTTGGGAACGTTCGACAGGTCCGGAGTCATCGTTTTTCATCAGAAAATGGATTT
Source organism: Lissotriton vulgaris (assembly GCF_964263255.1). Lineage (NCBI taxonomy): Eukaryota > Metazoa > Chordata > Amphibia > Caudata > Salamandridae > Lissotriton > Lissotriton vulgaris. Next base: position 141,748 of record NW_028250586.1, on the reverse strand, counting down.
TTGGGACTGTACCAAAAATGATTCAAAATGTCAATTGGATCGTGCCTCATGTTGAATAACCACTTTTTAACCCCTCAGAGTGACCAAAATGGCCATTTTTACAGAGTTTTGCTTACTCAAAAGCTTCAATTTTGACCAATTTCAGGCACATAAATGACTTTAAACACACTTATTTTAGTTGAAAAAGTCATAATTCACATCCAACAGTCATTTAGAGTCAAAAGATTAAATGTTAAAATTTCATCCATATTGACCATTTTGGAAACGTTCGACAGGTCCGGAGTCATCGTTTTTAATCAGAAAATTGATTTTTGGGACTGTACCAAAAATGATTCAAAATGTCAAATGGATCATGCCTCATGTTGAATAACCACTTTTTAACCCCTCAGATTGACCAAAATTGCCATTTTTACAGAGTTTTTGCTTATTCAAAAGCTTTAATTTTGACCAATTTCAGGCACATAAATGACTTTAAACACACTTGATTTAGTTGAAAAAGTCATAATTCACATCCAACAGTCATTTAGAGTCAAAAGATTAAATGTTAAAATTTCATCCATATTGACCATTTTGGAAACGTTCGACAGGTCCGGAGTCATCGTTTTTCATCAGAAAATGGATTTTTGGGACTGTACCAAAAATGATTCAAAATGTCAAATGGATCGTGCCTCATGTTGAATAACCACTTTTTAACCCCTCAGAGTGACCAAAATTGCCATTTTTACAGAGTTTTTGCTTATTCAAAAGCTTTAATTGTGACCAATTTCAGGCACATAAATGACTTTAAACACACTTATTTTAGTTGAAAAAGTCATAATTCACATCCAACAGTCATTTAGAGTCTAAAGATTAAATGTTAAAATTTCATCCATATTGACCATTTTGTGAACGTTCGACAGGTCCGGAGTCATCGTTTTTCATCAGAAAATTGATTTTTGGGACTGTACCAAAAATGATTCAAAATGTCAAATGGATCGTGCCTCATGTTGAATAACCACTTTTTAACCCCTCAGAGTGACCAACATTGCCATTTTTACAGAGTTTCGCTTACTCAAAAGCTTCAATTTTGACCAATTTCAGGCACAGAAATGACTTTAAACACACTTATTTTAGTCGAAAAGGTCATAATTCACATCCAACAGTCATTTGGAGTCAAAAGATTAAATGTTAAAATTTCATCCATATTGACCATTATGGGAACGTTCGACAAGTTCGGAGTCATCGTTTTTCATCAGAAAATGGATTTTTGGGACTGTACCAAAAATGATTCAAAATGTCAATTGGATCGTGCCTCATGTTGAATAACCACTTTTTAACCCCACAGAGTGACCAAAATGGCCATTTTTACAGAGTTTTGCTTACTCAAAAGCTTCAATTTTGACCAATTTCAGGCACATTAATGACTTTAAACACACTTATTTTAGTTGAAAAAGTCATAATTCACATCCAACAGTCATTTAGAGTCAAAAGATTAAATGTTAAAATTTCATTCATATTGACCATTTTGGAAACGTTCGACAGGTCCGGAGTCATCGTTTTTCATCAGAAAATGGATTTTTGGGACTGTACCAAAAATGATTCAAAATGTCAAATGGATCGTGCCTCATGTTGAATAACCACTTTTTAACCCCTCAGAGTGACCAAAATTGCCATTTTTACAGAGTTTTTGCTTATTCAAAAGCTTTAATTGTGACCAATTTCAGGCACATAAATGACTTTAAACACACTTATTTTAGTTGAAAAAGTCATAATACCCATCCAACAGTCATTTGGAGTCAAAAGATTAAATGTTAAAATTTCATCCATATTGACCATTTTGGAAACGTTCGACAGGTCCGGAGTCATCGTTTTTCATCAGAAAATGGATTTTTGGGACTGTACCAAAAATGATTCAAAATGTCAAATGGATCGTGCCTCATGTTGAATAACGACTTTTTAACCCCTCAGAGTGACCAAAATTGCCATTTTTACAGAGTTTTGCTTACTCAAAAGCTTCAATTTTGAACAATTTCAGGCACAGAAATGACTTTAAATACACTTATTTTAGTCGAAAAGGTCATAATTCACATCCAACAGTCATTTGGAGTCAAAAGATTAAATGTTAAAATTTCATCCATATTGACCATTTTGGAATCGTTCGACAGGTCCGGAGTCATCGTTTTTCATCAGAAAATGGATTTTTGGGACTGTACCAAAAATGATTCAAAATGTCAATTGGATCGTGCCTCATGTTGAATAACCACTTTTTAACCCCTCAGAGTGACCAAAATGGCCATTTTTACAGAGTTTTGCTTACTCAAAAGCTTTAATTTTGATCAATTTCAGGCGCATAAATGATTTTAAACACACTTATTTTAGTTGAAAAAGTCATAATTCACATCCAACAGTCATTTAGAGTCAAAAGATTACATGTTAAAATTTCATCCATATTGACCATTTTGGAATCGTTCGACAGGTCCGGAGTCATCGTTTTTCATCAGAAAATGGATTTTTGGGACTGTACCAAAAATGATTCAAAATGTCAATTGGATCGTGCCTCATGTTGAATAACCACTTTGTAACCCCTCAGAGTGACCAAAATGGCCATTTTTACAGAGTTTTGCTTACTCAAAAGCTTCAATTTTGACCAATTTCAGGCACATAAATGACTTTAAACACACTTGATTTAGTTGAAAAAGTCATAATTCACATCCAACAGTCATTTAGAGTCAAAAGATTAAATGTTAAAATTTCATCCATATTGACCATTTTGGAAACGTTCGACAGGTCCGGAGTCATCGTTTTTCATCAGAAAATAGATTTTTGGGACTGTACCAAAAATGATTCAAAATGTCAAATGGATCGTGCCTCATGTTGAATAACCACTTTTTAACCCCTCAGAGTGACCAAAATTGCCATTTTTACAGAGTTTTTGCTTATTCAAAAGCTTTAATTGTGACCAATTTCAGGCACATAAATGACTTTAAACACACTTATTTTAGTTGAAAAAGTCATAATTCACATCCAACAGTCATTTAGAGTCAAAAGATTAAATGTTAAAATTTCATCCATATTGACCATTTTGGGAATGTTCGACAGGTCCGGAGTCATTGTTTTTCATCAGAAAATGGATTTTTGGGACTGTACCAAAAATGATTCAAAATGTCAAATGGATCGTGCCTCATGTTGAATAACCACTTTTTAACCCCTCAGAGTGACCAACATTGCCATTTTTACAGAGTTTCGCTTACTCAAAAGCTTCAATTTTGACCAATTTCAGGCACAGAAATGACTTTAAACACACTTATTTTAGTCGAAAAGGTCATAATTCACATCCAACAGTCATTTGGAGTCAAAAGATTAAATGTTAAAATTTCATCCATATTGACCATTATGGGAACGTTCGACAAGTTCGGAGTCATCGTTTTTCATCAGAAAATGGATTTTTGGGACTGTACCAAAAATGATTCAAAATGTCAATTGGATCGTGCCTCGTGTTGAATAACCACTTTTTAACCCCACAGAGTGACCAAAATTGCCATTTTTACAGAGTTTTTGCTTATTCAAAAGCTTTAATTGTGACCAATTTCAGGCACATAAATGACTTTAAACACACTTATTTTAGTTGAAAAAGTCATAATTCACATCCAACAGTCATTTAGAGTCTAAAGATTAAATGTTAAAATTTCATCCATATTGACCATTTTGTGAACGTTCGACAGGTCCGGAGTCATCGTTTTTCATCAGAAAATGGATTTTTGGGACTGTACCAAAAATGATTCAAAATGTCAAATGGATCGTGCCTCATGTTGAATAACCACTTTTTAACCCCTCAGAGTGACCAAAATGGCCATTTTTACAGAGTTTTGCTTACTCAAAAGCTTCAATTTTGACCAATTTCAGGCACATAAATGACTTTAAACACACTTATTTTAGTTGAAAAAGTCATAATTCCCATCCAACAGTCATTTGGAGTCAAAAGATTAAATGTTAAAATTTCATCCATATTGACCATTTTGGAAACGTTCGACAGGTCCGGAGTCATCGTTTTTCATCAGAAAATGGATTTTTGGGACTGTACCACAAATGATTCAAAATGTCAAATGGATCGTGCCTCATGTTGAATAACCACTTTTTAACCCCTCAGAGTGACCAAAATTGCAATTTTTACAGAGTTTTGCTTACTCAAAAGATTCAATTTTGACCAATTTCAGGCACAGAAATGACTTTAAATACACTTATTTTAGTCGAAAAGGTCATAATTCACATCCAACAGTCATTTGGAGTCAAAAGATTAAATGTTAAAATTTCATCTATATTGACCATTTTGGGAACGTTCGACAGGTCCGGAGTCATCGTTTTTCATCAGAAAATGGATTTTTGGGACTGTACCAAAAATGATTCAAAATGTCAATTGGATCGTGCCTCATGTTGAATAACCACTTTTTAACCCCTCAGAGTGACCAAAATGGCCATTTTTACAGAGTTTTGCTTACTCAAAAGCTTCAATTTTGACCAATTTCAGGCACATAAATGACTTTAAACACACTTATTTTAGTTGAAAAAGTCATAATTCACATCCAACAGTCATTTAGAGTCAAAAGATTAAATGTTAAAATTTCATCCATATTGACCATTTTGGAAACGTTCGACAGGTCCGGAGTCATCGTTTTTAATCAGAAAATTGATTTTTGGGACTGTACCAAAAATGATTCAAAATGTCAAATGGATCATGCCTCATGTTGAATAACCACTTTTTAACCCCTCAGATTGACCAAAATTGCCATTTTTACAGAGTTTTTGCTTATTCAAAAGCTTTAATTTTGACCAATTTCAGGCACATAAATGACTTTAAACACACTTGATTTAGTTGAAAAAGTCATAATTCACATCCAACAGTCATTTAGAGTCAAAAGATTAAATGTTAAAATTTCATCCATATTGACCATTTTGGAAACGTTCGACAGGTCCGGAGTCATCGTTTTTCATCAGAAAATGGATTTTTGGGACTGTACCAAAAATGATTCAAAATGTCAAATGGATCGTGCCTCATGTTGAATAACCACTTTTTAACCCCTCAGAGTGACCAAAATTGCCATTTTTACAGAGTTTTTGCTTATTCAAAAGCTTTAATTGTGACCAATTTCAGGCACATAAATGACTTTAAACACACTTATTTTAGTTGAAAAAGTCATAATTCACATCCAACAGTCATTTAGAGTCTAAAGATTAAATGTTAAAATTTCATCCATATTGACCATTTTGTGAACGTTCGACAGGTCCGGAGTCATCGTTTTTCATCAGAAAATTGATTTTTGGGACTGTACCAAAAATGATTCAAAATGTCAAATGGATCGTGCCTCATGTTGAATAACCACTTTTTAACCCCTCAGAGTGACCAACATTGCCATTTTTACAGAGTTTCGCTTACTCAAAAGCTTCAATTTTGACCAATTTCAGGCACAGAAATGACTTTAAACACACTTATTTTAGTCGAAAAGGTCATAATTCACATCCAACAGTCATTTGGAGTCAAAAGATTAAATGTTAAAATTTCATCCATATTGACCATTATGGGAACGTTCGACAAGTTCGGAGTCATCGTTTTTCATCAGAAAATGGATTTTTGGGACTGTACCAAAAATGATTCAAAATGTCAATTGGATCGTGCCTCATGTTGAATAACCACTTTTTAACCCCACAGAGTGACCAAAATGGCCATTTTTACAGAGTTTTGCTTACTCAAAAGCTTCAATTTTGACCAATTTCAGGCACATAAATGACTTTAAACACACTTATTTTAGTTGAAAAAGTCATAATTCACATCCAACAGTCATTTAGAGTCAAAAGATTAAATGTTAAAATTTCATTCATATTGACCATTTTGGAAACGTTCGACAGGTCCGGAGTCATCGTTTTTCATCAGAAAATGGATTTTTGGGACTGTACCAAAAATGATTCAAAATGTCAAATGGATCGTGCCTCATGTTGAATAACCACTTTTTAACCCCTCAGAGTGACCAAAATTGCCATTTTTACAGAGTTTTTGCTTATTCAAAAGCTTTAATTGTGACCAATTTCAGGCACATAAATGACTTTAAACACACTTATTTTAGTTGAAAAAGTCATAATACCCATCCAACAGTCATTTGGAGTCAAAAGATTAAATGTTAAAATTTCATCCATATTGACCATTTTGGAAACGTTCGACAGGTCCGGAGTCATCGTTTTTCATCAGAAAATTGATTTTTGGGACTGTACCAAAAATGATTCAAAATGTCAAATGGATCGTGCCTCATGTTGAATAACGACTTTTTAACCCCTCAGAGTGACCAAAATTGCCATTTTTACAGAGTTTTGCTTACTCAAAAGCTTCAATTTTGAACAATTTCAGGCACAGAAATGACTTTAAATACACTTATTTTAGTCGAAAAGGTCATAATTCACATCCAACAGTCATTTGGAGTCAAAAGATTAAATGTTAAAATTTCATCCATATTGACCATTTTGGAATCGTTCGACAGGTCCGGAGTCATCGTTTTTCATCAGAAAATGGATTTTTGGGACTGTACCAAAAATGATTCAAAATGTCAAATGGATCGTGCCTCATGTTGAATAACCACTTTTTAACCCCTCAGAGTGACCAAAATTTCCATTTTTACAGAGTTTTGCTTACTCAAAAGCTTCAATTTTGACCAATTTCAGGCACATAAATGACTTTAAACACACTTATTTTAGTTGAAAAAGTCATAATTCCCATCCAACAGTCATTTGGAGTCAAAAGATTAAATGTTAAAATTTCATCCATATTGACCATTTTGGGAACGTTCGACAGGTCCGGAGTCATCGTTTTTCATCAGAAAATGGATTTTTGGGACTGTACCAAAAATGATTCAAAATGTCAAATGGATCGTGCCTCATGTTGAATAACCACTTTTTAACCCCTCAGAGTGACCAAAATTGCCATTTTTACAGAGTTTTTGCTTATTCAAAAGCTTTAATTTTGACCAATTTCAGGCACATAAATGACTTTAAACACACGTATTTTAGTTGAAAAAGTCATAATTCACATCCAACAGTCATTTAGAGTCAAAAGATTAAATGTTAAAATTTCATCCATATTGACCATTTTGGGAATGTTCGACAGGTCCGGAGTCATTGTTTTTCATCAGAAAATGGATTTTTGGGACTGTACCAAAAATGATTCAAAATGTCAAATGGATCGTGCCTCATGTTGAATAACCACTTTTTAACCCCTCAGAGTGACCAACATTGCCATTTTTACAGAGTTTCGCTTACTCAAAAGCTTCAATTTTGACCAATTTCAGGCACAGAAATGACTTTAAACACACTTATTTTAGTCGAAAAGGTCATAATTCACATCCAACAGTCATTTGGAGTCAAAAGATTAAATGTTAAAATTTCATCCATATTGACCATTATGGGAACGTTCGACAAGTTCGGAGTCATCGTTTTTCATCAGAAAATGGATTTTTGGGACTGTACCAAAAATGATTCAAAATGTCAATTGGATCGTGCCTCGTGTTGAATAACCACTTTTTAACCCCACAGAGTGACCAAAATGGCCAATTTTACAGAGTTTTGCTTACTCAAAAGCTTCAATTTTGACCAATTTCAGGCACATAAATGACTTTAAACACACTTATTTTAGTTGAAAAAGTCATAATTCACATCCAACAGTCATTTAGAGTCTAAAGATTAAATGTTAAAATTTCATCCATATTGACCATTTTGTGAACGTTCGACAGGTCCGGAGTCATCGTTTTTCATCAGAAAATGGATTTTTGGGACTGTACAAAAAATGATTCAAAATGTCAAATGGATCGTGCCTCATGTTGAATAACCACTTTTTAACCCCTCAGTGTGACCAAAATGGCCATTTTTACAGAGTTTTGCTTACTCAAAAGCTTCAATTTTGACCAATTTCAGGCACATAAATGACTTTAAACACACTTATTTTAGTTGAAAAAGTCATAATTCCCGTCCAACAGTCATTTGGAGTCAAAAGATTAAATGTTAAAATTTCATCCATATTGACCATTTTGGAAACGTTCGACAGGTCCGGAGTCATCGTTTTTCATCAGAAAATGGATTTTTGGGACTGTACCAAAAATGATTCAAAATGTCAAATGGATCGTGCCTCATGTTGAATAACCACTTTTTAACCCCTCAGAGTGACCAAAATTGCAATTTTTACAGAGTTTTGCTTACTCAAAAGCTTCAATTTTGACCAATTTCAGGCACAGAAATGACTTTAAATACACTTATTTTAGTTGAAAAAGTCATAATTCACATCCAACAGTCATTTAGAGTCAAAAGATTAAATGTTAAAATTTCATTCATATTGACCATTTTGGAAACGTTCGACAGGTCCGGAGTCATCGTTTTTCATCAGAAAATGGATTTTTGGGACTGTACCAAAAATGATTCAAAATGTCAATTGGATCGTGCCTCGTGTTGAATAACCACTTTTTAACCCCACAGAGTGACCAAAATGGCCATTTTTACAGAGTTTTGCTTACTCAAAAGCTTCAATTTTGACCAATTTCAGGCACATAAATGACTTTAAACACACTTATTTTAGTTGAAAAAGTCATAATTCACATCCAACAGTCATTTAGAGTCAAAAGATTAAATGTTAAAATTTCATTCATATTGACCATTTTGGAAACGTTCGACAGGTCCGGAGTCATCGTTTTTCATCAGAAAATGGATTTTTGGGACTGTACCAAAAATGATTCAAAATGTCAAATGGATCGTGCCTCATGTTGAATAACCACTTTTTAACCCCTCAGAGTGACCAAAATTGCCATTTTTACAGAGTTTTTGCTTATTCAAAAGCTTTAATTGTGACCAATTTCAGGCACATAAATGACTTTAAACACACTTATTTTAGTTGAAAAAATCATAATTCACATCCAACAGTCATTTAGAGTCTAAAGATTAAATGTTAAAATTTCATCCATATTGACCATTTTGTGAACGTTCGACAGGTCCGGAGTCATCGTTTTTCATCAGAAAATGGATTTTTGGGACTGTACCAAAAATGATTCAAAATGTCAAATGGATCGTGCCTCATGTTGAATAACCACTTTTTAACCCCTCAGAGTGACCAAAATGGCCATTTTTACAGAGTTTTGCTTACTCAAAAGCTTCAATTTTGACCAATTTCTGGCACATTAATGACTTTAAACACACTTATTTTAGTTGAAAAAGTCATAATTCCCATCCAACAGTCATTTGGAGTCAAAAGATTAAATGTTAAAATTTCATCCATATTGACCATTTTGGAAACGTTCGACAGGTCCGGAGTCATCGTTTTTCATCAGAAAATGGATTTTTGGGACTGTACCAAAAATGATTCAAAATGTCAAATGGATCGTGCCTCATGTTGAATAACCACTTTTTAACCCCTCAGAGTGACCAAAATTGCAATTTTTACAGAGTTTTGCTTACTCAAAAGCTTCAATTTTGACCAATTTCAGGCACAGAAATGACTTTAAATACACTTATTTTAGTCGAAAAGGTCATAATTCACATCCAACAGTCATTTGGAGTCAAAAGATTAAATGTTAAAATTTCATCCATATTGACCATTTTGGGAACGTTCGACAGGTCCGGAGTCATCGTTTTTCATCAGAAAATGGATTTTTGGGACTGTACCAAAAATGATTCAAAATGTCAATTGGATCGTGCCTCATGTTGAATAACCACTTTTTAACCCCTCAGAGTGACCAAAATGGCCATTTTTACAGAGTTTTGCTTACTCAAAAGCTTCAATTTTGACCAATTTCAGGCACATAAATGACTTTAAACACACTTATTTTAGTTGAAAAAGTCATAATTCACATCCAACAGTCATTTAGAGTCAAAAGATTAAATGTTAAAATTTCATCCATATTGACCATTTTGGAAACGTTCGACAGGTCCGGAGTCATCGTTTTTAATCAGAAAATTGATTTTTGGGACTGTACCAAAAATGATTCAAAATGTCAAATGGATCATGCCTCATGTTGAATAACCACTTTTTAACCCCTCAGATTGACCAAAATTGCCATTTTTACAGAGTTTTTGCTTATTCAAAAGCTTTAATTTTGACCAATTTCAGGCACATAAATGACTTTAAACACACTTATTTTAGTTGAAAAAGTCATAATTCACATCCAACAGTCATTTAGAGTCAAAAGATTAAATGTTAAAATTTCATCCATATTGACCATTTTGGAATCGTTCGACAGGTCCGGAGTCATCGTTTTTCATCAGAAAATGGATTTTTGGGACTGTACCAAAAATGATTCAAAATGTCAATTGGATCGTGCCTCATGTTGAATAACCACTTTGTAACCCCTCAGAGTGACCAAAATGGCCATTTTTACAGAGTTTTGCTTACTCAAAAGCTTCAATTTTGACCAATTTCAGGCACATAAATGACTTTAAACACACTTGATTTAGTTGAAAAAGTCATAATTCACATCCAACAGTCATTTAGAGTCAAAAGATTAAATGTTAAAATTTCATCCATATTGACCATTTTGGAAACGTTCGACAGGTCCGGAGTCATCGTTTTTCATCAGAAAATGGATTTTTGGGACTGTACCAAAAATGATTCAAAATGTCAAATGGATCGTGCCTCATGTTGAATAACCACTTTTTAACCCCTCAGAGTGACCAAAATTGCCATTTTTACAGAGTTTTTGCTTATTCAAAAGCTTTAATTGTGACCAATTTCAGGCACATAAATGACTTTAAACACACTTATTTTAGTTGAAAAAGTCATAATTCACATCCAACAGTCATTTAGAGTCTAAAGATTAAATGTTAAAATTTCATCCATATTGACCATTTTGTGAACGTTCGACAGGTCCGGAGTCATCGTTTTTCATCAGAAAATTGATTTTTGGGACTGTACCAAAAATGATTCAAAATGTCAAATGGATCGTGCCTCATGTTGAATAACCACTTTTTAACCCCTCAGAGTGACCAACATTGCCATTTTTACAGAGTTTCGCTTACTCAAAAGCTTCAATTTTGACCAATTTCAGGCACAGAAATGACTTTAAACACACTTATTTTAGTCGAAAAGGTCATAATTCACATCCAACAGTCATTTGGAGTCAAAAGATTAAATGTTAAAATTTCATCCATATTGACCATTATGGGAACGTTCGACAAGTTCGGAGTCATCGTTTTTCATCAGAAAATGGATTTTTGGGACTGTACCAAAAATGATTCAAAATGTCAATTGGATCGTGCCTCGTGTTGAATAACCACTTTTTAACCCCACAGAGTGACCAAAATGGCCATTTTTACAGAGTTTTGCTTACTCAAAAGCTTCAATTTTGACCAATTTCAGGCACATAAATGACTTTAAACACACTTATTTTAGTTGAAAAAGTCATAATTCACATCCAACAGTCATTTAGAGTCAAAAGATTAAATGTTAAAATTTCATTCATATTGACCATTTTGGAAACGTTCGACAGGTCCGGAGTCATCGTTTTTCATCAGAAAATGGATTTTTGGGACTGTACCAAAAATGATTCAAAATGTCAAATGGATCGTGCCTCATGTTGAATAACCACTTTTTAACCCCTCAGAGTGACCAAAATTGCCATTTTTACAGAGTTTTTGCTTATTCAAAAGCTTTAATTGTGACCAATTTCAGGCACATAAATGACTTTAAACACACTTATTTTAGTTGAAAAAGTCATAATTCACATCCAACAGTCATTTAGAGTCTAAAGATTAAATGTTAAAATTTCATCCATATTGACCATTTTGTGAACGTTCGACAGGTCCGGAGTCATCGTTTTTCATCAGAAAATGGATTTTTGGGACTGTACCAAAAATGATTCAAAATGTCAAATGGATCGTGCCTCATGTTGAATAACCACTTTTTAACCCCTCAGAGTGACCAAAATGGCCATTTTTACAGAGTTTTGCTTACTCAAAAGCTTCAATTTTGACCAATTTCAGGCACATAAATGACTTTAAACACACTTATTTTAGTTGAAAAAGTCATAATACCCATCCAACAGTCATTTGGAGTCAAAAGATTAAATGTTAAAATTTCATCCATATTGACCATTTTGGAAACGTTCGACAGGTCCGGAGTCATCGTTTTTCATCAGAAAATGGATTTTTGGGACTGTACCAAAAATGATTCAAAATGTCAAATGGATCGTGCCTCATGTTGAATAACGACTTTTTAACCCCTCAGAGTGACCAAAATTGCCATTTTTACAGAGTTTTGCTTACTCAAAAGCTTCAATTTTGAACAATTTCAGGCACAGAAATGACTTTAAATACACTTATTTTAGTCGAAAAGGTCATAATTCACATCCAACAGTCATTTGGAGTCAAAAGATTAAATGTTAAAATTTCATCCATATTGACCATTTTGGAATCGTTCGACAGGTCCGGAGTCATCGTTTTTCATCAGAAAATGGATTTTTGGGACTGTACCAAAAATGATTCAAAATGTCAATTGGATCGTGCCTCATGTTGAATAACCACTTTTTAACCCCTCAGAGTGACCAAAATGGCCATTTTTACAGAGTTTTGCTTACTCAAAAGCTTTAATTTTGATCAATTTCAGGCGCATAAATGATTTTAAACACACTTATTTTAGTTGAAAAAGTCATAATTCACATCCAACAGTCATTTAGAGTCAAAAGATTACATGTTAAAATTTCATCCATATTGACCATTTTGGAATCGTTCGACAGGTCCGGAGTCATCGTTTTTCATCAGAAAATGGATTTTTGGGACTGTACCAAAAATGATTCAAAATGTCAATTGGATCGTGCCTCATGTTGAATAACCACTTTGTAACCCCTCAGAGTGACCAAAATGGCCATTTTTACAGAGTTTTGCTTACTCAAAAGCTTCAATTTTGACCAATTTCAGGCACATAAATGACTTTAAACACACTTGATTTAGTTGAAAAAGTCATAATTCACATCCAACAGTCATTTAGAGTCAAAAGATTAAATGTTAAAATTTCATCCATATTGACCATTTTGGAAACGTTCGACAGGTCCGGAGTCATCGTTTTTCATCAGAAAATAGATTTTTGGGACTGTACCAAAAATGATTCAAAATGTCAAATGGATCGTGCCTCATGTTGAATAACCACTTTTTAACCCCTCAGAGTGACCAAAATTGCCATTTTTACAGAGTTTTTGCTTATTCAAAAGCTTTAATTGTGACCAATTTCAGGCACATAAATGACTTTAAACACACTTATTTTAGTTGAAAAAGTCATACTTCACATCCAACAGTCATTTAGAGTCTAAAGATTAAATGTTAAAATTTCATCCATATTGACCATTTTGTGAACGTTCGACAGGTCCGGAGTCATCGTTTTTCATCAGAAAATTGATTTTTGGGACTGTACCAAAAATGATTCAAAATGTCAAATGGATCGTGCCTCATGTTGAATAACCACTTTTTAACCCCTCAGAGTGACCAAAATTTCCATTTTTACAGAGTTTTGCTTACTCAAAAGCTTCAATTTTGACCAATTTCAGGCACATAAATGACTTTAAACACACTTATTTTAGTTGAAAAAGTCATAATTCCCATCCAACAGTCATTTGGAGTCAAAAGATTAAATGTTAACATTTCATCCATATTGACCATTTTGGGAACGTTCGACAGGTCCGGAGTCATCGTTTTTCATCAGAAAATGGATTTTTGGGACTGTACCAAAAATGATTCAAAATGTCAAATGGATCGTGCCTCATGTTGAATAACCACTTTTTAACCCCTCAGAGTGACCAAAATTGCCATTTTTACAGAGTTTTTGCTTATTCAAAAGCTTTAATTTTGACCAATTTCAGGCACATAAATGACTTTAAACACACGTATTTTAGTTGAAAAAGTCATAATTCACATCCAACAGTCATTTAGAGTCAAAAGATTAAATGTTAAAATTTCATCCATATTGACCATTTTGGGAATGTTCGACAGGTCCGGAGTCATTGTTTTTCATCAGAAAATGGATTTTTGGGACTGTACCAAAAATGATTCAAAATGTCAAATGGATCGTGCCTCATGTTGAATAACCACTTTTTAACCCCTCAGAGTGACCAACATTGCCATTTTTACAGAGTTTCGCTTACTCAAAAGCTTCAATTTTGACCAATTTCAGGCACAGAAATGACTTTAAACACACTTATTTTAGTCGAAAAGGTCATAATTCACATCCAACAGTCATTTGGAGTCAAAAGATTAAATGTTAAAATTTCATCCATATTGACCATTATGGGAACGTTCGACAAGTTCGGAGTCATCGTTTTTCATCAGAAAATGGATTTTTGGGACTGTACCAAAAATGATTCAAAATGTCAATTGGATCGTGCCTCGTGTTGAATAACCACTTTTTAACCCCACAGAGTGACCAAAATGGCCATTTTTACAGAGTTTTGCTTACTCAAAAGCTTCAATTTTGACCAATTTCAGGCACATAAATGACTTTAAACACACTTATTTTAGTTGAAAAAGTCATAATTCACATCCAACAGTCATTTAGAGTCTAAAGATTAAATGTTAAAATTTCATCCATATTGACCATTTTGTGAACGTTCGACAGGTCCGGAGTCATCGTTTTTCATCAGAAAATGGATTTTTGGGACTGTACCAAAAATGATTCAAAATGTCAAATGGATCGTGCCTCATGTTGAATAACCACTTTTTAACCCCTCAGAGTGACCAAAATTGCAATTTTTACAGAGTTTTGCTTACTCAAAAGCTTCAATTTTGACCAATTTCAGGCACAGAAATGACTTTAAATACACTTATTTTAGTCGAAAAGGTCATAATTCACATCCAACAGTCATTTGGAGTCAAAAGATTAAATGTTAAAATTTCATCCATATTGACCATTTTGGGAACGTTCGACAGGTCCGGAGTCATCGTTTTTCATCAGAAAATGGATTTTTGGGACTGTACCAAAAATGATTCAAAATGTCAATTGGATCGTGCCTCATGTTGAATAACCACTTTTTAACCCCTCAGAGTGACCAAAATGGCCATTTTTACAGAGTTTTGCTTACTCAAAAGCTTCAATTTTGACCAATTTCAGGCACATAAATGACTTTAAACACACTTATTTTAGTTGAAAAAGTCATAATTCACATCCAACAGTCATTTAGAGTCAAAAGATTAAATGTTAAAATTTCATCCATATTGACCATTTTGGAAACGTTCGACAGGTCCGGAGTCATCGTTTTTAATCAGAAAATTGATTTTTGGGACTGTACCAAAAATGATTCAAAATGTCAAATGGATCATGCCTCATGTTGAATAACCACTTTTTAACCCCTCGGATTGACCAAAATTGCCATTTTTACAGAGTTTTTGCTTATTCAAAAGCTTTAATTTTGACCAATTTCAGGCACATAAATGACTTTAAACACACTTATTTTAGTTGAAAAAGTCATAATTCACATCCAACAGTCATTTAGAGTCAAAAGATTAAATGTTAAAATTTCATCCATATTGACCATTTTGGAATCGTTCGACAGGTCCGGAGTCATCGTTTTTCATCAGAAAATGGATTTTTGGGACTGTACCAAAAATGATTCAAAATGTCAATTGGATCGTGCCTCATGTTGAATAACCACTTTGTAACCCCTCAGAGTGACCAAAATGGCCATTTTTACAGAGTTTTGCTTACTCAAAAGCTTCAATTTTGACCAATTTCAGGCACATAAATGACTTTAAACACACTTGATTTAGTTGAAAAAGTCATAATTCACATCCAACAGTCATTTAGAGTCAAAAGATTAAATGTTAAAATTTCATCCATATTGACCATTTTGGAAACGTTCGACAGGTCCGGAGTCATCGTTTTTCATCAGAAAATGGATTTTTGGGACTGTACCAAAAATGATTCAAAATGTCAAATGGATCGTGCCTCATGTTGAATAACCACTTTTTAACCCCTCAGAGTGACCAAAATTGCCATTTTTACAGAGTTTTTGCTTATTCAAAAGCTTTAATTGTGACCAATTTCAGGCACATAAATGACTTTAAACACACTTATTTTAGTTGAAAAAGTCATAATTCACATCCAACAGTCATTTAGAGTCTAAAGATTAAATGTTAAAATTTCATCCATATTGACCATTTTGTGAACGTTCGACAGGTCCGGAGTCATCGTTTTTCATCAGAAAATGGATTTTTGGGACTGTACCAAAAATGATTCAAAATGTCAAATGGATCGTGCCTCATGTTGAATAACCACTTTTTAACCCCTCAGATTGACCAAAATTGCCATTTTTACAGAGTTTTTGCTGATTCAAAAGCTTTAATTTTGATCAATTTCAGGCGCATAAATGATTTTAAACACACTTATTTTAGTTGAAAAAGTCATAATTCACATCCAACAGTCATTAAGAGTCAAAAGATTACATGTTAAAATTTCATCCATATTGACCATTTTGGAATCGTTCGACAGGTCCGGAGTCATCGTTTTTCATCAGAAAATGGATTTTTGGGACTGTACCAAAAATGATTCAAAATGTCAAATGGATCGTGCCTCATGTTGAATAACCACTTTTTAACCCCTCAGAGTGACCAAAATTGCCATTTTTACAGAGTTTTTGCTTATTCAAAAGCTTTAATTGTGACCAATTTCAGGCACATAAATGACTTTAAACACACTTATTTTAGTTGAAAAAGTCATAATTCACATCCAACAGTCATTTAGAGTCTAAAGATTAAATGTTAAAATTTCATCCATATTGACCATTTTGTGAACGTTCGACAGGTCCGGAGTCATCGTTTTTCATCAGAAAATGGATTTTTGGGACTGTACCAAAAATGATTCAAAATGTCAAATGGATCGTGCCTCATGTTGAATAACCACTTTTTAACCCCTCAGATTGACCAAAATGGCCATTTTTACAGAGTTTTGCTTACTCAAAAGCTTTAATTTTGATCAATTTCAGGCGCATAAATGATTTTAAACACACTTATTTTAGTTGAAAAAGTCATAATTCACATCCAACAGTCATTAAGAGTCAAAAGATTACATGTTAAAATTTCATCCATATTGACCATTTTGGAATCGTTCGACAGGTCCGGAGTCATCGTTTTTCATCAGAAAATGGATTTTTGGGACTGTACCAAAAATGATTCAAAATGTCAAATGGATCGTGCCTCATGTTGAATAACCACTTTTTAACCCCTCAGAGTGACCAAAATTGCCATTTTTACAGAGTTTTTGCTTATTCAAAAGCTTTAATTGTGACCAATTTCAGGCACATAAATGACTTTAAACACACTTATTTTAGTTGAAAAAGTCATAATTCACATCCAACAGTCATTTAGAGTCTAAAGATTAAATGTTAAAATTTCATCCATATTGACCATTTTGTGAACGTTCGACAGGTCCGGAGTCATCGTTTTTCATCAGAAAATGGATTTTTGGGACTGTACCAAAAATGATTCAAAATGTCAAATGGATCGTGCCTCATGTTGAATAACCACTTTTTAAGCCCTCAGAGTGACCAAAATTGCCATTTTTACAGAGTTTTTGCTTATTCAAAAGCTTTAATTTTGACCAATTTCAGGCACATAAATGACTTTAAACACACGTATTTTAGTTGAAAAAGTCATAATTCACATCCAACAGTCATTTAGAGTCAAAAGATTAAATGTTAAAATTTCATCCATATTGACCATTTTGGGAATGTTCGACAGGTCCGGAGTCATTGTTTTTCATCAGAAAATGGATTTTTGGGACTGTACCAAAAATGATTCAAAATGTCAAATGGATCGTGCCTCATGTTGAATAACCACTTTTTAACCCCTCAGAGTGACCAACATTGCCATTTTTACAGAGTTTCGCTTACTCAAAAGCTTCAATTTTGACCAATTTCAGGCACAGAAATGACTTTAAACACACTTATTTTAGTCGAAAAGGTCATAATTCACATCCAACAGTCATTTGGAGTCAAAAGATTAAATGTTAAAATTTCATCCATATTGACCATTATGGGAACGTTCGACAAGTTCGAAGTCATCGTTTTTCATCAGAAAATGGATTTTTGGGACTGTACCAAAAATGATTCAAAATGTCAATTGGATCGTGCCTCGTGTTGAATAACCACTTTTTAACCCCACAGAGTGACCAAAATGGCCATTTTTACAGAGTTTTGCTTACTCAAAAGCTTCAATTTTGACCAATTTCAGGCACATAAATGACTTTAAACACACTTATTTTAGTTGAAAAAGTCATAATTCACATCCAACAGTCATTTAGAGTCAAAAGATTAAATGTTAAAATTTCATTCATATTGACCATTTTGGAAACGTTCGACAGGTCCGGAGTCATCGTTTTTCATCAGAAAATGGATTTTTGGGACTGTACCAAAAATGATTCAAAATGTCAAATGGATCGTGCCTCATGTTGAATAACCACTTTTTAACCCCTCAGAGTGACCAAAATTGCCATTTTTACAGAGTTTTTGCTTATTCAAAAGCTTTAATTGTGACCAATTTCAGGCACATAAATGACTTTAAACACACTTATTTTAGTTGAAAAAGTCATAATTCACATCCAACAGTCATTTAGAGTCTAAAGATTAAATGTTAAAATTTCATCCATATTGACCATTTTGTGAACGTTCGACAGGTCCGGAGTCATCGTTTTTCATCAGAAAATGGATTTTTGGGACTGTACCAAAAATGATTCAAAATGTCAAATGGATCGTGCCTCATGTTGAATAACCACTTTTTAACCCCTCAGAGTGACCAAAATGGCCATTTTTACAGAGTTTTGCTTACTCAAAAGCTTCAATTTTGACCAATTTCAGGCACATAAATGACTTTAAACACACTTATTTTAGTTGAAAAAGTCATAATACCCATCCAACAGTCATTTGGAGTCAAAAGATTAAATGTTAAAATTTCATCCATATTGACCATTTTGGAAACGTTCGACAGGTCCGGAGTCATCGTTTTTCATCAGAAAATGGATTTTTGGGACTGTACCAAAAATGATTCAAAATGTCAAATGGATCGTGCCTCATGTTGAATAACGACTTTTTAACCCCTCAGAGTGACCAAAATTGCCATTTTTACAGAGTTTTGCTTACTCAAAAGCTTCAATTTTGAACAATTTCAGGCACAGAAATGACTTTAAATACACTTATTTTAGTCGAAAAGGTCATAATTCACATCCAACAGTCATTTGGAGTCAAAAGATTAAATGTTAAAATTTCATCCATATTGACCATTTTGGGAACGTTCGACAGGTCCGGAGTCATCGTTTTTCATCAGAAAATGGATTTTTGGGACTGTACCAAAAATGATTCAAAATGTCAATTGGATCGTGCCTCATGTTGAATAACCACTTTTTAACCCCTCAGAGTGACCAAAATGGCCATTTTTACAGAGTTTTGCTTACTCAAAAGCTTCAATTTTGACCAATTTCAGGCACATAAATGACTTTAAACACACTTATTTTAGTTGAAAAAGTCATAATTCACATCCAACAGTCATTTAGAGTCAAAAGATTAAATGTTAAAATTTCATCCATATTGACCATTTTGGAAACGTTCGACAGGTCCGGAGTCATCGTTTTTCATCAGAAAATTGATTTTTGGGACTGTACCAAAAATGATTCAAAATGTCAAATGGATCGTGCCTCATGTTGAATAACCACTTTTTAACCCCTCAGATTGACCAAAATTGCCATTTTTACAGAGTTTTTGCTTATTCAAAAGCTTTAATTTTGACCAATTTCAGGCACATAAATGACTTTAAACACACTTATTTTAGTTGAAAAAGTCATAATTCACATCCAACAGTCATTTAGAGTCAAAAGATTAAATGTTAAAATTTCATCCATATTGACCATTTTGGAATCGTTCGACAGGTCCGGAGTCATCGTTTTTCATCAGAAAATGGATTTTTGGGACTGTACCAAAAATGATTCAAAATGTCAATTGGATCGTGCCTCATGTTGAATAACCACTTTTTAACCCCTCAGAGTGACCAAAATGGCCATTTTTACAGAGTTTTGCTTACTCAAAAGCTTTAATTTTGATCAATTTCAGGCGCATAAATGATTTTAAACACACTTATTTTAGTTGAAAAAGTCATAATTCACATCCAACAGTCATTTAGAGTCAAAAGATTACATGTTAAAATTTCATCCATATTGACCATTTTGGAATCGTTCGACAGGTCCGGAGTCATCGTTTTTCATCAGAAAATGGATTTTTGGGACTGTACCAAAAATGATTCAAAATGTCAATTGGATCGTGCCTCATGTTGAATAACCACTTTGTAACCCCTCAGAGTGACCAAAATGGCCATTTTTACAGAGTTTTGCTTACTCAAAAGCTTCAATTTTGACCAATTTCAGGCACATAAATGACTTTAAACACACTTGATTTAGTTGAAAAAGTCATAATTCACATCCAACAGTCATTTAGAGTCAAAAGATTAAATGTTAAAATTTCATCCATATTGACCATTTTGGAAACGTTCGACAGGTCCGGAGTCATCGTTTTTCATCAGAAAATAGATTTTTGGGACTGTACCAAAAATGATTCAAAATGTCAAATGGATCGTGCCTCATGTTGAATAACCACTTTTTAACCCCTCAGAGTGACCAAAATTGCCATTTTTACAGAGTTTTTGCTTATTCAAAAGCTTTAATTGTGACCAATTTCAGGCACATAAATGACTTTAAACACACTTATTTTAGTTGAAAAAGTCATAATTCACATCCAACAGTCATTTAGAGTCTAAAGATTAAATGTTAAAATTTCATCCATATTGACCATTTTGTGAACGTTCGACAGGTCCGGAGTCATCGTTTTTCATCAGAAAATTGATTTTTGGGACTGTACCAAAAATGATTCAAAATGTCAAATGGATCGTGCCTCATGTTGAATAACCACTTTTTAACCCCTCAGAGTGACCAAAATTTCCATTTTTACAGAGTTTTGCTTACTCAAAAGCTTCAATTTTGACCAATTTCAGGCACATAAATGACTTTAAACACACGTATTTTAGTTGAAAAAGTCATAATTCACATCCAACAGTCATTTAGAGTCAAAAGATTAAATGTTAAAATTTCATCCATATTGACCATTTTGGGAATGTTCGACAGGTCCGGAGTCATTGTTTTTCATCAGAAAATGGATTTTGGGGACTGTACCAAAAATGATTCAAAATGTCAAATGGATCGTGCCTCATGTTGAATAACCACTTTTTAACCCCTCAGAGTGACCAACATTGCCATTTTTACAGAGTTTTGCTTACTCAAAAGCTTCAATTTTGACCAATTTCAGGCACAGAAATGACTTTAAACACACTTATTTTAGTCGAAAAGGTCATAATTCACATCCAACAGTCATTTGGAGTCAAAAGATTAAATGTTAAAATTTCATCCATATTGACCATTATGGGAACGTTCGACAAGTTCGGAGTCATCGTTTTTCATCAGAAAATGGATTTTTGGGACTGTACCAAAAATGATTCAAAATGTCAATTGGATCGTGCCTCGTGTTGAATAACCACTTTTTAACCCCACAGAGTGACCAAAATGGCCATTTTTACAGAGTTTTGCTTACTCAAAAGCTTCAATTTTGACCAATTTCAGGCACATAAATGACTTTAAACACACTTATTTTAGTTGAAAAAGTCATAATTCACATCCAACAGTCATTTAGAGTCAAAAGATTAAATGTTAAAATTTCATTCATATTGACCATTTTGGAAACGTTCGACAGGTCCGGAGTCATCGTTTTTCATCAGAAAATGGATTTTTGGGACTGTACCAAAAATGATTCAAAATGTCAAATGGATCGTGCCTCATGTTGAATAACCACTTTTTAACCCCTCAGAGTGACCAAAATTGCCATTTTTACAGAGTTTTTGCTTATTCAAAAGCTTTAATTGTGACCAATTTCAGGCACATAAATGACTTTAAACACACTTATTTTAGTTGAAAAAGTCATAATTCACATCCAACAGTCATTTAGAGTCTAAAGATTAAATGTTAAAATTTCATCCATATTGACCATTTTGTGAACGTTCGACAGGTCCGGAGTCATCGTTTTTCATCAGAAAATGGATTTTTGGGACTGTACCAAAAATGATTCAAAATGTCAAATGGATCGTGCCTCATGTTGAATAACCACTTTTTAACCCCTCAGAGTGACCAAAATGGCCATTTTTACAGAGTTTTGCTTACTCAAAAGCTTCAATTTTGACCAATTTCAGGCACATAAATGACTTTAAACACACTTATTTTAGTTGAAAAAGTCATAATTCCCATCCAACAGTCATTTGGAGTCAAAAGATTAAATGTTAAAATTTCATCCATATTGACCATTTTGGAAACGTTCGACAGGTCCGGAGTCATCGTTTTTCATCAGAAAATGGATTTTTGGGACTGTACCAAAAATGATTCAAAATGTCAAATGGATCGTGCCTCATGTTGAATAACCACTTTTTAACCCCTCAGAGTGACCAAAATTGCAATTTTTACAGAGTTTTGCTTACTCAAAAGCTTCAATTTTGACCAATTTCAGGCACAGAAATGACTTTAAATACACTTATTTTAGTCGAAAAGGTCATAATTCACATCCAACAGTCATTTGGAGTCAAAAGATTAAATGTTAAAATTTCATCCATATTGACCATTTTGGGAACGTTCGACAGGTCCGGAGTCATCGTTTTTCATCAGAAAATGGATTTTTGGGACTGTACCAAAAATGATTCAAAATGTCAATTGGATCGTGCCTCGTGTTGAATAACCACTTTTTAACCCCTCAGAGTGACCAAAATGGCCATTTTTACAGAGTTTTGCTTACTCAAAAGCTTCAATTTTGACCAATTTCAGGCACATAAATGACTTTAAACACACTTATTTTAGTTGAAAAAGTCATAATTCACATCCAACAGTCATTTAGAGTCAAAAGATTAAATGTTAAAATTTCATCCATATTGACCATTTTGGAAACGTTCGACAGGTCCGGAGTCATCGTTTTTAATCAGAAAATTGATTTTTGGGACTGTACCAAAAATGATTCAAAATGTCAAATGGATCATGCCTCATGTTGAATAACCACTTTTTAACCCCTCAGATTGACCAAAATTGCCATTTTACAGAGTTTTTGCTTATTCAAAAGCTTTAATTTTGACCAATTTCAGGCACATAAATGACTTTAAACACACTTATTTTAGTTGAAAAAGTCATAATTCACATCCAACAGTCATTTAGAGTCAAAAGATTAAATGTTAAAATTTCATCCATATTGACCATTTTGGAATCGTTCGACAGGTCCGGAGTCATCGTTTTTCATCAGAAAATGGATTTTTGGGACTGTACCAAAAATGATTCAAAATGTCAATTGGATCGTGCCTCATGTTGAATAACCACTTTGTAACCCCTCAGAGTGACCAAAATGGCCATTTTTACAGAGTTTTGCTTACTCAAAAGCTTCAATTTTGACCAATTTCAGGCACATAAATGACTTTAAACACACTTGATTTAGTTGAAAAAGTCATAATTCACATCCAACAGTCATTTAGAGTCAAAAGATTAAATGTTAAAATTTCATCCATATTGACCATTTTGGAAACGTTCGACAGGTCCGGAGTCATCGTTTTTCATCAGAAAATTGATTTTTGGGACTGTACCAAAAATGATTCAAAATGTCAAATGGATCGTGCCTCATGTTGAATAACCACTTTTTAACCCCTCAGAGTGACCAACATTGCCATTTTTACAGAGTTTCGCTTACTCAAAAGCTTCAATTTTGACCAATTTCAGGCACAGAAATGACTTTAAACACACTTATTTTAGTCGAAAAGGTCATAATTCACATCCAACAGTCATTTGGAGTCAAAAGATTAAATGTTAAAATTTCATCCATATTGACCATTATGGGAACGTTCGACAAGTTCGGAGTCATCGTTTTTCATCAGAAAATGGATTTTTGGGACTGTACCAAAAATGATTCAAAATGTCAATTGGATCGTGCCTCGTGTTGAATAACCACTTTTTAACCCCACAGAGTGACCAAAATGGCCATTTTTACAGAGTTTTGCTTACTCAAAAGCTTCAATTTTGACCAATTTCAGGCACATAAATGACTTTAAACACACTTATTTTATTTGAAAAAGTCATAATTCACATCCAACAGTCATTTAGAGTCAAAAGATTAAATGTTAAAATTTCATTCATATTGACCATTTTGGAAACGTTCGACAGGTCCGGAGTCATCGTTTTTCATCAGAAAATGGATTTTTGGGACTGTACCAAAAATGATTCAAAATGTCAAATGGATCGTGCCTCATGTTGAATAACCACTTTTTAACCCCTCAGAGTGACCAAAATTGCCATTTTTACAGAGTTTTTGCTTATTCAAAAGCTTTAATTGTGACCAATTTCAGGCACATAAATGACTTTAAACACACTTATTTTAGTTGAAAAAGTCATAATTCACATCCAACAGTCATTTAGAGTCTAAAGATTAAATGTTAAAATTTCATCCATATTGACCATTTTGTGAACGTTCGACAGGTCCGGAGTCATCGTTTTTCATCAGAAAATGGATTTTTGGGACTGTACCAAAAATGATTCAAAATGTCAAATGGATCGTGCCTCATGTTGAATAACCACTTTTTAACCCCTCAGAGTGACCAAAATGGCCATTTTTACAGAGTTTTGCTTACTCAAAAGCTTCAATTTTGACCAATTTCAGGCACATAAATGACTTTAAACACACTTATTTTAGTTGAAAAAGTCATAATACCCATCCAACAGTCATTTGGAGTCAAAAGATTAAATGTTAAAATTTCATCCATATTGACCATTTTGGAAACGTTCGACAGGTCCGGAGTCATCGTTTTTCATCAGAAAATGGATTTTTGGGACTGTACCAAAAATGATTCAAAATGTCAAATGGATCGTGCCTCGTGTTGAATAACGACTTTTTAACCCCTCAGAGTGACCAAAATTGCCATTTTTACAGAGTTTTGCTTACTCAAAAGCTTCAATTTTGAACAATTTCAGGCACAGAAATGACTTTAAATACACTTATTTTAGTCGAAAAGGTCATAATTCACATCCAACAGTCATTTGGAGTCAAAAGATTAAATGTTAAAATTTCATCCATATTGACCATTTTGGAATCGTTCGACAGGTCCGGAGTCATCGTTTTTCATCAGAAAATGGATTTTTGGGACTGTACCAAAAATGATTCAAAATGTCAATTGGATCGTGCCTCATGTTGAATAACCACTTTTTAACCCCTCAGAGTGACCAAAATGGCCATTTTTACAGAGTTTTGCTTACTCAAAAGCTTTAATTTTGATCAATTTCAGGCGCATAAATGATTTTAAACACACTTATTTTAGTTGAAAAAGTCATAATTCACATCCAACAGTCATTTAGAGTCAAAAGATTACATGTTAAAATTTCATCCATATTGACCATTTTGGAATCGTTCGACAGGTCCGGAGTCATCGTTTTTCATCAGAAAATGGATTTTTGGGACTGTACCAAAAATGATTCAAAATGTCAATTGGATCGTGCCTCATGTTGAATAACCACTTTGTAACCCCTCAGAGTGACCAAAATGGCCATTTTTACAGAGTTTTGCTTACTCAAAAGCTTCAATTTTGACCAATTTCAGGCACATAAATGACTTTAAACACACTTGATTTAGTTGAAAAAGTCATAATTCACATCCAACAGTCATTTA
The DNA here is from genome assembly GCF_964263255.1 of Lissotriton vulgaris. Lineage (NCBI taxonomy): Eukaryota > Metazoa > Chordata > Amphibia > Caudata > Salamandridae > Lissotriton > Lissotriton vulgaris. The sequence continues at coordinate 116,006 of NW_028250586.1, read as the reverse complement.
GAGTCAAAAGATTAAATGTTAAAATTTCATCCATATTGACCATTTTGGAAACGTTCGACAGGTCCGGAGTCATCGTTTTTCATCAGAAAATAGATTTTTGGGACTGTACCAAAAATGATTCAAAATGTCAAATGGATCGTGCCTCATGTTGAATAACCACTTTTTAACCCCTCAGAGTGACCAAAATTGCCATTTTTACAGAGTTTTTGCTTATTCAAAAGCTTTAATTGTGACCAATTTCAGGCACATAAATGACTTTAAACACACTTATTTTAGTTGAAAAAGTCATAATTCACATCCAACAGTCATTTAGAGTCTAAAGATTAAATGTTAAAATTTCATCCATATTGACCATTTTGTGAACGTTCGACAGGTCCGGAGTCATCGTTTTTCATCAGAAAATTGATTTTTGGGACTGTACCAAAAATGATTCAAAATGTCAAATGGATCGTGCCTCATGTTGAATAACCACTTTTTAACCCCTCAGAGTGACCAAAATTTCCATTTTTACAGAGTTTTGCTTACTCAAAAGCTTCAATTTTGACCAATTTCAGGCACATAAATGACTTTAAACACACTTATTTTAGTTGAAAAAGTCATAATTCCCATCCAACAGTCATTTGGAGTCAAAAGATTAAATGTTAAAATTTCATCCATATTGACCATTTTGGGAACGTTCGACAGGTCCGGAGTCATCGTTTTTCATCAGAAAATGGATTTTTGGGACTGTACCAAAAATGATTCAAAATGTCAAATGGATCGTGCCTCATGTTGAATAACCACTTTTTAACCCCTCAGAGTGACCAAAATTGCCATTTTTACAGAGTTTTTGCTTATTCAAAAGCTTTAATTTTGACCAATTTCAGGCACATAAATGACTTTAAACACACGTATTTTAGTTGAAAAAGTCATAATTCACATCCAACAGTCATTTAGAGTCAAAAGATTAAATGTTAAAATTTCATCCATATTGACCATTTTGGGAATGTTCGACAGGTCCGGAGTCATTGTTTTTCATCAGAAAATGGATTTTTGGGACTGTACCAAAAATGATTCAAAATGTCAAATGGATCGTGCCTCATGTTGAATAACCACTTTTTAACCCCTCAGAGTGACCAACATTGCCATTTTTACAGAGTTTTGCTTACTCAAAAGCTTCAATTTTGACCAATTTCAGGCACAGAAATGACTTTAAACACACTTATTTTAGTCGAAAAGGTCATAATTCACATCCAACAGTCATTTGGAGTCAAAAGATTAAATGTTAAAATTTCATCCATATTGACCATTATGGGAACGTTCGACAAGTTCGGAGTCATCGTTTTTCATCAGAAAATGGATTTTTGGGACTGTACCAAAAATGATTCAAAATGTCAATTGGATCGTGCCTCGTGTTGAATAACCACTTTTTAACCCCACAGAGTGACCAAAATGGCCATTTTTACAGAGTTTTGCTTACTCAAAAGCTTCAATTTTGACCAATTTCAGGCACATAAATGACTTTAAACACACTTATTTTAGTTGAAAAAGTCATAATTCACATCCAACAGTCATTTAGAGTCTAAAGATTAAATGTTAAAATTTCATCCATATTGACCATTTTGTGAACGTTCGACAGGTCCGGAGTCATCGTTTTTCATCAGAAAATGGATTTTTGGGACTGTACCAAAAATGATTCAAAATGTCAAATGGATCGTGCCTCATGTTGAATAACCACTTTTTAACCCCTCAGAGTGACCAAAATGGCCATTTTTACAGAGTTTTGCTTACTCAAAAGCTTCAATTTTGACCAATTTCAGGCACAAAAAATGACTTTAAACACACTTATTTTAGTTGAAAAAGTCATAATTCCCGTCCAACAGTCATTTGGAGTCAAAAGATTAAATGTTAAAATTTCATCCATATTGACCATTTTGGAAACGTTCGACAGGTCCGGAGTCATCGTTTTTCATCAGAAAATGGATTTTTGGGACTGTACCAAAAATGATTCAAAATGTCAAATGGATCGTGCCTCATGTTGAATAACCACTTTTTAACCCCTCAGAGTGACCAAAATTGCAATTTTTACAGAGTTTTGCTTACTCAAAAGCTTCAATTTTGACCAATTTCAGGCACAGAAATGACTTTAAATACACTTATTTTAGTCGAAAAGGTCATAATTCACATCCAACAGTCATTTGGAGTCAAAAGATTAAATGTTAAAATTTCATCCATATTGACCATTTTGGGAACGTTCGACAGGTCCGGAGTCAACGTTTTTCATCAGAAAATGGATTTTTGGGACTGTACCAAAAATGATTCAAAATGTCAATTGGATCGTGCCTCATGTTGAATAACCACTTTTTAACCCCTCAGAGTGACCAAAATGGCCATTTTTACAGAGTTTTGCTTACTCAAAAGCTTCAATTTTGACCAATTTCAGGCACATAAATGACTTTAAACACACTTATTTTAGTTGAAAAAGTCATAATTCACATCCAACAGTCATTTAGAGTCAAAAGATTAAATGTTAAAATTTCATCCATATTGACCATTTTGGAAACGTTCGACAGGTCCGGAGTCATCGTTTTTAATCAGAAAATTGATTTTTGGGACTGTACCAAAAATGATTCAAAATGTCAAATGGATCATGCCTCATGTTGAATAACCACTTTTTAACCCCTCAGATTGACCAAAATTGCCATTTTTACAGAGTTTTTGCTTATTCAAAAGCTTTAATTTTGACCAATTTCAGGCACATAAATGACTTTAAACACACTTATTTTAGTTGAAAAAGTCATAATTCACATCCAACAGTCATTTAGAGTCAAAAGATTAAATGTTAAAATTTCATCCATATTGACCATTTTGGAATCGTTCGACAGGTCCGGAGTCATCGTTTTTCATCAGAAAATGGATTTTTGGGACTGTACCAAAAATGATTCAAAATGTCAATTGGATCGTGCCTCATGTTGAATAACCACTTTGTAACCCCTCAGAGTGACCAAAATGGCCATTTTTACAGAGTTTTGCTTACTCAAAAGCTTCAATTTTGACCAATTTCAGGCACATAAATGACTTTAAACACACTTGATTTAGTTGAAAAAGTCATAATTCACATCCAACAGTCATTTAGAGTCAAAAGATTAAATGTTAAAATTTCATCCATATTGACCATTTTGGAAACGTTCGACAGGTCCGGAGTCATCGTTTTTCATCAGAAAATGGATTTTTGGGACTGTACCAAAAATGATTCAAAATGTCAAATGGATCGTGCCTCATGTTGAATAACCACTTTTTAACCCCTCAGAGTGACCAAAATTGCCATTTTTACAGAGTTTTTGCTTATTCAAAAGCTTTAATTGTGACCAATTTCAGGCACATAAATGACTTTAAACACACTTATTTTAGTTGAAAAAGTCATAATTCACATCCAACAGTCATTTAGAGTCTAAAGATTAAATGTTAAAATTTCATCCATATTGACCATTTTGTGAACGTTCGACAGGTCCGGAGTCATCGTTTTTCATCAGAAAATTGATTTTTGGGACTGTACCAAAAATGATTCAAAATGTCAAATGGATCGTGCCTCATGTTGAATAACCACTTTTTAACCCCTCAGAGTGACCAACATTGCCATTTTTACAGAGTTTCGCTTACTCGAAAGCTTCAATTTTGACCAATTTCAGGCACAGAAATGACTTTAAACACACTTATTTTAGTCGAAAAGGTCATAATTCACATCCAACAGTCATTTGGAGTCAAAAGATTAAATGTTAAAATTTCATCCATATTGACCATTATGGGAACGTTCGACAAGTTCGGAGTCATCGTTTTTCATCAGAAAATGGATTTTTGGGACTGTACCAAAAATGATTCAAAATGTCAATTGGATCGTGCCTCGTGTTGAATAACCACTTTTTAACCCCACAGAGTGACCAAAATTGCCATTTTTACAGAGTTTTTGCTTATTCAAAAGCTTTAATTGTGACCAATTTCAGGCACATAAATGACTTTAAACACACTTATTTTAGTTGAAAAAGTCATAATTCACATCCAACAGTCATTTAGAGTCTAAAGATTAAATGTTAAAATTTCATCCATATTGACCATTTTGTGAACGTTCGACAGGTCCGGAGTCATCGTTTTTCATCAGAAAATTGATTTTTGGGACTGTACCAAAAATGATTCAAAATGTCAAATGGATCGTGCCTCATGTTGAATAACCACTTTTTAACCCCTCAGAGTGACCAACATTGCCATTTTTACAGAGTTTCGCTTACTCGAAAGCTTCAATTTTGACCAATTTCAGGCACAGAAATGACTTTAAACACACTTATTTTAGTCGAAAAGGTCATAATTCACATCCAACAGTCATTTGGAGTCAAAAGATTAAATGTTAAAATTTCATCCATATTGACCATTATGGGAACGTTCGACAAGTTCGGAGTCATCGTTTTTCATCAGAAAATGGATTTTTGGGACTGTACCAAAAATGATTCAAAATGTCAATTGGATCGTGCCTCGTGTTGAATAACCACTTTTTAACCCCACAGAGTGACCAAAATGGCCATTTTTACAGAGTTTTGCTTACTCAAAAGCTTCAATTTTGACCAATTTCAGGCACATAAATGACTTTAAACACACTTATTTTAGTTGAAAAAGTCATAATTCACATCCAACAGTCATTTAGAGTCAAAAGATTAAATGTTAAAATTTCATTCATATTGACCATTTTGGAAACGTTCGACAGGTCCGGAGTCATCGTTTTTCATCAGAAAATGGATTTTTGGGACTGTACCAAAAATGATTCAAAATGTCAAATGGATCGTGCCTCATGTTGAATAACCACTTTTTAACCCCTCAGAGTGACCAAAATTGCCATTTTTACAGAGTTTTTGCTTATTCAAAAGCTTTAATTGTGACCAATTTCAGGCACATAAATGACTTTAAACACACTTATTTTAGTTGAAAAAGTCATAATTCACATCCAACAGTCATTTAGAGTCTAAAGATTAAATGTTAAAATTTCATCCATATTGACCATTTTGTGAACGTTCGACAGGTCCTGAGTCATCGTTTTTCATCAGAAAATGGATTTTTGGGACTGTACCAAAAATGATTCAAAATGTCAAATGGATCGTGCCTCATGTTGAATAACCACTTTTTAACCCCTCAGAGTGACCAAAATGGCCATTTTTACAGAGTTTTGCTTACTCAAAAGCTTCAATTTTGACCAATTTCAGGCACATAAATGACTTTAAACACACTTATTTTAGTTGAAAAAGTCATAATACCCATCCAACAGTCATTTGGAGTCAAAAGATTAAATGTTAAAATTTCATCCATATTGACCATTTTGGAAACGTTCGACAGGTCCGGAGTCATCGTTTTTCATCAGAAAATGGATTTTTGGGACTGTACCAAAAATGATTCAAAATGTCAATTGGATCGTGCCTCATGTTGAATAACCACTTTTTAACCCCTCAGAGTGACCAAAATGGCCATTTTTACAGAGTTTTGCTTACTCAAAAGCTTTAATTTTGATCAATTTCAGGCGCATAAATGATTTTAAACACACTTATTTTAGTTGAAAAAGTCATAATTCACATCCAACAGTCATTTAGAGTCAAAAGATTACATGTTAAAATTTCATCCATATTGACCATTTTGGAATCGTTCGACAGGTCCGGAGTCATCGTTTTTCATCAGAAAATGGATTTTTGGGACTGTACCAAAAATGATTCAAAATGTCAATTGGATCGTGCCTCATGTTGAATAACCACTTTGTAACCCCTCAGAGTGACCAAAATGGCCATTTTTACAGAGTTTTGCTTACTCAAAAGCTTCAATTTTGACCAATTTCAGGCACATAAATGACTTTAAACACACTTGATTTAGTTGAAAAAGTCATAATTCACATCCAACAGTCATTTAGAGTCAAAAGATTAAATGTTAAAATTTCATCCATATTGACCATTTTGGAAACGTTCGACAGGTCCGGAGTCATCGTTTTTCATCAGAAAATAGATTTTTGGGACTGTACCAAAAATGATTCAAAATGTCAAATGGATCGTGCCTCATGTTGAATAACCACTTTTTAACCCCTCAGAGTGACCAAAATTGCCATTTTTACAGAGTTTTTGCTTATTCAAAAGCTTTAATTGTGACCAATTTCAGGCACATAAATGACTTTAAACACACTTATTTTAGTTGAAAAAGTCATAATTCACATCCAACAGTCATTTGGAGTCTAAAGATTAAATGTTAAAATTTCATCCATATTGACCATTTTGTGAACGTTCGACAGGTCCGGAGTCATCGTTTTTCATCAGAAAATTGATTTTTGGGACTGTACCAAAAATGATTCAAAATGTCAAATGGATCGTGCCTCATGTTGAATAACCACTTTTTAACCCCTCAGAGTGACCAAAATTTCCATTTTTACAGAGTTTTGCTTACTCAAAAGCTTCAATTTTGACCAATTTCAGGCACATAAATGACTTTAAACACACTTATTTTAGTTGAAAAAGTCATAATTCCCATCCAACAGTCATTTGGAGTCAAAAGATTAAATGTTAAAATTTCATCCATATTGACCATTTTGGGAACGTTCGACAGGTCCGGAGTCATCGTTTTTCATCAGAAAATGGATTTTTGGGACTGTACCAAAAATGATTCAAAATGTCAATTGGATCGTGCCTCGTGTTGAATAACCACTTTTTAACCCCACAGAGTGACCAAAATGGCCATTTTTACAGAGTTTTGCTTACTCAAAAGCTTCAATTTTGACCAATTTCAGACACATAAATGACTTTAAACACACTTATTTTAGTTGAAAAAGTCATAATTCACATCCAACAGTCATTTAGAGTCAAAAGATTAAATGTTAAAATTTCATTCATATTGACCATTTTGGAAACGTTCGACAGGTCCGGAGTCATCGTTTTTCATCAGAAAATGGATTTTTGGGACTGTACCAAAAATGATTCAAAATGTCAAATGGATCGTGCCTCATGTTGAATAACCACTTTTTAACCCCTCAGAGTGACCAAAATTGCCATTTTTACAGAGTTTTTGCTTATTCAAAAGCTTTAATTGTGACCAATTTCAGGCACATAAATGACTTTAAACACACTTATTTTAGTTGAAAAAGTCATAATTCACATCCAACAGTCATTTAGAGTCTAAAGATTAAATGTTAAAATTTCATCCATATTGACCATTTTGTGAACGTTCGACAGGTCCGGAGTCATCGTTTTTCATCAGAAAATGGATTTTTGGGACTGTACCAAAAATGATTCAAAATGTCAAATGGATCGTGCCTCATGTTGAATAACCACTTTTTAACCCCTCAGAGTGACCAAAATGGCCATTTTTACAGAGTTTTGCTTACTCAAAAGCTTCAATTTTGACCAATTTCAGGCACATAAATGACTTTAAACACACTTATTTTAGTTGAAAAAGTCATAATTCCCATCCAACAGTCATTTGGAGTCAAAAGATTAAATGTTAAAATTTCATCCATATTGACCATTTTGGAAACGTTCGACAGGTCCGGAGTCATCGTTTTTCATCAGAAAATGGATTTTTGGGACTGTACCAAAAATGATTCAAAATGTCAAATGGATCGTGCCTCATGTTGAATAACCACTTTTTAACCCCTCAGAGTGACCAAAATTGCAATTTTTACAGAGTTTTGCTTACTCAAAAGCTTCAATTTTGACCAATTTCAGGCACAGAAATGACTTTAAATACACTTATTTTAGTCGAAAAGGTCATAATTCACATCCAACAGTCATTTGGAGTCAAAAGATTAAATGTTAAAATTTCATCCATATTGACCATTTTGGGAACGTTCGACAGGTCCGGAGTCATCGTTTTTCATCAGAAAATGGATTTTTGGGACTGTACCAAAAATGATTCAAAATGTCAATTGGATCGTGCCTCATGTTGAATAACCACTTTTTAACCCCTCAGAGTGACCAAAATGGCCATTTTTACAGAGTTTTGCTTACTCAAAAGCTTCAATTTTGACCAATTTCAGGCACATAAATGACTTTAAACACACTTATTTTAGTTGAAAAAGTCATAATTCACATCCAACAGTCATTTAGAGTCAAAAGATTAAATGTTAAAATTTCATCCATATTGACCATTTTGGAAACGTTCGACAGGTCCGGAGTCATCGTTTTTAATCAGAAAATTGATTTTTGGGACTGTACCAAAAATGATTCAAAATGTCAAATGGATCATGCCTCATGTTGAATAACCACTTTTTAACCCCTCAGATTGACCAAAATTGCCATTTTTACAGAGTTTTTGCTTATTCAAAAGCTTTAATTTTGACCAATTTCAGGCACATAAATGACTTTAAACACACTTATTTTAGTTGAAAAAGTCATAATTCACATCCAACAGTCATTTAGAGTCAAAAGATTAAATGTTAAAATTTCATCCATATTGACCATTTTGGAATCGTTCGACAGGTCCGGAGTCATCGTTTTTCATCAGAAAATGGATTTTTGGGACTGTACCAAAAATGATTCAAAATGTCAATTGGATCGTGCCTCATGTTGAATAACCACTTTGTAACCCCTCAGAGTGACCAAAATGGCCATTTTTACAGAGTTTTGCTTACTCAAAAGCTTCAATTTTGACCAATTTCAGGCACATAAATGACTTTAAACACACTTGATTTAGTTGAAAAAGTCATAATTCACATCCAACAGTCATTTAGAGTCAAAAGATTAAATGTTAAAATTTCATCCATATTGACCATTTTGGAAACGTTCGACAGGTCCGGAGTCATCGTTTTTCATCAGAAAATGGATTTTTGGGACTGTACCAAAAATGATTCAAAATGTCAAATGGATCGTGCCTCATGTTGAATAACCACTTTTTAACCCCTCAGAGTGACCAAAATTGCCATTTTTACAGAGTTTTTGCTTATTCAAAAGCTTTAATTGTGACCAATTTCAGGCACATAAATGACTTTAAACACACTTATTTTAGTTGAAAAAGTCATAATTCACATCCAACAGTCATTTAGAGTCTAAAGATTAAATGTTAAAATTTCATCCATATTGACCATTTTGTGAACGTTCGACAGGTCCGGAGTCATCGTTTTTCATCAGAAAATTGATTTTTGGGACTGTACCAAAAATGATTCAAAATGTCAAATGGATCGTGCCTCATGTTGAATAACCACTTTTTAACCCCTCAGAGTGACCAACATTGCCATTTTTACAGAGTTTCGCTTACTCAAAAGCTTCAATTTTGACCAATTTCAGGCACAGAAATGACTTTAAACACACTTATTTTAGTCGAAAAGGTCATAATTCACATCCAACAGTCATTTGGAGTCAAAAGATTAAATGTTAAAATTTCATCCATCTTTGACCATTATGGGAACGTTCGACAAGTTCGGAGTCATCGTTTTTCATCAGAAAATGGATTTTTGGGACTGTACCAAAAATGATTCAAAATGTCAATTGGATCGTGCCTCGTGTTGAATAACCACTTTTTAACCCCACAGAGTGACCAAAATGGCCATTTTTACAGAGTTTTGCTTACTCAAAAGCTTCAATTTTGACCAATTTCAGGCACATAAATGACTTTAAACACACTTATTTTAGTTGAAAAAGTCATAATTCACATCCAACAGTCATTTAGAGTCAAAAGATTAAATGTTAAAATTTCATTCATATTGACCATTTTGGAAACGTTCGACAGGTCCGGAGTCATCGTTTTTCATCAGAAAATGGATTTTTGGGACTGTACCAAAAATGATTCAAAATGTCAAATGGATCGTGCCTCATGTTGAATAACCACTTTTTAACCCCTCAGAGTGACCAAAATTGCCATTTTTACAGAGTTTTTGCTTATTCAAAAGCTTTAATTGTGACCAATTTCAGGCACATAAATGACTTTAAACACACTTATTTTAGTTGAAAAAGTCATAATTCACATCCAACAGTCATTTAGAGTCTAAAGATTAAATGTTAAAATTTCATCCATATTGACCATTTTGTGAACGTTCGACAGGTCCGGAGTCATCGTTTTTCATCAGAAAATGGATTTTTGGGACTGTACCAAAAATGATTCAAAATGTCAAATGGATCGTGCCTCATGTTGAATAACCACTTTTTAACCCCTCAGAGTGACCAAAATGGCCATTTTTACAGAGTTTTGCTTACTCAAAAGCTTCAATTTTGACCAATTTCAGGCACATAAATGACTTTAAACACACTTATTTTAGTTGAAAAAGTCATAATTCCCATCCAACAGTCATTTGGAGTCAAAAGATTAAATGTTAAAATTTCATCCATATTGACCATTTTGGAAACGTTCGACAGGTCCGGAGTCATCGTTTTTCATCAGAAAATGGATTTTTGGGACTGTACCAAAAATGATTCAAAATGTCAAATGGATCGTGCCTCATGTTGAATAACCACTTTTTAACCCCTCAGAGTGACCAAAATTGCCATTTTTACAGAGTTTTGCTTACTCAAAAGCTTCAATTTTGACCAATTTCAGGCACAGAAATGACTTTAAATACACTTATTTTAGTCGAAAAGGTCATAATTCACATCCAACAGTCATTTGGAGTCAAAAGATTAAATGTTAAAATTTCATCCATATTGACCATTTTGGGAACGTTCGACAGGTCCGGAGTCATCGTTTTTCATCAGAAAATGGATTTTTGGGACTGTACCAAAAATGATTCAAAATGTCAATTGGATCGTACCTCATGTTGAATAACCACTTTTTAACCCCTCAGAGTGACCAAAATGGCCATTTTTACAGAGTTTTGCTTACTCAAAAGCTTCAATTTTTACCAATTTCAGGCACATAAATGACTTTAAACACACTTATTTTAGTTGAAAAAGTCATAATTCACATCCAACAGTCATTTAGAGTCAAAAGATTAAATGTTAAAATTTCATCCATATTGACCATTTTGGAAACGTTCGACAGGTCCGGAGTCATCGTTTTTCATCAGAAAATTGATTTTTGGGACTGTACCAAAAATGATTCAAAATGTCAAATGGATCGTGCCTCATGTTGAATAACCACTTTTTAACCCCTCAGATTGACCAAAATTGCCATTTTTACAGAGTTTTTGCTTATTCAAAAGCTTTAATTTTGATCAATTTCAGGCACATAAATGACTTGAAACACACTTATTTTAGTTGAAAAAGTCATAATTCACATCCAACAGTCATTTAGAGTCAAAAGATTAAATGTTAAAATTTCATCCATATTGACCATTTTGGAATCGTTCGACAGGTCCGGAGTCATCGTTTTTCATCAGAAAATGGATTTTTGGGACTGTACCAAAAATGATTCAAAATGTCAATTGGATCGTGCCTCATGTTGAATAACCACTTTTTAACCCCTCAGAGTGACCAAAATGGCAATTTTTACAGAGTTTTGCTTACTCAAAAGCTTTAATTTTGATCAATTTCAGGCGCATAAATGATTTTAAACACACTTATTTTAGTTGAAAAAGTCATAATTCACATCCAACAGTCATTTAGAGTCAAAAGATTACATGTTAAAATTTCATCCATATTGACCATTTTGGAATCGTTCGACAGGTCCGGAGTCATCGTTTTTCATCAGAAAATGGATTTTTGGGACTGTACCAAAAATGATTCAAAATGTCAATTGGATCGTGCCTCATGTTGAATAACCACTTTGTAACCCCTCAGAGTGACCAAAATGGCCATTTTTACAGAGTTTTGCTTACTCAAAAGCTTCAATTTTGACCAATTTCAGGCACATAAATGACTTTAAACACACTTGATTTAGTTGAAAAAGTCATAATTCACATCCAACAGTCATTTAGAGTCAAAAGATTAAATGTTAAAATTTCATTCATATTGACCATTTTGGAAACGTTCGACAGGTCCGGAGTCATCGTTTTTCATCAGAAAATGGATTTTTGGGACTGTACCAAAAATGATTCAAAATGTCAAATGGATCGTGCCTCATGTTGAATAACCACTTTTTAACCCCTCAGAGTGACCAAAATTGCCATTTTTACAGAGTTTTTGCTTATTCAAAAGCTTTAATTGTGACCAATTTCAGGCACATAAATGACTTTAAACACACTTATTTTAGTTGAAAAAGTCATAATTCACATCCAACAGTCATTTAGAGTCTAAAGATTAAATGTTAAAATTTCATCCATATTGACCATTTTGTGAACGTTCGACAGGTCCGGAGTCATCGTTTTTCATCAGAAAATGGATTTTTGGGACTGTACCAAAAATGATTCAAAATGTCAAATGGATCGTGCCTCATGTTGAATAACCACTTTTTAACCCCTCAGAGTGACCAAAATGGCCATTTTTACAGAGTTTTGCTTACTCAAAAGCTTCAATTTTGACCAATTTCAGGCACATAAATGACTTTAAACACACTTATTTTAGTTGAAAAAGTCATAATTCCCATCCAACAGTCATTTGGAGTCAAAAGATTAAATGTTAAAATTTCATCCATATTGACCATTTTGGAAACGTTCGACAGGTCCGGAGTCATCGTTTTTCATCAGAAAATGGATTTTTGGGACTGTACCAAAAATGATTCAAAATGTCAAATGGATCGTGCCTCATGTTGAATAACCACTTTTTAACCCCTCAGAGTGACCAAAATTGCAATTTTTACAGAGTTTTGCTTACTCAAAAGCTTCAATTTTGACCAATTTCAGGCACAGAAATGACTTTAAATACACTTATTTTAGTCGAAAAGGTCATAATTCACATCCAACAGTCATTTGGAGTCAAAAGATTAAATGTTAAAATTTCATCCATATTGACCATTTTGGGAACGTTCGACAGGTCCGGAGTCATCGTTTTTCATCAGAAAATGGATTTTTGGGACTGTACCAAAAATGATTCAAAATGTCAATTGGATCGTGCCTCATGTTGAATAACCACTTTTTAACCCCTCAGAGTGACCAAAATGGCCATTTTTACAGAGTTTTGCTTACTCAAAAGCTTCAATTTTGACCAATTTCAGGCACATAAATGACTTTAAACACACTTATTTTAGTTGAAAAAGTCATAATTCACATCCAACAGTCATTTAGAGTCAAAAGATTAAATGTTAAAATTTCATCCATATTGACCATTTTGGAAACGTTCGACAGGTCCGGAGTCATCGTTTTTAATCAGAAAATTGATTTTTGGGACTGTACCAAAAATGATTCAAAATGTCAAATGGATCATGCCTCATGTTGAATAACCACTTTTTAACCCCTCAGATTGACCAAAATTGCCATTTTTACAGAGTTTTTGCTTATTCAAAAGCTTTAATTTTGACCAATTTCAGGCACATAAATGACTTTAAACACACTTATTTTAGTTGAAAAAGTCATAATTCACATCCAACAGTCATTTAGAGTCAAAAGATTAAATGTTAAAATTTCATCCATATTGACCATTTTGGAATCGTTCGACAGGTCCGGAGTCATCGTTTTTCATCAGAAAATGGATTTTTGGGACTGTACCAAAAATGATTCAAAATGTCAATTGGATCGTGCCTCATGTTGAATAACCACTTTGTAACCCCTCAGAGTGACCAAAATGGCCATTTTTACAGAGTTTTGCTTACTCAAAAGCTTCAATTTTGACCAATTTCAGGCACATAAATGACTTTAAACACACTTGATTTAGTTGAAAAAGTCATAATTCACATCCAACAGTCATTTAGAGTCAAAAGATTAAATGTTAAAATTTCATCCATATTGACCATTTTGGAAACGTTCGACAGGTCCGGAGTCATCGTTTTTCATCAGAAAATTGATTTTTGGGACTGTACCAAAAATGATTCAAAATGTCAAATGGATCGTGCCTCATGTTGAATAACCACTTTTTAACCCCTCAGAGTGACCAACATTGCCATTTTTACAGAGTTTCGCTTACTCAAAAGCTTCAATTTTGACCAATTTCAGGCACAGAAATGACTTTAAACACACTTATTTTAGTCGAAAAGGTCATAATTCACATCCAACAGTCATTTGGAGTCAAAAGATTAAATGTTAAAATTTCATCCATATTGACCATTATGGGAACGTTCGACAAGTTCGGAGTCATCGTTTTTCATCAGAAAATGGATTTTTGGGACTGTACCAAAAATGATTCAAAATGTCAATTGGATCGTGCCTCGTGTTGAATAACCACTTTTTAACCCCACAGAGTGACCAAAATGGCCATTTTTACAGAGTTTTGCTTACTCAAAAGCTTCAATTTTGACCAATTTCAGGCACATAAATGACTTTAAACACACTTATTTTAGTTGAAAAAGTCATAATTCACATCCAACAGTCATTTAGAGTCAAAAGATTAAATGTTAAAATTTCATTCATATTGACCATTTTGGAAACGTTCGACAGGTCCGGAGTCATCGTTTTTCATCAGAAAATGGATTTTTGGGACTGTACCAAAAATGATTCAAAATGTCAAATGGATCGTGCCTCATGTTGAATAACCACTTTTTAACCCCTCAGAGTGACCAAAATTGCCATTTTTACAGAGTTTTTGCTTATTCAAAAGCTTTAATTGTGACCAATTTCAGGCACATAAATGACTTTAAACACACTTATTTTAGTTGAAAAAGTCATAATTCACATCCAACAGTCATTTAGAGTCTAAAGATTAAATGTTAAAATTTCATCCATATTGACCATTTTGTGAACGTTCGACAGGTCCGGAGTCATCGTTTTTCATCAGAAAATGGATTTTTGGGACTGTACCAAAAATGATTCAAAATGTCAAATGGATCGTGCCTCATGTTGAATAACCACTTTTTAACCCCTCAGAGTGACCAAAATGGCCATTTTTACAGAGTTTTGCTTACTCAAAAGCTTCAATTTTGACCAATTTCAGGCACATAAATGACTTTAAACACACTTATTTTTAGTTGAAAAAGTCATAATACCCATCCAACAGTCATTTGGAGTCAAAAGATTAAATGTTAAAATTTCATCCATATTGACCATTTTGGAAACGTTCGACAGGTCCGGAGTCATCGTTTTTCATCAGAAAATGGATTTTTGGGACTGTACCAAAATGATTCAAAATGTCAAATGGATCGTGCCTCGTGTTGAATAACGACTTTTTAACCCCTCAGAGTGACCAAAATTGCCATTTTTACAGAGTTTTGCTTACTCAAAAGCTTCAATTTTGAACAATTTCAGGCACAGAAATGACTTTAAATACACTTATTTTAGTCGAAAAGGTCATAATTCACATCCAACAGTCATTTGGAGTCAAAAGATTAAATGTTAAAATTTCATCCATATTGACCATTTTGGAATCGTTCGACAGGTCCGGAGTCATCGTTTTTCATCAGAAAATGGATTTTTGGGACTGTACCAAAAATGATTCAAAATGTCAATTGGATCGTGCCTCATGTTGAATAACCACTTTTTAACCCCTCAGAGTGACCAAAATGGCCATTTTTACAGAGTTTTGCTTACTCAAAAGCTTTAATTTTGATCAATTTCAGGCGCATAAATGATTTTAAACACACTTATTTTAGTTGAAAAAGTCATAATTCACATCCAACAGTCATTTAGAGTCAAAAGATTACATGTTAAAATTTCATCCATATTGACCATTTTGGAATCGTTCGACAGGTCCGGAGTCATCGTTTTTCATCAGAAAATGGATTTTTGGGACTGTACCAAAAATGATTCAAAATGTCAATTGGATCGTGCCTCATGTTGAATAACCACTTTGTAACCCCTCAGAGTGACCAAAATGGCCATTTTTACAGAGTTTTGCTTACTCAAAAGCTTCAATTTTGACCAATTTCAGGCACATAAATGACTTTAAACACACTTGATTTAGTTGAAAAAGTCATAATTCACATCCAACAGTCATTTAGAGTCAAAAGATTAAATGTTAAAATTTCATCCATATTGACCATTTTGGAAACGTTCGACAGGTCCGGAGTCATCGTTTTTCATCAGAAAATAGATTTTTGGGACTGTACCAAAAATGATTCAAAATGTCAAATGGATCGTGCCTCATGTTGAATAACCACTTTTTAACCCCTCAGAGTGACCAAAATTGCCATTTTTACAGAGTTTTTGCTTATTCAAAAGCTTTAATTGTGACCAATTTCAGGCACATAAATGACTTTAAACACACTCATTTTAGTTGAAAAAGTCATAATTCACATCCAACAGTCATTTAGAGTCTAAAGATTAAATGTTAAAATTTCATCCATATTGACCATTTTGTGAACGTTCGACAGGTCCGGAGTCATCGTTTTTCATCAGAAAATTGATTTTTGGGACTGTACCAAAAATGATTCAAAATGTCAAATGGATCGTGCCTCATGTTGAATAACCACTTTTTAACCCCTCAGAGTGACCAAAATTTCCATTTTTACAGAGTTTTGCTTACTCAAAAGCTTCAATTTTGACCAATTTCAGGCACATAAATGACTTTAAACACACTTATTTTAGTTGAAAAAGTCATAATTCCCATCCAACAGTCATTTGGAGTCAAAAGATTAAATGTTAAAATTTCATCCATATTGACCATTTTGGGAACGTTCGACAGGTCCGGAGTCATCGTTTTTCATCAGAAAATGGATTTTTGGGACTGTACCAAAAATGATTCAAAATGTCAAATGGATCGTGCCTCATGTTGAATAACCACTTTTTAACCCCTCAGAGTGACCAAAATTGCCATTTTTACAGAGTTTTTGCTTATTCAAAAGCTTTAATTTTGACCAATTTCAGGCACATAAATGACTTTAAACACACGTATTTTAGTTGAAAAAGTCATAATTCACATCCAACAGTCATTTAGAGTCAAAAGATTAAATGTTAAAATTTCATCCATATTGACCATTTTGGGAATGTTCGACAGGTCCGGAGTCATTGTTTTTCATCAGAAAATGGATTTTTGGGACTGTACCAAAAATGATTCAAAATGTCAAATGGATCGTGCCTCATGTTGAATAACCACTTTTTAACCCCTCAGAGTGACCAACATTGCCATTTTTACAGAGTTTTGCTTACTCAAAAGCTTCAATTTTGACCAATTTCAGGCACAGAAATGACTTTAAACACACTTATTTTAGTCGAAAAGGTCATAATTCACATCCAACAGTCATTTGGAGTCAAAAGATTAAATGTTAAAATTTCATCCATATTGACCATTATGGGAACGTTCGACAAGTTCGGAGTCATCGTTTTTCATCAGAAAATGGATTTTTGGGACTGTACCAAAAATGATTCAAAATGTCAATTGGATCGTGCCTCGTGTTGAATAACCACTTTTTAACCCCACAGAGTGACCAAAATGGCCATTTTTACAGAGTTTTGCTTACTCAAAAGCTTCAATTTTGACCAATTTCAGGCACATAAATGACTTTAAACACACTTATTTTAGTTGAAAAAGTCATAATTCACATCCAACAGTCATTTAGAGTCTAAAGATTAAATGTTAAAATTTCATCCATATTGACCATTTTGTGAACGTTCGACAGGTCCGGAGTCATCGTTTTTCATCAGAAAATGGATTTTTTGGGACTGTACCAAAAATGATTCAAAATGTCAAATGGATCGTGCCTCATGTTGAATAACCACTTTTTAACCCCTCAGAGTGACCAAAATGGCCATTTTTACAGAGTTTTGCTTACTCAAAAGCTTCAATTTTGACCAATTTCAGGCACATAAATGACTTTAAACACACTTATTTTAGTTGAAAAAGTCATAATTCCCGTCCAACAGTCATTTGGAGTCAAAAGATTAAATGTTAAAATTTCATCCATATTGACCATTTTGGAAACGTTCGACAGGTCCGGAGTCATCGTTTTTCATCAGAAAATGGATTTTTGGGACTGTACCAAAAATGATTCAAAATGTCAAATGGATCGTGCCTCATGTTGAATAACCACTTTTTAACCCCTCAGAGTGACCAAAATTGCAATTTTTACAGAGTTTTGCTTACTCAAAAGCTTCAATTTTGACCAATTTCAGGCACAGAAATGACTTTAAATACACTTATTTTAGTCGAAAAGGTCATAATTCACATCCAACAGTCATTTGGAGTCAAAAGATTAAATGTTAAAATTTCATCCATATTGACCATTTTGGGAACGTTCGACAGGTCCGGAGTCAACGTTTTTCATCAGAAAATGGATTTTTGGGACTGTACCAAAAATGATTCAAAATGTCAATTGGATCGTGCCTCATGTTGAATAACCACTTTTTAACCCCTCAGAGTGACCAAAATGGCCATTTTTACAGAGTTTTGCTTACTCAAAAGCTTCAATTTTGACCAATTTCAGGCACATAAATGACTTTAAACACACTTATTTTAGTTGAAAAAGTCATAATTCACATCCAACAGTCATTTAGAGTCAAAAGATTAAATGTTAAAATTTCATCCATATTGACCATTTTGGAAACGTTCGACAGGTCCGGAGTCATCGTTTTTAATCAGAAAATTGATTTTTGGGACTGTACCAAAAATGATTCAAAATGTCAAATGGATCATGCCTCATGTTGAATAACCACTTTTTAACCCCTCAGATTGACCAAAATTGCCATTTTTACAGAGTTTTTGCTTATTCAAAAGCTTTAATTTTGACCAATTTCAGGCACATAAATGACTTTAAACACACTTATTTTAGTTGAAAAAGTCATAATTCACATCCAACAGTCATTTAGAGTCAAAAGATTAAATGTTAAAATTTCATCCATATTGACCATTTTGGAATCGTTCGACAGGTCCGGAGTCATCGTTTTTCATCAGAAAATGGATTTTTGGGACTGTACCAAAAATGATTCAAAATGTCAATTGGATCGTGCCTCATGTTGAATAACCACTTTGTAACCCCTCAGAGTGACCAAAATGGCCATTTTTACAGAGTTTTGCTTACTCAAAAGCTTCAATTTTGACCAATTTCAGGCACATAAATGACTTTAAACACACTTGATTTAGTTGAAAAAGTCATAATTCACATCCAACAGTCATTTAGAGTCAAAAGATTAAATGTTAAAATTTCATCCATATTGACCATTTTGGAAACGTTCGACAGGTCCGGAGTCATCGTTTTTCATCAGAAAATGGATTTTTGGGACTGTACCAAAATGATTCAAAATGTCACAATTGGATCGTGCCTCATGTTGAATAACCACTTTTTAACCCCTCAGAGTGACCAAAATGGCCATTTTTACAGAGTTTTGCTTACTCAAAAGCTTTAATTTTGATCAATTTCAGGCGCATAAATGATTTTAAACACACTTATTTTAGTTGAAAAAGTCATAATTCACATCCAACAGTCATTTAGAGTCAAAAGATTACATGTTAAAATTTCATCCATATTGACCATTTTGGAATCGTTCGACAGGTCCGGAGTCATCGTTTTTCATCAGAAAATGGATTTTTGGGACTGTACCAAAAATGATTCAAAATGTCAAATGGATCGTGCCTCATGTTGAATAACCACTTTTTAACCCCTCAGAGTGACCAAAATTGCAATTTTTACAGAGTTTTGCTTACTCAAAAGCTTCAATTTTGACCAATTTCAGGCACAGAAATGACTTTAAATACACTTATTTTAGTCGAAAAGGTCATAATTCACATCCAACAGTCATTTGGAGTCAAAAGATTAAATGTTAAAATTTCATCCATATTGACCATTTTGGGAACGTTCGACAAGTCCGGAGTCATCGTTTTTCATCAGAAAATGGATTTTTGGGACTGTACCAAAAATGATTCAAAATGTCAATTGGATCGTGCCTCATGTTGAATAACCACTTTTTAACCCCTCAGAGTGACCAAAATGGCCATTTTTACAGAGTTTTGCTTACTCAAAAGCTTCAATTTTGACCAATTTCAGGCACATAAATGACTTTAAACACACTTATTTTAGTTGAAAAAGTCATAATTCACATCCAACAGTCATTTAGAGTCAAAAGATTAAATGTTAAAATTTCATCCATATTGACCATTTTGGAAACGTTCGACAGGTCCGGAGTCATCGTTTTTAATCAGAAAATTGATTTTTGGGACTGTACCAAAAATGATTCAAAATGTCAAATGGATCATGCCTCATGTTGAATAACCACTTTTTAACCCCTCAGATTGACCAAAATTGCCATTTTTACAGAGTTTTTGCTTATTCAAAAGCTTTAATTTTGACCAATTTCAGGCACATAAATGACTTTAAACACACTTATTTTAGTTGAAAAAGTCATAATTCACATCCAACAGTCATTTAGAGTCAAAAGATTAAATGTTAAAATTTCATCCATATTGACCATTTTGGAATCGTTCGACAGGTCCGGAGTCATCGTTTTTCATCAGAAAATGGATTTTTGGGACTGTACCAAAAATGATTCAAAATGTCAATTGGATCGTGCCTCATGTTGAATAACCACTTTGTAACCCCTCAGAGTGACCAAAATGGCCATTTTTACAGAGTTTTGCTTACTCAAAAGCTTCAATTTTGACCAATTTCAGGCACATAAATGACTTTAAACACACTTGATTTAGTTGAAAAAGTCATAATTCACATCCAACAGTCATTTAGAGTCAAAAGATTAAATGTTAAAATTTCATCCATATTGACCATTTTGGAAACGTTCGACAGGTCCGGAGTCATCGTTTTTCATCAGAAAATGGATTTTTGGGACTGTACCAAAAATGATTCAAAATGTCAAATGGATCGTGCCTCATGTTGAATAACCACTTTTTAACCCCTCAGAGTGACCAAAATTGCCATTTTTACAGAGTTTTTGCTTATTCAAAAGCTTTAATTGTGACCAATTTCAGGCACATAAATGACTTTAAACACACTTATTTTAGTTGAAAAAGTCATAATTCACATCCAACAGTCATTTAGAGTCTAAAGATTAAATGTTAAAATTTCATCCATATTGACCATTTTGTGAACGTTCGACAGGTCCGGAGTCATCGTTTTTCATCAGAAAATTGATTTTTGGGACTGTACCAAAAATGATTCAAAATGTCAAATGGATCGTGCCTCATGTTGAATAACCACTTTTTAACCCCTCAGAGTGACCAACATTGCCATTTTTACAGAGTTTCGCTTACTCAAAAGCTTCAATTTTGACCAATTTCAGGCACAGAAATGACTTTAAACACACTTATTTTAGTCGAAAAGGTCATAATTCACATCCAACAGTCATTTGGAGTCAAAAGATTAAATGTTAAAATTTCATCCATATTGACCATTATGGGAACGTTCGACAAGTTCGGAGTCATCCTTTTTCATCAGAAAATGGATTTTTGGGACTGTACCAAAAATGATTCAAAATGTCAATTGGATCGTGCCTCGTGTTGAATAACCACTTTTTAACCCCACAGAGTGACCAAAATGGCCATTTTTACAGAGTTTTGCTTACTCAAAAGCTTCAATTTTGACCAATTTCAGGCACATAAATGACTTTAAACACACTTATTTTAGTTGAAAAAGTCATAATTCACATCCAACAGTCATTTAGAGTCAAAAGATTAAATGTTAAAATTTCATTCATATTGACCATTTTGGAAACGTTCGACAGGTCCGGAGTCATCGTTTTTCATCAGAAAATGGATTTTTGGGACTGTACCAAAAATGATTCAAAATGTCAAATGGATCGTGCCTCATGTTGAATAACCACTTTTTAACCCCTCAGAGTGACCAAAATTGCCATTTTTACAGAGTTTTTGCTTATTCAAAAGCTTTAATTGTGACCAATTTCAGGCACATAAATGACTTTAAACACACTTATTTTAGTTGAAAAAGTCATAATTCACATCCAACAGTCATTTAGAGTCTAAAGATTAAATGTTAAAATTTCATCCATATTGACCATTTTGTGAACGTTCGACAGGTCCGGAGTCATCGTTTTTCATCAGAAAATGGATTTTTGGGACTGTACCAAAAATGATTCAAAATGTCAAATGGATCGTGCCTCATGTTGAATAACCACTTTTTAACCCCTCAGAGTGACCAAAATGGCCATTTTTACAGAGTTTTGCTTACTCAAAAGCTTCAATTTTGACCAATTTCAGGCACATAAATGACTTTAAACACACTTATTTTAGTTGAAAAAGTCATAATACCCATCCAACAGTCATTTGGAGTCAAAAGATTAAATGTTAAAATTTCATCCATATTGACCATTTTGGAAACGTTCGACAGGTCCGGAGTCATCGTTTTTCATCAGAAAATGGATTTTTGGGACTGTACCAAAAATGATTCAAAATGTCAAATGGATCGTGCCTCATGTTGAATAACGACTTTTTAACCCCTCAGAGTGACCAAAATTGCCATTTTTACAGAGTTTTGCTTACTCAAAACCTTCAATTTTGACCAATTTCAGGCACATAAATGACTTTAAACACACTTATTTTAGTTGAAAAAGTCATAATTCACATCCAACAGTTATTTAGAGTCAAAAGATTAAATGTTAAAATTTCATCCATATTGACCATTTTGGAAACGTTCGACAGGTCCGGAGTCATCGTTTTTCATCAGAAAATTGATTTTTGGGACTGTACCAAAAATGATTCAAAATGTCAAATGGATCGTGCCTCATGTTGAATAACCACTTTTTAACCCCTCAGATTGACCAAAATTGCCATTTTTACAGAGTTTTTGCTTATTCAAAAGCTTTAATTTTGACCAATTTCAGGCACATAAATGACTTTAAACACACTTATTTTAGTTGAAAAAGTCATAATTCACATCCAACAGTCATTTAGAGTCAAAAGATTAAATGTTAAAATTTCATCCATATTGACCATTTTGGAATCGTTCGACAGGTCCGGAGTCATCGTTTTTCATCAGAAAATGGATTTTTGGGACTGTACCAAAAATGATTCAAAATGTCAATTGGATCGTGCCTCATGTTGAATAACCACTTTTTAACCCCTCAGAGTGACCAAAATGGCCATTTTTACAGAGTTTTGCTTACTCAAAAGCTTTAATTTTGATCAATTTCAGGCGCATAAATGATTTTAAACACACTTATTTTAGTTGAAAAAGTCATAATTCACATCCAACAGTCATTTAGAGTCAAAAGATTACATGTTAAAATTTCATCCATATTGACCATTTTGGAATCGTTCGACAGGTCCGGAGTCATCGTTTTTCATCAGAAAATGGATTTTTGGGACTGTACCAAAAATGATTCAAAATGTCAATTGGATCGTGCCTCATGTTGAATAACCACTTTGTAACCCCTCAGAGTGACCAAAATGGCCATTTTTACAGAGTTTTGCTTACTCAAAAGCTTCAATTTTGACCAATTTCAGGCACATAAATGACTTTAAACACACTTGATTTAGTTGAAAAAGTCATAATTCACATCCAACAGTCATTTAGAGTCAAAAGATTAAATGTTAAAATTTCATCCATATTGACCATTTTGGAAACGTTCGACAGGTCCGGAGTCATCGTTTTTCATCAGAAAATAGATTTTTGGGACTGTACCAAAAATGATTCAAAATGTCAAATGGATCGTGCCTCATGTTGAATAACCACTTTTTAACCCCTCAGAGTGACCAAAATTGCCATTTTTACAGAGTTTTTGCTTATTCAAAAGCTTTAATTGTGACCAATTTCAGGCACATAAATGACTTTAAACACACTTATTTTAGTTGAAAAAGTCATAATTCACATCCAACAGTCATTTAGAGTCTAAAGATTAAATGTTAAAATTTCATCCATATTGACCATTTTGTGAACGTTCGACAGGTCCGGAGTCATTGTTTTTCATCAGAAAATTGATTTTTGGGACTGTACCAAAAATGATTCAAAATGTCAAATGGATCGTGCCTCATGTTGAATAACCACTTTTTAACCCCTCAGAGTGACCAAAATTTCCATTTTTACAGAGTTTTGCTTACTCAAAAGCTTCAATTTTGACCAATTTCAGGCACATAAATGACTTTAAACACACTTATTTTAGTTGAAAAAGTCATAATTCCCATCCAACAGTCATTTGGAGTCAAAAGATTAAATGTTAAAATTTCATCCATATTGACCATTTTGGGAACGTTCGACAGGTCCGGAGTCATCGTTTTTCATCAGAAAATGGATTTTTGGGACTGTACCAAAAATGATTCAAAATGTCAAATGGATCGTGCCTCATGTTGAATAACCACTTTTTAACCCCTCAGAGTGACCAAAATTGCCATTTTTACAGAGTTTTTGCTTATTCAAAAGCTTTAATTTTGACCAATTTCAGGCACATAAATGACTTTAAACACACGTATTTTAGTTGAAAAAGTCATAATTCACATCCAACAGTCATTTAGAGTCAAAAGATTAAATGTTAAAATTTCATCCATATTGACCATTTTGGGAATGTTCGACAGGTCCGGAGTCATTGTTTTTCATCAGAAAATGGATTTTTGGGACTGTACCAAAAATGATTCAAAATGTCAAATGGATCGTGCCTCATGTTGAATAACCACTTTTTAACCCCTCAGAGTGACCAACATTGCCATTTTTACAGAGTTTCGCTTACTCAAAAGCTTCAATTTTGACCAATTTCAGGCACAGAAATGACTTTAAACACACTTATTTTAGTCGAAAAGGTCATAATTCACATCCAACAGTCATTTGGAGTCAAAAGATTAAATGTTAAAATTTCATCCATATTGACCATTATGGGAACGTTCGACAAGTTCGGAGTCATCGTTTTTCATCGGAAAATGGATTTTTGGGACTGTACCAAAAATGATTCAAAATGTCAATTGGATCGTGCCTCGTGTTGAATAACCACTTTTTAACCCCACAGAGTGACCAAAATGGCCATTTTTACAGAGTTTTGCTTACTCAAAAGCTTCAATTTTGACCAATTTCAGGCACATAAATGACTTTAAACACACTTATTTTAGTTGAAAAAGTCATAATTCACATCCAACAGTCATTTAGAGTCAAAAGATTAAATGTTAAAATTTCATTCATATTGACCATTTTGGAAACGTTCGACAGGTCCGGAGTCATCGTTTTTCATCAGAAAATGGATTTTTGGGACTGTACCAAAAATGATTCAAAATGTCAAATGGATCGTGCCTCATGTTGAATAACCACTTTTTAACCCCTCAGAGTGACCAAAATTGCCATTTTTACAGAGTTTTTGCTTATTCAAAAGCTTTAATTGTGACCAATTTCAGGCACATAAATGACTTTAAACACACTTATTTTAGTTGAAAAAGTCATAATTCACATCCAACAGTCATTTAGAGTCTAAAGATTAAATGTTAAAATTTCATCCATATTGACCATTTTGTGAACGTTCGACAGGTCCGGAGTCATCGTTTTTCATCAGAAAATGGATTTTTGGGACTGTACCAAAAATGATTCAAAATGTCAAATGGATCGTGCCTCATGTTGAATAACCACTTTTTAACCCCTCAGAGTGACCAAAATGGCCATTTTTACAGAGTTTTGCTTACTCAAAAGCTTCAATTTTGACCAATTTCAGGCACATAAATGACTTTAAACACACTTATTTTAGTTGAAAAAGTCATAATTCCCATCCAACAGTCATTTGGAGTCAAAAGATTAAATGTTAAAATTTCATCCATATTGACCATTTTGGAAACGTTCGACAGGTCCGGAGTCATCGTTTTTCATCAGAAAATGGATTTTTGGGACTGTACCAAAAATGATTCAAAATGTCAAATGGAGCGTGCCTCATGTTGAATAACCACTTTTTAACCCCTCAGAGTGACCAAAATTGCAATTTTTACAGAGTTTTGCTTACTCAAAAGCTTCAATTTTGACCAATTTCAGGCACAGAAATGACTTTAAATACACTTATTTTAGTCGAAAAGGTCATAATTCACATCCAACAGTCATTTGGAGTCAAAAGATTAAATGTTAAAATTTCATCCATATTGACCATTTTGGGAACGTTCGACAGGTCCGGAGTCATCGTTTTTCATCAGAAAATGGATTTTTGGGACTGTACCAAAAATGATTCAAAATGTCAATTGGATCGTGCCTCATGTTGAATAACCACTTTTTAACCCCTCAGAGTGACCAAAATGGCCATTTTTACAGAGTTTTGCTTACTCAAAAGCTTCAATTTTGACCAATTTCAGGCACATAAATGACTTTAAACACACTTATTTTAGTTGAAAAAGTCATAATTCACATCCAACAGTCATTTAGAGTCAAAAGATTAAATGTTAAAATTTCATCCATATTGACCATTTTGGAATCGTTCGACAGGTCCGGAGTCATCGTTTTTCATCAGAAAATGGATTTTTGGGACTGTACCAAAAATGATTCAAAATGTCAATTGGATCGTGCCTCATGTTGAATAACCACTTTTTAACCCCTCAGAGTGACCAAAATGGCCATTTTTACAGAGTTTTGCTTACTCAAAAGCTTTAATTTTGATCAATTTCAGGCGCATAAATGATTTTAAACACACTTATTTTAGTTGAAAAAGTCATAATTCACATCCAACAGTCATTTAGAGTCAAAAGATTACATGTTAAAATTTCATCCATATTGACCATTTTGGAATCGTTCGACAGGTCCGGAGTCATCGTTTTTCATCAGAAAATGGATTTTTGGGACTGTACCAAAAATGATTCAAAATGTCAATTGGATCGTGCCTCATGTTGAATAACCACTTTGTAACCCCTCAGAGTGACCAAAATGGCCATTTTTACAGAGTTTTTGCTTATTCAAAAGCTTTAATTTTGACCAATTTCAGGCACATAAATGACTTTAAACACACTTATTTTAGTTGAAAAAGTCATAATTCACATCCAACAGTCATTTAGAGTCAAAAGATTAAATGTTAAAATTTCATCCATATTGACCATTTTGGAATCGTTCGACAGGTCCGGAGTCATCGTTTTTCATCAGAAAATGGATTTTTGGGACTGTACCAAAAATGATTCAAAATGTCAATTGGATCGTGCCTCATGTTGAATAACCACTTTTTAACCCCTCAGAGTGACCAAAATGGCCATTTTTACAGAGTTTTGCTTACTCAAAAGCTTTAATTTTGATCAATTTCAGGCGCATAAATGATTTTAAACACACTTATTTTAGTTGAAAAAGTCATAATTCACATCCAACAGTCATTTAGAGTCAAAAGATTACATGTTAAAATTTCATCCATATTGACCATTTTGGAATCGTTCGACAGGTCCGGAGTCATCGTTTTTCATCAGAAAATGGATTTTTGGGACTGTACCAAAAATGATTCAAAATGTCAATTGGATCGTGCCTCATGTTGAATAACCACTTTGTAACCCCTCAGAGTGACCAAAATGGCCATTTTTACAGAGTTTTGCTTACTCAAAAGCTTCAATTTTGACCAATTTCAGGCACATAAATGACTTTAAACACACTTGATTTAGTTGAAAAAGTCATAATTCACATCCAACAGTCATTTAGAGTCAAAAGATTAAATGTTAAAATTTCATCCATATTGACCATTTTGGAAACGTTCGACAGGTCCGGAGTCATCGTTTTTCATCAGAAAATAGATTTTTGGGACTGTACCAAAAATGATTCAAAATGTCAAATGGATCGTGCCTCATGTTGAATAACCACTTTTTAACCCCTCAGAGTGACCAAAATTGCCATTTTTACAGAGTTTTTGCTTATTCAAAAGCTTTAATTGTGACCAATTTCAGGCACATAAATGACTTTAAACACACTTATTTTAGTTGAAAAAGTCATAATTCACATCCAACAGTCATTTAGAGTCTAAAGATTAAATGTTAAAATGTCATCCATATTGACCATTTTGTGAACGTTCGACAGGTCCGGAGTCATCGTTTTTCATCAGAAAATTGATTTTTGGGACTGTACCAAAAATGATTCAAAATGTCAAATGGATCGTGCCTCATGTTGAATAACCACTTTTTAACCCCTCAGAGTGACCAAAATTTCCATTTTTACAGAGTTTTGCTTACTCAAAAGCTTCAATTTTGACCAATTTCAGGCACATAAATGACTTTAAACACACTTATTTTAGTTGAAAAAGTCATAATTCCCATCCAACAGTCATTTGGAGTCAAAAGATTAAATGTTAAAATTTCATCCATATTGACCATTTTGGGAACGTTCGACAGGTCCGGAGTCATCGTTTTTCATCAGAAAATGGATTTTTGGGACTGTACCAAAAATGATTCAAAATGTCAAATGGATCGTGCCTCATGTTGAATAACCACTTTTTAACCCCTCAGAGTGACCAAAATTGCCATTTTTACAGAGTTTTTGCTTATTCAAAAGCTTTAATTTTGACCAATTTCAGGCACATAAATGACTTTAAACACACGTATTTTAGTTGAAAAAGTCATAATTCACATCCAACAGTCATTTAGAGTCAAAAGATTAAATGTTAAAATTTCATCCATATTGACCATTTTGGGAATGTTCGACAGGTCCGGAGTCATTGTTTTTCATCAGAAAATGGATTTTTGGGACTGTACCAAAAATGATTCAAAATGTCAAATGGATCGTGCCTCATGTTGAATAACCACTTTTTAACCCCTCAGAGTGACCAACATTGCCATTTTTACAGAGTTTCGCTTACTCAAAAGCTTCAATTTTGACCAATTTCAGGCACAGAAATGACTTTAAACACACTTATTTTAGTCGAAAAGGTCATAATTCACATCCAACAGTCATTTGGAGTCAAAAGATTAAATGTTAAAATTTCATCCATATTGACCATTATGGGAACGTTCGACAAGTTCGGAGTCATCGTTTTTCATCGGAAAATGGATTTTTGGGACTGTACCAAAAATGATTCAAAATGTCAATTGGATCGTGCCTCGTGTTGAATAACCACTTTTTAACCCCACAGAGTGACCAAAATGGCCATTTTTACAGAGTTTTGCTTACTCAAAAGCTTCAATTTTGACCAATTTCAGGCACATAAATGACTTTAAACACACTTATTTTAGTTGAAAAAGTCATAATTCACATCCAACAGTCATTTAGAGTCAAAAGATTAAATGTTAAAATTTCATTCATATTGACCATTTTGGAAACGTTCGACAGGTCCGGAGTCATCGTTTTTCATCAGAAAATGGATTTTTGGGACTGTACCAAAAATGATTCAAAATGTCAAATGGATCGTGCCTCATGTTGAATAACCACTTTTTAACCCCTCAGAGTGACCAAAATTGCCATTTTTACAGAGTTTTTGCTTATTCAAAAGCTTTAATTGTGACCAATTTCAGGCACATAAATGACTTTAAACACACTTATTTTAGTTGAAAAAGTCATAATTCACATCCAACAGTCATTTAGAGTCTAAAGATTAAATGTTAAAATTTCATCCATATTGACCATTTTGTGAACGTTCGACAGGTCCGGAGTCATCGTTTTTCATCAGAAAATGGATTTTTGGGACTGTACCAAAAATGATTCAAAATGTCAAATGGATCGTGCCTCATGTTGAATAA
This sequence comes from Lissotriton vulgaris, assembly GCF_964263255.1. NCBI lineage: Eukaryota > Metazoa > Chordata > Amphibia > Caudata > Salamandridae > Lissotriton > Lissotriton vulgaris. The sequence continues at coordinate 86,583 of NW_028250586.1, read as the reverse complement.
CCACTTTTTAACCCCTCAGAGTGACCAAAATGGCCATTTTTACAGAGTTTTGCTTACTCAAAAGCTTCAATTTTGACCAATTTCAGGCACATAAATGACTTTAAACACACTTATTTTAGTTGAAAAAGTCATAATTCCCATCCAACAGTCATTTGGAGTCAAAAGATTAAATGTTAAAATTTCATCCATATTGACCATTTTGGAAACGTTCGACAGGTCCGGAGTCATCGTTTTTCATCAGAAAATGGATTTTTGGGACTGTACCAAAAATGATTCAAAATGTCAAATGGAGCGTGCCTCATGTTGAATAACCACTTTTTAACCCCTCAGAGTGACCAAAATTGCAATTTTTACAGAGTTTTGCTTACTCAAAAGCTTCAATTTTGACCAATTTCAGGCACAGAAATGACTTTAAATACACTTATTTTAGTCGAAAAGGTCATAATTCACATCCAACAGTCATTTGGAGTCAAAAGATTAAATGTTAAAATTTCATCCATATTGACCATTTCGGGAACGTTCGACAGGTCCGGAGTCATCGTTTTTCATCAGAAAATGGATTTTTGGGACTGTACCAAAAATGATTCAAAATGTCAATTGGATCGTGCCTCATGTTGAATAACCACTTTTAACCCCTCAGAGTGACCAAAATGGCCATTTTTACAGAGTTTTGCTTACTCAAAAGCTTCAATTTTGACCAATTTCAGGCACATAAATGACTTTAAACACACTTATTTTAGTTGAAAAGTCATAATTCACATCCAACAGTCATTTAGAGTCAAAAGATTAAATGTTAAAATTTCATCCATATTGACCATTTTGGAATCGTTCGACAGGTCCGGAGTCATCGTTTTTCATCAGAAAATGGATTTTTGGGACTGTACCAAAAATGATTCAAAATGTCAATTGGATCGTGCCTCATGTTTGAATAACCACTTTTTTAACCCCTCAGAGTGACCAAAATGGCCATTTTTACAGAGTTTTGCTTACTCAAAAGCTTTAATTTTGATCAATTTCAGGCGCATAAATGATTTTAAACACACTTATTTTAGTTGAAAAAGTCATAATTCACATCCAACAGTCATTTAGAGTCAAAAGATTACATGTTAAAATTTCATCCATATTGACCATTTTGGAATCGTTCGACAGGTCCGGAGTCATCGTTTTTCATCAGAAAATGGATTTTTGGGACTGTACCAAAAATGATTCAAAATGTCAATTGGATCGTGCCTCATGTTGAATAACCACTTTGTAACCCCTCAGAGTGACCAAAATGGCCATTTTTACAGAGTTTTTGCTTATTCAAAAGCTTTAATTTTGACCAATTTCAGGCACATAAATGACTTTAAACACACTTATTTTAGTTGAAAAAGTCATAATTCACATCCAACAGTCATTTAGAGTCAAAAGATTAAATGTTAAAATTTCATCCATATTGACCATTTTGGAATCGTTCGACAGGTCCGGAGTCATCGTTTTTCATCAGAAAATGGATTTTTGGGACTGTACCAAAAATGATTCAAAATGTCAATTGGATCGTGCCTCATGTTGAATAACCACTTTTTAACCCCTCAGAGTGACCAAAATGGCCATTTTTACAGAGTTTTGCTTACTCAAAAGCTTTAATTTTGATCAATTTCAGGCGCATAAATGATTTTAAACACACTTATTTTAGTTGAAAAAGTCATAATTCACATCCAACAGTCATTTAGAGTCAAAAGATTACATGTTAAAATTTCATCCATATTGACCATTTTGGAATCGTTCGACAGGTCCGGAGTCATCGTTTTTCATCAGAAAATGGATTTTTGGGACTGTACCAAAAATGATTCAAAATGTCAATTGGATCGTGCCTCATGTTGAATAACCACTTTGTAACCCCTCAGAGTGACCAAAATGGCCATTTTTACAGAGTTTTGCTTACTCAAAAGCTTCAATTTTGACCAATTTCAGGCACATAAATGACTTTAAACACACTTGATTTAGTTGAAAAAGTCATAATTCACATCCAACAGTCATTTAGAGTCAAAAGATTAAATGTTAAAATTTCATCCATATTGACCATTTTGGAAACGTTCGACAGGTCCGGAGTCATCGTTTTTCATCAGAAAATAGATTTTTGGGACTGTACCAAAAATGATTCAAAATGTCAAATGGATCGTGCCTCATGTTGAATAACCACTTTTTAACCCCTCAGAGTGACCAAAATTGCCATTTTTACAGAGTTTTTGCTTATTCAAAAGCTTTAATTGTGACCAATTTCAGGCACATAAATGACTTTAAACACACTTATTTTAGTTGAAAAAGTCATAATTCACATCCAACAGTCATTTAGAGTCTAAAGATTAAATGTTAAAATGTCATCCATATTGACCATTTTGTGAACGTTCGACAGGTCCGGAGTCATCGTTTTTCATCAGAAAATTGATTTTTGGGACTGTACCAAAAATGATTCAAAATGTCAAATGGATCGTGCCTCATGTTGAATAACCACTTTTTAACCCCTCAGAGTGACCAAAATTTCCATTTTTACAGAGTTTTGCTTACTCAAAAGCTTCAATTTTGACCAATTTCAGGCACATAAATGACTTTAAACACACTTATTTTAGTTGAAAAAGTCATAATTCCCATCCAACAGTCATTTGGAGTCAAAAGATTAAATGTTAAAATTTCATCCATATTGACCATTTTGGGAACGTTCGACAGGTCCGGAGTCATCGTTTTTCATCAGAAAATGGATTTTTGGGACTGTACCAAAAATGATTCAAAATGTCAAATGGATCGTGCCTCATGTTGAATAACCACTTTTTAACCCCTCAGAGTGACCAAAATTGCCATTTTTACAGAGTTTTTGCTTATTCAAAAGCTTTAATTTTGACCAATTTCAGGCACATAAATGACTTTAAACACACGTATTTTAGTTGAAAAAGTCATAATTCACATCCAACAGTCATTTAGAGTCAAAAGATTAAATGTTAAAATTTCATCCATATTGACCATTTTGGGAATGTTCGACAGGTCCGGAGTCATTGTTTTTCATCAGAAAATGGATTTTTGGGACTGTACCAAAAATGATTCAAAATGTCAAATGGATCGTGCCTCATGTTGAATAACCACTTTTTAACCCCTCAGAGTGACCAACATTGCCATTTTTACAGAGTTTCGCTTACTCAAAAGCTTCAATTTTGACCAATTTCAGGCACAGAAATGACTTTAAACACACTTATTTTAGTCGAAAAGGTCATAATTCACATCCAACAGTCATTTGGAGTCAAAAGATTAAATGTTAAAATTTCATCCATATTGACCATTATGGGAACGTTCGACAAGTTCGGAGTCATCGTTTTTCATCGGAAAATGGATTTTTGGGACTGTACCAAAAATGATTCAAAATGTCAATTGGATCGTGCCTCGTGTTGAATAACCACTTTTTAACCCCACAGAGTGACCAAAATGGCCATTTTTACAGAGTTTTGCTTACTCAAAAGCTTCAATTTTGACCAATTTCAGGCACATAAATGACTTTAAACACACTTATTTTAGTTGAAAAAGTCATAATTCACATCCAACAGTCATTTAGAGTCAAAAGATTAAATGTTAAAATTTCATTCATATTGACCATTTTGGAAACGTTCGACAGGTCCGGAGTCATCGTTTTTCATCAGAAAATGGATTTTTGGGACTGTACCAAAAATGATTCAAAATGTCAAATGGATCGTGCCTCATGTTGAATAACCACTTTTTAACCCCTCAGAGTGACCAAAATTGCCATTTTTACAGAGTTTTTGCTTATTCAAAAGCTTTAATTGTGACCAATTTCAGGCACATAAATGACTTTAAACACACTTATTTTAGTTGAAAAAGTCATAATTCACATCCAACAGTCATTTAGAGTCTAAAGATTAAATGTTAAAATTTCATCCATATTGACCATTTTGTGAACGTTCGACAGGTCCGGAGTCATCGTTTTTCATCAGAAAATGGATTTTTGGGACTGTACCAAAAATGATTCAAAATGTCAAATGGATCGTGCCTCATGTTGAATAACCACTTTTTAACCCCTCAGAGTGACCAAAATGGCCATTTTTACAGAGTTTTGCTTACTCAAAAGCTTCAATTTTGACCAATTTCAGGCACATAAATGACTTTAAACACACTTATTTTAGTTGAAAAAGTCATAATTCCCATCCAACAGTCATTTGGAGTCAAAAGATTAAATGTTAAAATTTCATCCATATTGACCATTTTGGAAACGTTCGACAGGTCCGGAGTCATCGTTTTTCATCAGAAAATGGATTTTTGGGACTGTACCAAAAATGATTCAAAATGTCAAATGGAGCGTGCCTCATGTTGAATAACCACTTTTTAACCCCTCAGAGTGACCAAAATTGCAATTTTTACAGAGTTTTGCTTACTCAAAAGCTTCAATTTTGACCAATTTCAGGCACAGAAATGACTTTAAATACACTTATTTTAGTCGAAAAGGTCATAATTCACATCCAACAGTCATTTGGAGTCAAAAGATTAAATGTTAAAATTTCATCCATATTGACCATTTTGGGAACGTTCGACAGGTCCGGAGTCATCGTTTTTCATCAGAAAATGGATTTTTGGGACTGTACCAAAAATGATTCAAAATGTCAATTGGATCGTGCCTCATGTTGAATAACCACTTTTTAACCCCTCAGAGTGACCAAAATGGCCATTTTTACAGAGTTTTGCTTACTCAAAAGCTTCAATTTTGACCAATTTCAGGCACATAAATGACTTTAAACACACTTATTTTAGTTGAAAAAGTCATAATTCACATCCAACAGTCATTTAGAGTCAAAAGATTAAATGTTAAAATTTCATCCATATTGACCATTTTGGAAACGTTCGACAGGTCCGGAGTCATCGTTTTTAATCAGAAAATTGATTTTTGGGACTGTACCAAAAATGATTCAAAATGTCAAATGGATCATGCCTCGTGTTGAATAACCACTTTTTAACCCCTCAGATTGACCAAAATTGCCATTTTTACAGAGTTTTTGCTTATTCAAAAGCTTTAATTTTGACCAATTTCAGGCACATAAATGACTTTAAACACACTTATTTTAGTTGAAAAAGTCATAATTCACATCCAACAGTCATTTAGAGTCAAAAGATTAAATGTTAAAATTTCATCCATATTGACCATTTTGGAATCGTTCGACAGGTCCGGAGTCATCGTTTTTCATCAGAAAATGGATTTTTGGGACTGTACCAAAAATGATTCAAAATGTCAATTGGATCGTGCCTCATGTTGAATAACCACTTTGTAACCCCTCAGAGTGACCAAAATGGCCATTTTTACAGAGTTTTGCTTACTCAAAAGCTTCAATTTTGACCAATTTCAGGCACATAAATGACTTTAAACACACTTGATTTAGTTGAAAAAGTCATAATTCACATCCAACAGTCATTTAGAGTCAAAAGATTAAATGTTAAAATTTGATCCATATTGACCATTTTGGAAACGTTCGACAGGTCCGGAGTCATCGTTTTTCATCAGAAAATGGATTTTTGGGACTGTACCAAAAATGATTCAAAATGTCAAATGGATCGTGCCTCATGTTGAATAACCACTTTTTAACCCCTCAGAGTGACCAAAATTGCCATTTTTACAGAGTTTTTGCTTATTCAAAAGCTTTAATTGTGACCAATTTCAGGCACATAAATGACTTTAAACACACTTATTTTAGTTGAAAAAGTCATAATTCACATCCAACAGTCATTTAGAGTCTAAAGATTAAATGTTAAAATTTCATCCATATTGACCATTATGGGAACGTTCGACAAGTTCGGAGTCATCGTTTTTCATCAGAAAATGGATTTTTGGGACTGTACCAAAAATGATTCAAAATGTCAATTGGATCGTGCCTCGTGTTGAATAACCACTTTTTAACCCCACAGAGTGACCAAAATGGCCATTTTTACAGAGTTTTGCTTACTCAAAAGCTTCAATTTTGACCAATTTCAGGCACATAAATGACTTTAAACACACTTATTTTAGTTGAAAAAGTCATAATTCACATCCAACAGTCATTTAGAGTCAAAAGATTAAATGTTAAAATTTCATTCATATTGACCATTTTGGAAACGTTCGACAGGTCCGGAGTCATCGTTTTTCATCAGAAAATGGATTATTGGGACTGTACCAAAAATGATTCAAAATGTCAAATGGATCGTGCCTCATGTTGAATAACCACTTTTTAACCCCTCAGAGTGACCAAAATTGCCATTTTTACAGAGTTTTTGCTTATTCAAAAGCTTTAATTGTGACCAATTTCAGGCACATAAATGACTTTAAACACACTTATTTTAGTTGAAAAAGTCATAATTCACATCCAACAGTCATTTAGAGTCTAAAGATTAAATGTTAAAATTTCATCCATATTGACCATTTTGTGAACGTTCGACAGGTCCGGAGTCATCGTTTTTCATCAGAAAATGGATTTTTGGGACTGTACCAAAAATGATTCAAAATGTCAAATGGATCGTGCCTCATGTTGAATAACCACTTTTTAACCCCTCAGAGTGACCAAAATTGCCATTTTTACAGAGTTTTTGCTTATTCAAAAGCTTTAATTGTGACCAATTTCAGGCACATAAATGACTTTAAACACACTTATTTTAGTTGAAAAAGTCATAATTCACATCCAACAGTCATTTAGAGTCTAAAGATTAAATGTTAAAATTTCATCCATATTGACCATTTTGTGAACGTTCGACAGGTCCGGAGTCATCGTTTTTCATCAGAAAATGGATTTTTGGGACTGTACCAAAAATGATTCAAAATGTCAAATGGATCGTGCCTCATGTTGAATAACCACTTTTTAACCCCTCAGAGTGACCAAAATGGCCATTTTTACAGAGTTTTGCTTACTCAAAAGCTTCAATTTTGACCAATTTCAGGCACATAAATGACTTTAAACACACTTATTTTAGTTGAAAAAGTCATAATTCCCATCCAACAGTCATTTGGAGTCAAAAGATTAAATGTTAAAATTTCATCCATATTGACCATTTTGGAAACGTTCGACAGGTCCGGAGTCATCGTTTTTCATCAGAAAATGGATTTTTGGGACTGTACCAAAAATGATTCAAAATGTCAAATGGAGCGTGCCTCATGTTGAATAACCACTTTTTAACCCCTCAGAGTGACCAAAATTGCAATTTTTACAGAGTTTTGCTTACTCAAAAGCTTCAATTTTGACCAATTTCAGGCACAGAAATGACTTTAAATACACTTATTTTAGTCGAAAAGGTCATAATTCACATCCAACAGTCATTTGGAGTCAAAAGATTAAATGTTAAAATTTCATCCATATTGACCATTTTGGGAACGTTCGACAGGTCCGGAGTCATCGTTTTTCATCAGAAAATGGATTTTTGGGACTGTACCAAAAATGATTCAAAATGTCAATTGGATCGTGCCTCATGTTGAATAACCACTTTTTAACCCCTCAGAGTGACCAAAATGGCCATTTTTACAGAGTTTTGCTTACTCAAAAGCTTCAATTTTGACCAATTTCAGGCACATAAATGACTTTAAACACACTTATTTTAGTTGAAAAAGTCATAATTCACATCCAACAGTCATTTAGAGTCAAAAGATTAAATGTTAAAATTTCATCCATATTGACCATTTTGGAAACGTTCGACAGGTCCGGAGTCATCGTTTTTAATCAGAAAATTGATTTTTGGGACTGTACCAAAAATGATTCAAAATGTCAAATGGATCATGCCTCGTGTTGAATAACCACTTTTTAACCCCTCAGATTGACCAAAATTGCCATTTTTACAGAGTTTTTGCTTATTCAAAAGCTTTAATTTTGACCAATTTCAGGCACATAAATGACTTTAAACACACTTATTTTAGTTGAAAAAGTCATAATTCACATCCAACAGTCATTTAGAGTCAAAAGATTAAATGTTAAAATTTCATCCATATTGACCATTTTGGAATCGTTCGACAGGTCCGGAGTCATCGTTTTTCATCAGAAAATGGATTTTTGGGACTGTACCAAAAATGATTCAAAATGTCAATTGGATCGTGCCTCATGTTGAATAACCACTTTGTAACCCCTCAGAGTGACCAAAATGGCCATTTTTACAGAGTTTTGCTTACTCAAAAGCTTCAATTTTGACCAATTTCAGGCACATAAATGACTTTAAACACACTTGATTTAGTTGAAAAAGTCATAATTCACATCCAACAGTCATTTAGAGTCAAAAGATTAAATGTTAAAATTTGATCCATATTGACCATTTTGGAAACGTTCGACAGGTCCGGAGTCATCGTTTTTCATCAGAAAATGGATTTTTGGGACTGTACCAAAAATGATTCAAAATGTCAAATGGATCGTGCCTCATGTTGAATAACCACTTTTTAACCCCTCAGAGTGACCAAAATTGCCATTTTTACAGAGTTTTTGCTTATTCAAAAGCTTTAATTGTGACCAATTTCAGGCACATAAATGACTTTAAACACACTTATTTTAGTTGAAAAAGTCATAATTCACATCCAACAGTCATTTAGAGTCTAAAGATTAAATGTTAAAATTTCATCCATATTGACCATTATGGGAACGTTCGACAAGTTCGGAGTCATCGTTTTTCATCAGAAAATGGATTTTTGGGACTGTACCAAAAATGATTCAAAATGTCAATTGGATCGTGCCTCGTGTTGAATAACCACTTTTTAACCCCACAGAGTGACCAAAATGGCCATTTTTACAGAGTTTTGCTTACTCAAAAGCTTCAATTTTGACCAATTTCAGGCACATAAATGACTTTAAACACACTTATTTTAGTTGAAAAAGTCATAATTCACATCCAACAGTCATTTAGAGTCAAAAGATTAAATGTTAAAATTTCATTCATATTGACCATTTTGGAAACGTTCGACAGGTCCGGAGTCATCGTTTTTCATCAGAAAATGGATTATTGGGACTGTACCAAAAATGATTCAAAATGTCAAATGGATCGTGCCTCATGTTGAATAACCACTTTTTAACCCCTCAGAGTGACCAAAATTGCCATTTTTACAGAGTTTTTGCTTATTCAAAAGCTTTAATTGTGACCAATTTCAGGCACATAAATGACTTTAAACACACTTATTTTAGTTGAAAAAGTCATAATTCACATCCAACAGTCATTTAGAGTCTAAAGATTAAATGTTAAAATTTCATCCATATTGACCATTTTGTGAACGTTCGACAGGTCCGGAGTCATCGTTTTTCATCAGAAAATGGATTTTTGGGACTGTACCAAAAATGATTCAAAATGTCAAATGGATCGTGCCTCATGTTGAATAACCACTTTTTAACCCCTCAGAGTGACCAAAATGGCCATTTTTACAGAGTTTTGCTTACTCAAAAGCTTCAATTTTGACCAATTTCAGGCACATAAATGACTTTAAACACACTTATTTTAGTTGAAAAAGTCATAATTCCCATCCAACAGTCATTTGGAGTCAAAAGATTAAATGTTAAAATTTCATCCATATTGACCATTTTGGAAACGTTCGACAGGTCCGGAGTCATCGTTTTTCATCAGAAAATGGATTTTTGGGACTGTACCAAAAATGATTCAAAATGTTTAATGGATCGTGCCTCATGTTGAATAACCACTTTTTAACCCCTCAGAGTGACCAAAATTGCCATTTTTACAGAGTTTTGCTTACTCAAAAGCTTCAATTTTGACCAATTTCAGGCACAGAAATGACTTTAAATACACTTATTTTAGTCGAAAAGGTCATAATTCACATCCAACAGTCATTTGGAGTCAAAAGATTAAATGTTAAAATTTCATCCATATTGACCATTTTGGGAACGTTCGACAGGTCCGGAGTCATCGTTTTTCATCAGAAAATGGATTTTTGGGACTGTACCAAAAATGATTCAAAATGTCAATTGGATCGTGCCTCATGTTGAATAACCACTTTTTAACCCCTCAGAGTGACCAAAATGGCCATTTTTACAGAGTTTTGCTTACTCAAAAGCTTCAATTTTGACCAATTTCAGACACATAAATGACTTTAAACACACTTATTTTAGTTGAAAAAGTCATAATTCACATCCAACAGTCATTTAGAGTCAAAAGATTAAATGTTAAAATTTCATCCATATTGACCATTTTGGAAACGTTCGACAGGTCCGGAGTCATCGTTTTTAATCAGAAAATTGATTTTTGGGACTGTACCAAAAATGATTCAAAATGTCAAATGGATCATGCCTCATGTTGAATAACCACTTTTTAACCCCTCAGATTGACCAAAATTGCCATTTTTACAGAGTTTTTGCTTATTCAAAAGCTTTAATTTTGACCAATTTCAGGCACATAAATGACTTTAAACACACTTATTTTAGTTGAAAAAGTCATAATTCACATCCAACAGTCATTTAGAGTCAAAAGATTAAATGTTAAAATTTCATCCATATTGACCATTTTGGAATCGTTCGACAGGTCCGGAGTCATCGTTTTTCATCAGAAAATGGATTTTTGGGACTGTACCAAAAATGATTCAAAATGTCAATTGGATCGTGCCTCATGTTGAATAACCACTTTGTAACCCCTCAGAGTGACCAAAATGGCCATTTTTACAGAGTTTTGCTTACTCAAAAGCTTCAATTTTGACCAATTTCAGGCACATAAATGACTTTAAACACACTTGATTTAGTTGAAAAAGTCATAATTCACATCCAACAGTCATTTAGAGTCAAAAGATTAAATGTTAAAATTTCATCCATATTGACCATTTTGGAAACGTTCGACAGGTCCGGAGTCATCGTTTTTCATCAGAAAATGGATTTTTGGGACTGTACCAAAAATGATTCAAAATGTCAAATGGATCGTGCCTCATGTTGAATAACCACTTTTTAACCCCTCAGAGTGACCAAAATTGCCATTTTTACAGAGTTTTTGCTTATTCAAAAGCTTTAATTGTGACCAATTTCAGGCACATAAATGACTTTAAACACACTTATTTTAGTTGAAAAAGTCATAATTCACATCCAACAGTCATTTAGAGTCTAAAGATTAAATGTTAAAATTTCATCCATATTGACCATTTTGTGAACGTTCGACAGGTCCGGAGTCATCGTTTTTCATCAGAAAATTGATTTTTGAGACTGTACCAAAAATGATTCAAAATGTCAAATGGATCGTGCCTCATGTTGAATAACCACTTTTTAACCCCTCAGAGTGACCAACATTGCCATTTTTACAGAGTTTCGCTTACTCAAAAGCTTCAATTTTGACCAATTTCAGGCACAGAAATGACTTTAAACACACTTATTTTAGTCGAAAAGGTCATAATTCACATCCAACAGTCATTTGGAGTCAAAAGATTAAATGTTAAAATTTCATCCATATTGACCATTATGGGAACGTTCGACAAGTTCGGAGTCATCGTTTTTCATCAGAAAATGGATTTTTGGGACTGTACCAAAAATGATTCAAAATGTCAATTGGATCGTGCCTCGTGTTGAATAACCACTTTTTAACCCCACAGAGTGACCAAAATGGCCATTTTTACAGAGTTTTGCTTACTCAAAAGCTTCAATTTTGACCAATTTCAGGCACATAAATGACTTTAAACACACTTATTTTAGTTGAAAAAGTCATAATTCACATCCAACAGTCATTTAGAGTCAAAAGATTAAATGTTAAAATTTCATTCATATTGACCATTTTGGAAACGTTCGACAGGTCCGGAGTCATCGTTTTTCATCAGAAAATGGATTTTTGGGACTGTACCAAAAATGATTCAAAATGTCAAATGGATCGTGCCTCATGTTGAATAACCACTTTTTAACCCCTCAGAGTGACCAAAATTGCCATTTTTACAGAGTTTTTGCTTATTCAAAAGCTTTAATTGTGACCAATTTCAGGCACATAAATGACTTTAAACACACTTATTTTAGTTGAAAAAGTCATAATTCACATCCAACAGTCATTTAGAGTCTAAAGATTAAATGTTAAAATTTCATCCATATTGACCATTTTGTGAACGTTCGACAGGTCCGGAGTCATCGTTTTTCATCAGAAAATGGATTTTTGGGACTGTACCAAAAATGATTCAAAATGTCAAATGGATCGTGCCTCATGTTGAATAACCACTTTTTAACCCCTCAGAGTGACCAAAATGGCCATTTTTACAGAGTTTTGCTTACTCAAAAGCTTCAATTTTGACCAATTTCAGGCACATAAATGACTTTAAACACACTTATTTTAGTTGAAAAAGTCATAATTCCCATCCAACAGTCATTTGGAGTCAAAAGATTAAATGTTAAAATTTCATCCATATTGACCATTTTGGAAACGTTCGACAGGTCCGGAGTCATCGTTTTTCATCAGAAAATGGATTTTTGGGACTGTACCAAAAATGATTCAAAATGTCAAATGGATCGTGCCTCATGTTGAATAACCACTTTTTAACCCCTCAGAGTGACCAAAATTGCCATTTTTACAGAGTTTTGCTTACTCAAAAGCTTCAATTTTGACCAATTTCAGGCACAGAAATGACTTTAAATACACTTATTTTAGTCGAAAAGGTCATAATTCACATCCAACAGTCATTTGGAGTCAAAAGATTAAATGTTAAAATTTCATCCATATTGACCATTTTGGGAACGTTCGACAGGTCCGGAGTCATCGTTTTTCATCAGAAAATGGATTTTTGGGACTGTACCAAAAATGATTCAAAATGTCAATTGGATCGTACCTCATGTTGAATAACCACTTTTTAACCCCTCAGAGTGACCAAAATGGCCATTTTTACAGAGTTTTGCTTACTCAAAAGCTTCAATTTTTACCAATTTCAGGCACATAAATGACTTTAAACACACTTATTTTAGTTGAAAAAGTCATAATTCACATCCAACAGTCATTTAGAGTCAAAAGATTAAATGTTAAAATTTCATCCATATTGACCATTTTGGAAACGTTCGACAGGTCCGGAGTCATCGTTTTTCATCAGAAAATTGATTTTTGGGACTGTACCAAAAATGATTCAAAATGTCAAATGGATCGTGCCTCATGTTGAATAACCACTTTTTAACCCCTCAGATTGACCAAAATTGCCATTTTTACAGAGTTTTTGCTTATTCAAAAGCTTTAATTTTGACCAATTTCAGGCACATAAATGACTTGAAACACACTTATTTTAGTTGAAAAAGTCATAATTCACATCCAACAGTCATTTAGAGTCAAAAGATTAAATGTTAAAATTTCATCCATATTGACCATTTTGGAATCGTTCGACAGGTCCGGAGTCATCGTTTTTCATCAGAAAATGGATTTTTGGGACTGTACCAAAAATGATTCAAAATGTCAATTGGATCGTGCCTCATGTTGAATAACCACTTTTTAACCCCTCAGAGTGACCAAAATGGCAATTTTTACAGAGTTTTGCTTACTCAAAAGCTTTAATTTTGATCAATTTCAGGCGCATAAATGATTTTAAACACACTTATTTTAGTTGAAAAAGTCATAATTCACATCCAACAGTCATTTAGAGTCAAAAGATTACATGTTAAAATTTCATCCATATTGACCATTTTGGAATCGTTCGACAGGTCCGGAGTCATCGTTTTTCATCAGAAAATGGATTTTTGGGACTGTACCAAAAATGATTCAAAATGTCAATTGGATCGTGCCTCATGTTGAATAACCACTTTGTAACCCCTCAGAGTGACCAAAATTGCCATTTTTACAGAGTTTTTGCTTATTCAAAAGCTTTAATTGTGACCAATTTCAGGCACATAAATGACTTTAAACACACTTATTTTAGTTGAAAAAGTCATAATTCCCATCCAACAGTCATTTGGAGTCAAAAGATTAAATGTTAAAATTTCATCCATATTGACCATTTTGGAAACGTTCGACAGGTCCGGAGTCATCGTTTTTCATCAGAAAATTGATTTTTGGGACTGTACCAAAAATGATTCAAAATGTCAAATGGATCGTGCCTCATGTTGAATAACCACTTTTTAACCCCTCAGAGTGACCAAAATTGCCATTTTTACAGAGTTTTGCTTACTCAAAAGCTTCAATTTTGACCAATTTCAGGCACAGAAATGACTTTAAATACACTTATTTTAGTCGAAAAGGTCATAATTCACATCCAACAGTCATTTGGAGTCAAAAGATTAAATGTTAAAATTTCATCCATATTGACCATTTTGGGAACGTTCGACAGGTCCGGAGTCATCGTTTTTCATCAGAAAATGGATTTTTGGGACTGTACCAAAAATGATTCAAAATGTCAATTGGATCGTGCCTCATGTTGAATAACCACTTTTTAACCCCTCAGAGTGACCAAAATGGCCATTTTTACAGAGTTTTGCTTACTCAAAAGCTTCAATTTTGACCAATTTCAGGCACATAAATGACTTTAAACACACTTATTTTAGTTGAAAAAGTCATAATTCACATCCAACAGTCATTTAGAGTCAAAAGATTAAATGTTAAAATTTCATCCATATTGACCATTTTGGAAACGTTCGACAGGTCCGGAGTCATCGTTTTTCATCAGAAAATTGATTTTTGGGACTGTACCAAAAATGATTCAAAATGTCAAATGGATCGTGCCTCATGTTGAATAACTACTTTTTAACCCCTCAGATTGACCAAAATTGCCATTTTTACAGAGTTTTTGCTTATTCAAAAGCTTTAATTTTGACCAATTTCAGGCACATAAATGACTTTAAACACACTTATTTTAGTTGAAAAAGTGATAATTCACATCCAACAGTCATTTAGAGTCAAAAGATTAAATGTTAAAATTTCATCCATATTGACCATTTTGGAATCGTTCGACAGGTCCGGAGTCATCGTTTTTCATCAGAAAATGGATTTTTGGGACTGTACCAAAAATGATTCAAAATGTCAATTGGATCGTGCCTCATGTTGAATAACCACTTTGTAACCCCTCAGAGTGACCAAAATGGCCATTTTTACAGAGTTTTGCTTACTCAAAAGCTTCAATTTTGACCAATTTCAGGCACATAAATGACTTTAAACACACTTGATTTAGTTGAAAAAGTCATAATTCACATCCAACAGTCATTTAGAGTCAAAAGATTAAATGTTAAAATTTCATCCATATTGACCATTTTGGAAACGTTCGACAGGTCCGGAGTCATCGTTTTTCATCAGAAAATGGATTTTTGGGACTGTACCAAAAATGATTCAAAATGTCAAATGGATCGTGCCTCATGTTGAATAACCACTTTTTAACCCCTCAGAGTGACCAAAATTGCCATTTTTACAGAGTTTTTGCTTATTCAAAAGCTTTAATTGTGACCAATTTCAGGCACATAAATGACTTTAAACACACTTATTTTAGTTGAAAAAGTCATAATTCACATCCAACAGTCATTTAGAGTCTAAAGATTAAATGTTAAAATTTCATCCATATTGACCATTTTGTGAACGTTCGACAGGTCCGGAGTCATCGTTTTTCATCAGAAAATTGATTTTTCGGACTGTACCAAAAATGATTCAAAATGTCAAATGGATCGTGCCTCATGTTGAATAACCACTTTTTAACCCCTCAGAGTGACCAAAATTTCCATTTTTACAGAGTTTTGCTTACTCAAAAGCTTCAATTTTGACCAATTTCAGGCACATAAATGACTTTAAACACACTTATTTTAGTTGAAAAAGTCATAATTCCCATCCAACAGTCATTTGGAGTCAAAAGATTAAATGTTAAAATTTCATCCATATTGACCATTTTGGGAACGTTCGACAGGTCCGGAGTCATCGTTTTTCATCAGAAAATGGATTTTTGGGACTGTACCAAAAATGATTCAAAATGTCAAATGGATCGTGCCTCATGTTGAATAACCACTTTTTAACCCCTCAGAGTGACCAAAATTGCCATTTTTACAGAGTTTTTGCTTATTCAAAAGCTTTAATTTTGACCAATTTCAGGCACATAAATGACTTTAAACACACGTATTTTAGTTGAAAAAGTCATAATTCACATCCAACAGTCATTTAGAGTCAAAAGATTAAATGTTAAAATTTCATCCATATTGACCATTTTGGGAATGTTCGACAGGTCCGGAGTCATTGTTTTTCATCAGAAAATGGATTTTTGGGACTGTACCAAAAATGATTCAAAATGTCAATTGGATCGTGCCTCGTGTTGAATAACCACTTTTTAACCCCACAGAGTGACCAAAATGGCCATTTTTACAGAGTTTTGCTTACTCAAAAGCTTCAATTTTGACCAATTTCAGGCACATAAATGACTTTAAACACACTTATTTTAGTTGAAAAAGTCATAATTCACATCCAACAGTCATTTAGAGTCAAAAGATTAAATGTTAAAATTTCATTCATATTGACCATTTTGGAAACGTTCGACAGGTCCGGAGTCATCGTTTTTCATCAGAAAATGGATTTTTGGGACTGTACCAAAAATGATTCAAAATGTCAAATGGATCGTGCCTCATGTTGAATAACCACTTTTTAACCCCTCAGAGTGACCAAAATTGCAATTTTTACAGAGTTTTGCTTACTCAAAAGCTTCAATTTTGACCAATTTCAGGCACAGAAATGACTTTAAATACACTTATTTTAGTCGAAAAGGTCATAATTCACATCCAACAGTCATTTGGAGTCAAAAGATTAAATGTTAAAATTTCATCCATATTGACCATTTTGGGAACGTTCGACAGGTCCGGAGTCATCGTTTTTCATCAGAAAATGGATTTTTGGGACTGTACCAAAAATGATTCAAAATGTCAATTGGATCGTGCCTCATGTTGAATAACCACTTTTTAACCCCTCAGAGTGACCAAAATGGCCATTTTTACAGAGTTTAGCTTACTCAAAAGCTTCAATTTTGACCAATTTCAGGCACATAAATGACTTTAAACACACTTATTTTAGTTGAAAAAGTCATAATTCACATCCAACAGTCATTTAGAGTCAAAAGATTAAATGTTAAAATTTCATCCATATTGACCATTTTGGAAACGTTCGACAGGTCCGGAGTCATCGTTTTTAATCAGAAAATTGATTTTTGGGACTGTACCAAAAATGATTCAAAATGTCAAATGGATCATGCCTCATGTTGAATAACCACTTTTTAACCCCTCAGATTGACCAAAATTGCCATTTTTACAGAGTTTTTGCTTATTCAAAAGCTTTAATTTTGACCAATTTCAGGCACATAAATGACTTTAAACACACTTATTTTAGTTGAAAAAGTCATAATTCACATCCAACAGTCATTTAGAGTCAAAAGATTAAATGTTAAAATTTCATCCATATTGACCATTTTGGAATCGTTCGACAGGTCCGGAGTCATCGTTTTTCATCAGAAAATGGATTTTTGGGACTGTACCAAAAATGATTCAAAATGTCAATTGGATCGTGCCTCATGTTGAATAACCACTTTGTAACCCCTCAGAGTGACCAAAATGGCCATTTTTACAGAGTTTTGCTTACTCAAAAGCTTCAATTTTGACCAATTTCAGGCACATAAATGACTTTAAACACACTTGATTTAGTTGAAAAAGTCATAATTCACATCCAACAGTCATTTAGAGTCAAAAGATTAAATGTTAAAATTTCATCCATATTGACCATTTTGGAAACGTTCGACAGGTCCGGAGTCATCGTTTTTCATCAGAAAATGGATTTTTGGGACTGTACCAAAAATGATTCAAAATGTCAAATGGATCGTGCCTCATGTTGAATAACCACTTTTTAACCCCTCAGAGTGACCAAAATTGCCATTTTTACAGAGTTTTTGCTTATTCAAAAGCTTTAATTGTGACCAATTTCAGGCACATAAATGACTTTAAACACACTTATTTTAGTTGAAAAAGTCATAATTCACATCCAACAGTCATTTAGAGTCTAAAGATTAAATGTTAAAATTTCATCCATATTGACCATTTTGTGAACGTTCGACAGGTCCGGAGTCATCGTTTTTCATCAGAAAATTGATTTTTGGGACTGTACCAAAAATGATTCAAAATGTCAAATGGATCGTGCCTCATGTTGAATAACCACTTTTTAACCCCTCAGAGTGACCAACATTGCCATTTTTACAGAGTTTCGCTTACTCAAAAGCTTCAATTTTGACCAATTTCAGGCACAGAAATGACTTTAAACACACTTATTTTAGTCGAAAAGGTCATAATTCACATCCAACAGTCATTTGGAGTCAAAAGATTAAATGTTAAAATTTCATCCATATTGACCATTATGGGAACGTTCGACAAGTTCGGAGTCATCGTTTTTCATCAGAAAATGGATTTTTGGGACTGTACCAAAAATGATTCAAAATGTCAATTGGATCGTGCCTCGTGTTGAATAACCATTTTTTAACCCCACAGAGTGACCAAAATGGCCATTTTTACAGAGTTTTGCTTACTCAAAAGCTTCAATTTTGACCAATTTCAGGCACATAAATGACTTTAAACACACTTATTTTAGTTGAAAAAGTCATAATTCACATCCAACAGTCATTTAGAGTCAAAAGATTAAATGTTAAAATTTCATTCATATTGACCATTTTGGAAACGTTCGACAGGTCCGGAGTCATCGTTTTTCATCAGAAAATGGATTTTTGGGACTGTACCAAAAATGATTCAAAATGTCAAATGGATCGTGCCTCATGTTGAATAACCACTTTTTAACCCCTCAGAGTGACCAAAATTGCCATTTTTACAGAGTTTTTGCTTATTCAAAAGCTTTAATTGTGACCAATTTCAGGCACATAAATGACTTTAAACACACTTATTTTAGTTGAAAAAGTCATAATTCACATCCAACAGTCATTTAGAGTCTAAAGATTAAATGTTAAAATTTCATCCATATTGACCATTTTGTGAACGTTCGACAGGTCCGGAGTCATCGTTTTTCATCAGAAAATGGATTTTTGGGACTGTACCAAAAATGATTCAAAATGTCAAATGGATCGTGCCTCATGTTGAATAACCACTTTTTAACCCCTCAGAGTGACCAAAATGGCCATTTTTACAGAGTTTTGCTTACTCAAAAGCTTCAATTTTGACCAATTTCAGGCACATAAATGACTTTAAACACACTTATTTTAGTTGAAAAAGTCATAATTCCCATCCAACAGTCATTTGGAGTCAAAAGATTAAATGTTAAAATTTCATCCATATTGACCATTTTGGAAACGTTCGACAGGTCCGGAGTCATCGTTTTTCATCAGAAAATGGATTTTTGGGACTGTACCAAAAATGATTCAAAATGTCAAATGGATCGTGCCTCATGTTGAATAACCACTTTTTAACCCCTCAGAGTGACCAAAACTGCCATTTTTACAGAGTTTTGCTTACTCAAAAGCTTCAATTTTGACCAATTTCAGGCACAGAAATGACTTTAAATACACTTATTTTTGTCGAAAAGGTCATAATTCACATCCAACAGTCATTTGGAGTCAAAAGATTAAATGTTAAAATTTCATCCATATTGACCATTTTGGGAACGTTCGACAGGTCCGGAGTCATCGTTTTTCATCAGAAAATGGATTTTTGGGACTGTACCAAAAATGATTCAAAATGTCAATTGGATCGTACCTCATGTTGAATAACCACTTTTTAACCCCTCAGAGTGACCAAAATGGCCATTTTTACAGAGTTTTGCTTACTCAAAAGCTTCAATTTTGACCAATTTCAGGCACATAAATGACTTTAAACACACTTATTTTAGTTGAAAAAGTCATAATTCACATCCAACAGTCATTTAGAGTCAAAAGATTAAATGTTAAAATTTCATCCATATTGACCATTTTGGAAACGTTCGACAGGTCCGGAGTCATCGTTTTTCATCAGAAAATTGATTTTTGGGACTGTACCAAAAATGATTCAAAATGTCAAATGGATCGTGCCTCATGTTGAATAACCACTTTTTAACCCCTCAGATTGACCAAAATTGCCATTTTTACAGAGTTTTTGCTTATTCAAAAGCTTTAATTTTGACCAATTTCAGGAACATAAATGACTTGAAACACACTTATTTTAGTTGAAAAAGTCATAATTCACATCCAACAGTCATTTAGAGTCAAAAGATTAAATGTTAAAATTTCATCCATATTGACCATTTTGGAATCGTTCGACAGGTCCGGAGTCATCGTTTTTCATCAGAAAATGGATTTTTGGGACTGTACCAAAAATGATTCAAAATGTCAATTGGATCGTGCCTCATGTTGAATAACCACTTTTTAACCCCTCAGAGTGACCAAAATGGCAATTTTTACAGAGTTTTGCTTACTCAAAAGCTTTAATTTTGATCAATTTCAGGCGCATAAATGATTTTAAACACACTTATTTTAGTTGAAAAAGTCATAATTCACATCCAACAGTCATTTAGAGTCAAAAGATTACATGTTAAAATTTCATCCATATTGACCATTTTGGAATCGTTCGACAGGTCCGGAGTCATCGTTTTTCATCAGAAAATGGATTTTTGGGACTGTACCAAAAATGATTCAAAATGTCAATTGGATCGTGCCTCATGTTGAATAACCACTTTGTAACCCCTCAGAGTGACCAAAATGGCCATTTTTACAGAGTTTTGCTTACTCAAAAGCTTCAATTTTGACCAATTTCAGGCACATAAATGACTTTAAACACACTTGATTTAGTTGAAAAAGTCATAATTCACATCCAACAGTCATTTAGAGTCAAAAGATTAAATGTTAAAATTTCATCCATATTGACCATTTTGGAAACGTTCGACAGGTCCGGAGTCATCGTTTTTCATCAGAAAATGGATTTTTGGGACTGTACCAAAAATGATTCAAAATGTCAAATGGATCGTGCCTCATGTTGAATAACCACTTTTTAACCCCTCAGAGTGACCAAAATTGCCATTTTTACAGAGTTTTTGCTTATTCAAAAGCTTTAATTGTGACCAATTTCAGGCACATAAATGACTTTAAACACACTTATTTTAGTTGAAAAAGTCATAATTCCCATCCAACAGTTATTTGGAGTCAAAAGATTAAATGTTAAAATTTCATCCATATTGACCATTTTGGAAACGTTCGACAGGTCCGGAGTCATCGTTTTTCATCAGAAAATGGATTTTTGGGACTGTACCAAAAATGATTCAAAATGTCAAATGGATCGTGCCTCATGTTGAATAACCACTTTTTAACCCCTCAGAGTGACCAAAATTGCCATTTTTACAGAGTTTTGCTTACTCAAAAGCTTCAATTTTGACCAATTTCAGGCACAGAAATGACTTTAAATACACTTATTTTAGTCGAAAAGGTCATAATTCACATCCAACAGTCATTTGGAGTCAAAAGATTAAATGTTAAAATTTCATCCATATTGACCATTTTGGGAACGTTCGACAGGTCCGGAGTCATCGTTTTTCATCAGAAAATGGATTTTTGGGACTGTACCAAAAATGATTCAAAATGTCAATTGGATCGTGCCTCATGTTGAATAACCACTTTTTAACCCCTCAGAGTGACCAAAATGGCCATTTTTACAGAGTTTTGCTTACTCAAAAGCTTCAATTTTGACCAATTTCAGGCACATAAATGACTTTAAACACACTTATTTTAGTTGAAAAAGTCATAATTCACATCCAACAGTCATTTAGAGTCAAAAGATTAAATGTTAAAATTTCATCCATATTGACCATTTTGGAAACGTTCGACAGGTCCGGAGTCATCGTTTTTCATCAGAAAATTGATTTTTGGGACTGTACCAAAAATGATTCAAAATGTCAAATGGATCGTGCCTCATGTTGAATAACCACTTTTTAACCCCTCAGATTGACCAAAATTGCCATTTTTACAGAGTTTTTGCTTATTCAAAAGCTTTAATTTTGACCAATTTCAGGCACATAAATGACTTTAAACACACTTATTTTAGTTGAAAAAGTCATAATTCACATCCAACAGTCATTTAGAGTCAAAAGATTAAATGTTAAAATTTCATCCATATTGACCATTTTGGAATCGTTCGACAGGTCCGGAGTCATCGTTTTTCATCAGAAAATGGATTTTTGGGACTGTACCAAAAATGATTCAAAATGTCAATTGGATCGTGCCTCATGTTGAATAACCACTTTGTAACCCCTCAGAGTGACCAAAATGGCCATTTTTACAGAGTTTTGCTTACTCAAAAGCTTCAATTTTGACCAATTTCAGGCACATAAATGACTTTAAACACACTTGATTTAGTTGAAAAAGTCATAATTCACATCCAACAGTCATTTAGAGTCAAAAGATTAAATGTTAAAATTTCATCCATATTGACCATTTTGGAAACGTTCGACAGGTCCGGAGTCATCGTTTTTCATCAGAAAATGGATTTTTGGGACTGTACCAAAAATGATTCAAAATGTCAAATGGATCGTGCCTCATGTTGAATAACCACTTTTTAACCCCTCAGAGTGACCAAAATTGCCATTTTTACAGAGTTTTTGCTTATTCAAAAGCTTTAATTGTGACCAATTTCAGGCACATAAATGACTTTAAACACACTTATTTTAGTTGAAAAAGTCATAATTCACATCCAACAGTCATTTAGAGTCTAAAGATTAAATGTTAAAATTTCATCCATATTGACCATTTTGTGAACGTTCGACAGGTCCGGAGTCATCGTTTTTCATCAGAAAATTGATTTTTCGGACTGTACCAAAAATGATTCAAAATGTCAAATGGATCGTGCCTCATGTTGAATAACCACTTTTTAACCCCTCAGAGTGACCAAAATTTCCATTTTTACAGAGTTTTGCTTACTCAAAATCTTCAATTTTGACCAATTTCAGGCACATAAATGACTTTAAACACACTTATTTTAGTTGAAAAAGTCATAATTCCCATCCAACAGTCATTTGGAGTCAAAAGATTAAATGTTAAAATTTCATCCATATTGACCATTTTGGGAACGTTCGACAGGTCCGGAGTCATCGTTTTTCATCAGAAAATGGATTTTTGGGACTGTACCAAAAATGATTCAAAATGTCAAATGGATCGTGCCTCATGTTGAATAACCACTTTTTAACCCCTCAGAGTGACTAAAATTGCCATTTTTACAGAGTTTTTGCTTATTCAAAAGCTTTAATTTTGACCAATTTCAGGCACATAAATGACTTTAAACACACGTATTTTAGTTGAAAAAGTCATAATTCACATCCAACAGTCATTTAGAGTCAAAAGATTAAATGTTAAAATTTCATCCATATTGACCATTTTGGGAATGTTCGACAGGTCCGGAGTCATTGTTTTTCATCAGAAAATGGATTTTTGGGACTGTACCAAAAATGATTCAAAATGTCAAATGGATCGTGCCTCATGTTGAATAACCACTTTTTAACCCCTCAGAGTGACCAACATTGCCATTTTTACAGAGTTTCGCTTACTCAAAAGCTTCAATTTTGACCAATTTCAGGCACAGAAATGACTTTAAACACACTTATTTTAGTCGAAAAGGTCATAATTCACATCCAACAGTCATTTGGAGTCAAAAGATTAAATGTTAAAATTTCATCCATATTGACCATTATGGGAACGTTCGACAAGTTCGGAGTCATCGTTTTTCATCAGAAAATGGATTTTTGGGACTGTACCAAAAATGATTCAAAATGTCAATTGGATCGTGCCTCGTGTTGAATAACCACTTTTTAACCCCACAGAGTGACCAAAATGGCCATTTTTACAGAGTTTTGCTTACTCAAAAGCTTCAATTTTGACCAATTTCAGGCACATAAATGACTTTAAACACACTTATTTTAGTTGAAAAAGTCATAATTCACATCCAACAGTCATTTAGAGTCAAAAGATTAAATGTTAAAATTTCATTCATATTGACCATTTTGGAAACGTTCGACAGGTCCGGAGTCATCGTTTTTCATCAGAAAATGGATTTTTGGGACTGTACCAAAAATGATTCAAAATGTCAAATGGATCGTGCCTCATGTTGAATAACCACTTTTTAACCCCTCAGAGTGACCAAAATTGCCATTTTTACAGAGTTTTTGCTTATTCAAAAGCTTTAATTGTGACCAATTTCAGGCACATAAATGACTTTAAACACACTTATTTTAGTTGAAAAAGTCATAATTCACATCCAACAGTCATTTAGAGTCTAAAGATTAAATGTTAAAATTTCATCCATATTGACCATTTTGGAAACGTTCGACAGGTCCGAAGTCATCGTTTTTCATCAGAAAATGGATTTTTGGGACTGTACCAAAAATGATTCAAAATGTCAAATGGATCGTGCCTCATGTTGAATAACCACTTTTTAACCCCTCAGAGTGACCAAAATTGCCATTTTTACAGAGTTTTGCTTACTCAAAAGCTTCAATTTTGACCAATTTCAGGCACATAAATGACTTTAAACACACTTATTTTAGTTGAAAAAGTCATAATTCACATCCAACAGTCATTTAGAGTCAAAAGATTAAATGTTAAAATTTCATCCATATTGACCATTTTGGAAACGTTCGACAGGTCCGGAGTCATCGTTTTTCATCAGAAAATTGATTTTTGGGACTGTACCAAAAATGATTCAAAATGTCAAATGGATCGTGCCTCATGTTGAATAACCACTTTTTAACCCCTCAGATTGACCAAAATTGCCAGTTTTACAGAGTTTTTGCTTATTCAAAAGCTTTAATTTTGACCAATTTCAGGCACATAAATGACTTTAAACACACTTATTTTAGTTGAAAAAGTCATAATTCACATCCAACAGTCATTTAGAGTCAAAAGATTAAATGTTAAAATTTCATCCATATTGACCATTTTGTGAACGTTCGACAGGTCCGGAGTCATCGTTTTTCATCAGAAAATGGATTTTTGGGACTGTACCAAAAATGATTCAAAATGTCAATTGGATCGTGCCTCATGTTGAATAACCACTTTGTAACCCCTCAGAGTGACCAAAATGGCCATTTTTACAGAGTTTTGCTTACTCAAAAGCTTCAATTTTGACCAATTACAGGCACATAAATGACTTTAAACACACTTATTTTAGTTGAAAAAGTCATAATTCACATCCAACAGTCATTTAGAGTCAAAAGATTAAATGTTAAAATTTCATCCATATTGACCATTTTGTGAACGTTCGACAGGTCCGGAGTCATCGTTTTTCATCAGAAAATGGATTTTTGGGACTGTACCAAAAATGATTCAAAATGTCAAATGGATCGTGCCTCATGTTGAATAACCACTTTTTAACCCCTCAGAGTGACCAAAATTGCCATTTTTACAGAGTTTTTGCTTATTCAAAAGCTTTAATTGTGACCAATTTCAGGCACATAAATGACTTTAAACACACTTATTTTAGTTGAAAAAGTCATAATTCACATCCAACAGTCATTTAGAGTCTAAAGATTAAATGTTAAAATTTCATCCATATTGACCATTTTGTGAACGTTCGACAGGTCCGGAGTCATCGTTTTTCATCAGAAAATGGATTTTTGGGACTGTACCAAAAATGATTCAAAATGTCAAATGGATCGTGCCTCATGTTGAATAACCACTTTTTAACCCCTCAGAGTGACCAAAATGGCCATTTTTACAGAGTTTTGCTTACTCAAAAGCTTCAATTTTGACCAATTTCAGGCACATAAATGACTTTAAACACACTTATTTTAGTTGAAAAAGTCATAATTCCCATCCAACAGTCATTTGGAGTCAAAAGATTAAATGTTAAAATTTCATCCATATTGACCATTTTGGAAACGTTCGACAGGTCCGGAGTCATCGTTTTTCATCAGAAAATGGATTTTTGGGACTGTACCAAAAATGATTCAAAATGTCAAATGGATCGTGCCTCATGTTGAATAACCACTTTTTAACCCCTCAGAGTGACCAAAACTGCCATTTTTACAGAGTTTTGCTTACTCAAAAGCTTCAATTTTGACCAATTTCAGGCACAGAAATGACTTTAAATACACTTATTTTTGTCGAAAAGGTCATAATTCACATCCAACAGTCATTTGGAGTCAAAAGATTAAATGTTAAAATTTCATCCATATTGACCATTTTGGGAACGTTCGACAGGTCCGGAGTCATCGTTTTTCATCAGAAAATGGATTTTTGGGACTGTACCAAAAATGATTCAAAATGTCAATTGGATCGTACCTCATGTTGAATAACCACTTTTTAACCCCTCAGAGTGACCAAAATGGCCATTTTTACAGAGTTTTGCTTACTCAAAAGCTTCAATTTTGACCAATTTCAGGCACATAAATGACTTCAAACACACTTATTTTAGTTGAAAAAGTCATAATTCACATCCAACAGTCATTTAGAGTCAAAAGATTAAATGTTAAAATTTCATCCATATTGACCATTTTGGAAACGTTCGACAGGTCCGGAGTCATCGTTTTTCATCAGAAAATTGATTTTTGGGACTGTACCAAAAATGATTCAAAATGTCAAATGGATCGTGCCTCATGTTGAATAACCACTTTTTAACCCCTCAGATTGACCAAAATTGCCATTTTTACAGAGTTTTTGCTTATTCAAAAGCTTTAATTTTGATCAATTTCAGGCGCATAAATGATTTTAAACACACTTATTTTAGTTGAAAAAGTCATAATTCACATCCAACAGTCATTTAGAGTCAAAAGATTACATGTTAAAATTGCATCCATATTGACCATTTTGGAATCGTTCGACAGGTCCGGAGTCATCGTTTTTCATCAGAAAATGGATTTTTGGGACTGTACCAAAAATGATTCAAAATGTCAATTGGATCGTGCCTCATGTTGAATAACCACTTTTTAACCCCTCAGAGTGACCAAAATTGCCATTTTTACAGAGTTTTTGCTTATTCAAAAGCTTTAATTGTGACCAATTTCAGGCACATAAATGACTTTAAACACACTTATTTTAGTTGAAAAAGTCATAATTCCCATCCAACAGTTATTTGGAGTCAAAAGATTAAATGTTAAAATTTCATCCATATTGACCATTTTGGAAACGTTCGACAGGTCCGGAGTCATCGTTTTTCATCAGAAAATGGATTTTTGGGACTGTACCAAAAATGATTCAAAATGTCAAATGGATCGTGCCTCATGTTGAATAACCACTTTTTAACCCCTCAGAGTGACCAAAATTGCCATTTTTACAGAGTTTTGCTTACTCAAAAGCTTCAATTTTGACCAATTTCAGGCACAGAAATGACTTTAAATACACTTATTTTAGTCGAAAAGGTCATAATTCACATCCAACAGTCATTTGGAGTCAAAAGATTAAATGTTAAAATTTCATCCATATTGACCATTTTGGGAACGTTCGACAGGTCCGGAGTCATCGTTTTTCATCAGAAAATGGATTTTTGGGACTGTACCAAAAATGATTCAAAATGTCAATTGGATCGTGCCTCATGTTGAATAACCACTTTTTAACCCCTCAGAGTGACCAAAATGGCCATTTTTACAGAGTTTTGCTTACTCAAAAGCTTCAATTTTGACCAATTTCAGGCACATAAATGACTTTAAACACACTTATTTTAGTTGAAAAAGTCATAATTCACATCCAACAGTCATTTAGAGTCAAAAGATTAAATGTTAAAATTTCATCCATATTGACCATTTTGGAAACGTTCGACAGGTCCGGAGTCATCGTTTTTCATCAGAAAATTGATTTTTGGGACTGTACCAAAAATGATTCAAAATGTCAAATGGATCGTGCCTCATGTTGAATAACCACTTTTTAACCCCTCAGATTGACCAAAATTGCCATTTTTACAGAGTTTTTGCTTATTCAAAAGCTTTAATTTTGACCAATTTCAGGCACATAAATGACTTTAAACACACTTATTTTAGTTGAAAAAGTCATAATTCACATCCAACAGTCATTTAGAGTCAAAAGATTAAATGTTAAAATTTCATCCATATTGACCATTTTGGAATCGTTCGACAGGTCCGGAGTCATCGTTTTTCATCAGAAAATGGATTTTTGGGACTGTACCAAAAATGATTCAAAATGTCAATTGGATCGTGCCTCATGTTGAATAACCACTTTGTAACCCCTCAGAGTGACCAAAATGGCCATTTTTACAGAGTTTTGCTTACTCAAAAGCTTCAATTTTGACCAATTTCAGGCACATAAATGACTTTAAACACACTTGATTTAGTTGAAAAAGTCATAATTCACATCCAACAGTCATTTAGAGTCAAAAGATTAAATGTTAAAATTTCATCCATATTGACCATTTTGGAAACGTTCGACAGGTCCGGAGTCATCGTTTTTCATCAGAAAATGGATTTTTGGGACTGTACCAAAAATGATTCAAAATGTCAAATGGATCGTGCCTCATGTTGAATAACCACTTTTTAACCCCTCAGAGTGACCAAAATTGCCATTTTTACAGAGTTTTTGCTTATTCAAAAGCTTTAATTGTGACCAATTTCAGGCACATAAATGACTTTAAACACACTTATTTTAGTTGAAAAAGTCATAATTCACATCCAACAGTCATTTAGAGTCTAAAGATTAAATGTTAAAATTTCATCCATATTGACCATTTTGTGAACGTTCGACAGGTCCGGAGTCATCGTTTTTCATCAGAAAATTGATTTTTCGGACTGTACCAAAAATGATTCAAAATGTCAAATGGATCGTGCCTCATGTTGAATAACCACTTTTTAACCCCTCAGAGTGACCAAAATTTCCATTTTTACAGAGTTTTGCTTACTCAAAAGCTTCAATTTTGACCAATTTCAGGCACATAAATGACTTTAAACACACTTATTTTAGTTGAAAAAGTCATAATTCCCATCCAACAGTCATTTGGAGTCAAAAGATTAAATGTTAAAATTTCATCCATATTGACCATTTTGGGAACGTTCGACAGGTCCGGAGTCATCGTTTTTCATCAGAAAATGGATTTTTGGGACTGTACCAAAAATGATTCAAAATGTCAAATGGATCGTGCCTCATGTTGAATAACCACTTTTTAACCCCTCAGAGTGACTAAAATTGCCATTTTTACAGAGTTTTTGCTTATTCAAAAGCTTTAATTTTGACCAATTTCAGGCACATAAATGACTTTAAACACACGTATTTTAGTTGAAAAAGTCATAATCACATCCAACAGTCATTTAGAGTCAAAAGATTAAATGTTAAAATTTCATCCATATTGACCATTTTGGGAATGTTCGACAGGTCCGGAGTCATTGTTTTTCATCAGAAAATGGATTTTTGGGACTGTACCAAAAATGATTCAAAATGTCAAATGGATCGTGCCTCATGTTGAATAACCACTTTTTAACCCCTCAGAGTGACCAACATTGCCATTTTTACAGAGTTTCGCTTACTCAAAAGCTTCAATTTTGACCAATTTCAGGCACAGAAATGACTTTAAACACACTTATTTTAGTCGAAAAGGTCATAATTCACATCCAACAGTCATTTGGAGTCAAAAGATTAAATGTTAAAATTTCATCCATATTGACCATTATGGGAACGTTCGACAAGTTCGGAGTCATCGTTTTTCATCAGAAAATGGATTTTTGGGACTGTACCAAAAATGATTCAAAATGTCAATTGGATCGTGCCTCGTGTTGAATAACCACTTTTTAACCCCACAGAGTGACCAAAATGGCCATTTTTACAGAGTTTTGCTTACTCAAAAGCTTCAATTTTGACCAATTTCAGGCACATAAATGACTTTAAACACACTTATTTTAGTTGAAAAAGTCATAATTCACATCCAACAGTCATTTAGAGTCAAAAGATTAAATGTAAAAATTTCATTCATATTGACCATTTTGGAAACGTTCGACAGGTCCGGAGTCATCGTTTTTCATCAGAAAATGGATTTTTGGGACTGTACCAAAAATGATTCAAAATGTCAAATGGATCGTGCCTCATGTTGAATAACCACTTTTTAACCCCTCAGAGTGACCAAAATTGCCATTTTTACAGAGTTTTTGCTTATTCAAAAGCTTTAATTGTGACCAATTTCAGGCACATAAATGACTTTAAACACACTTATTTTAGTTGAAAAAGTCATAATTCACATCCAACAGTCATTTAGAGTCTAAAGATTAAATGTTAAAATTTCATCCATATTGACCATTTTGGAAACGTTCGACAGGTCCGAAGTCATCGTTTTTCATCAGAAAATGGATTTTTGGGACTGTACCAAAAATGATTCAAAATGTCAAATGGATCGTGCCTCATGTTGAATAACCACTTTTTAACCCCTCAGAGTGACCAAAATTGCCATTTTTACAGAGTTTTGCTTACTCAAAAGCTTCAATTTTGACCAATTTCAGGCACATAAATGACTTTAAACACACTTATTTTAGTTGAAAAAGTCATAATTCACATCCAACAGTCATTTAGAGTCAAAAGATTAAATGTTAAAATTTCATCCATATTGACCATTTTGGAAACGTTCGACAGGTCCGGAGTCATCGTTTTTCATCAGAAAATTGATTTTTGGGACTGTACCAAAAATGATTCAAAATGTCAAATGGATCGTGCCTCATGTTGAATAACCACTTTTTAACCCCTCAGATTGACCAAAATTGCCAGTTTTACAGAGTTTTTGCTTATTCAAAAGCTTTAATTTTGACCAATTTCAGGCACATAAATGACTTTAAACACACTTATTTTAGTTGAAAAAGTCATAATTCACATCCAACAGTCATTTAGAGTCAAAAGATTAAATGTTAAAATTTCATCCATATTGACCATTTTGTGAACGTTCGACAGGTCCGGAGTCATCGTTTTTCATCAGAAAATGGATTTTTGGGACTGTACCAAAAATGATTCAAAATGTCAATTGGATCGTGCCTCATGTTGAATAACCACTTTGTAACCCCTCAGAGTGACCAAAATGGCCATTTTTACAGAGTTTTGCTTACTCAAAAGCTTCAATTTTGACCAATTTCAGGCACATAAATGACTTTAAACACACTTATTTTAGTTGAAAAAGTCATAATTCACATCCAACAGTCATTTAGAGTCAAAAGATTAAATGTTAAAATTTCATCCATATTGACCATTTTGTGAACGTTCGACAGGTCCGGAGTCATCGTTTTTCATCAGAAAATGGATTTTTGGGACTGTACCAAAAATGATTCAAAATGTCAAATGGATCGTGCCTCATGTTGAATAACCACTTTTTAACCCCTCAGAGTGACCAAAATTGCCATTTTTACAGAGTTTTTGCTTATTCAAAAGCTTTAATTGTGACCAATTTCAGGCACATAAATGACTTTAAACACACTTATTTTAGTTGAAAAAGTCATAATTCACATCCAACAGTCATTTAGAGTCTAAAGATTAAATGTTAAAATTTCATCCATATTGACCATTTTGTGAACGTTCGACAGGTCCGGAGTCATCGTTTTTCATCAGAAAATGGATTTTTGGGACTGTACCAAAAATGATTCAAAATGTCAAATGGATCGTGCCTCATGTTGAATAACCACTTTTTAACCCCTCAGAGTGACCAAAATGGCCATTTTTACAGAGTTTTGCTTACTCAAAAGCTTCAATTTTGACCAATTTCAGGCACATAAATGACTTTAAACACACTTATTTTAGTTGAAAAAGTCATAATTCCCATCCAACAGTCATTTGGAGTCAAAAGATTAAATGTTAAAATTTCATCCATATTGACCATTTTGGAAACGTTCGACAGGTCCGGAGTCATCGTTTTTCATCAGAAAATGGATTTTTGGGACTGTACCAAAAATGATTCAAAATGTCAAATGGATCGTGCCTCATGTTGAATAACCACTTTTTAACCCCTCAGAGTGACCACAACTGCCATTTTTACAGAGTTTTGCTTACTCAAAAGCTTCAATTTTGACCAATTTCAGGCACAGAAATGACTTTAAATACACTTATTTTTGTCGAAAAGGTCATAATTCACACCCAACAGTCATTTGGAGTCAAAAGATTAAATGTTAAAATTTCATCCATATTGACCATTTTGGGAACGTTCGACAGGTCCGGAGTCATCGTTTTTCATCAGAAAATGGATTTTTGGGACTGTACCAAAAATGATTCAAAATGTCAATTGGATCGTACCTCATGTTGAATAACCACTTTTTAACCCCTCAGAGTGACCAAAATGGCCATTTTTACAGAGTTTTGCTTACTCAAAAGCTTCAATTTTGACCAATTTCAGGCACATAAATGACTTTAAACACACTTATTTTAGTTGAAAAAGTCATAATTCACATCCAACAGTCATTTAGAGTCAAAAGATTAAATGTTAAAATTTCATCCATATTGACCATTTTGGAAACGTTCGACAGGTCCGGAGTCATCGTTTTTCATCAGAAAATTGATTTTTGGGACTGTACCAAAAATGATTCAAAATGTCAAATGGATCGTGCCTCATGTTGAATAACCACTTTTTAACCCCTCAGATTGACCAAAATTGCCATTTTTACAGAGTTTTTGCTTATTCAAAAGCTTTAATTTTGACCAATTTCAGGAACATAAATGACTTGAAACACACTTATTTTAGTTGAAAAAGTCATAATTCACATCCAACAGTCATTTAGAGTCAAAAGATTAAATGTTAAAATTTCATCCATATTGACCATTTTGGAATCGTTCGACAGGTCCGGAGTCATCGTTTTTCATCAGAAAATGGATTTTTGGGACTGTACCAAAAATGATTCAAAATGTCAATTGGATCGTGCCTCATGTTGAATAACCACTTTTTAACCCCTCAGAGTGACCAAAATGGCAATTTTTACAGAGTTTTGCTTACTCAAAAGCTTTAATTTTGATCAATTTCAGGCGCATAAATGATTTTAAACACACTTATTTTAGTTGAAAAAGTCATAATTCACATCCAACAGTCATTTAGAGTCAAAAGATTACATGTTAAAATTTCATCCATATTGACCATTTTGGAATCGTTCGACAGGTCCGGAGTCATCGTTTTTCATCAGAAAATGGATTTTTGGGACTGTACCAAAAATGATTCAAAATGTCAATTGGATCGTGCCTCATGTTGAATAACCACTTTGTAACCCCTCAGAGTGACCAAAATGGCCATTTTTACAGAGTTTTGCTTACTCAAAAGCTTCAATTTTGACCAATTTCAGGCACATAAATGACTTTAAACACACTTGATTTAGTTGAAAAAGTCATAATTCACATCCAACAGTCATTTAGAGTCAAAAGATTAAATGTTAAAATTTCATCCATATTGACCATTTTGGAAACGTTCGACAGGTCCGGAGTCATCGTTTTTCATCAGAAAATGGATTTTTGGGACTGTACCAAAAATGATTCAAAATGTCAAATGGATCGTGCCTCATGTTGAATAACCACTTTTTAACCCCTCAGAGTGACCAAAATTGCCATTTTTACAGAGTTTTTGCTTATTCAAAAGCTTTAATTTTGACCAATTTCAGGCACAGAAATGACTTTAAACACACTTATTTTAGTTGAAAAAGTCATAATTCACATCCAACAGTCATTTGGAGTCAAAAGATTAAATGTTAAAATTTCATCCATATTGACCATTTTGGAATCGTTCGACAGGTCCGGAGTCATCGTTTTTCATCAGAAAATGGATTTTTGGGACTGTACCAAAAATGATTCAAAATGTCAATTGGATCGTGCCTCATGTTGAATAACCACTTTGTAACCCCTCAGAGTGACCAAAATGGCCATTTTTACAGAGTTTTGCTTACTCAAAAGCTTCAATTTTGACCAATTTCAGGCACATAAATGACTTTAAACACACTTGATTTAGTTGAAAAAGTCATAATTCACATCCAACAGTCATTTAGAGTCAAAAGATTAAATGTTAAAATTTCATCCATATTGACCATTTTGGAAACGTTCGACAGGTCCGGAGTCATCGTTTTTCATCAGAAAATGGATTTTTGGGACTGTACCAAAAATGATTCAAAATGTCAAATGGATCGTGCCTCATGTTGAATAACCACTTTTTAACCCCTCAGAGTGACCAAAATTGCCATTTTTACAGAGTTTTTGCTTATTCAAAAGCTTTAATTGTGACCAATTTCAGGCACATAAATGACTTTAAACACACTTATTTTAGTTGAAAAAGTCATAATTCACATCCAACAGTCATTTAGAGTCTAAAGATTAAATGTTAAAATTTCATCCATATTGACCATTTTGTGAACGTTCGACAGGTCCGGAGTCATCGTTTTTCATCAGAAAATTGATTTTTCGGACTGTACCAAAAATGATTCAAAATGTCAAATGGATCGTGCCTCATGTTGAATAACCACTTTTTAACCCCTCAGAGTGACCAAAATTTCCATTTTTACAGAGTTTTGCTTACTCAAAAGCTTCAATTTTGACCAATTTCAGGCACATAAATGACTTTAAACACACTTATTTTAGTTGAAAAAGTCATA
This sequence comes from Lissotriton vulgaris, assembly GCF_964263255.1. Lineage (NCBI taxonomy): Eukaryota > Metazoa > Chordata > Amphibia > Caudata > Salamandridae > Lissotriton > Lissotriton vulgaris. The sequence continues at coordinate 52,200 of NW_028250586.1, read as the reverse complement.
ATTCCCATCCAACAGTCATTTGGAGTCAAAAGATTAAATGTTAAAATTTCATCCATATTGACCATTTTGGGAACGTTCGACAGGTCCGGAGTCATCGTTTTTCATCAGAAAATGGATTTTTGGGACTGTACCAAAAATGATTCAAAATGTCAAATGGATCGTGCCTCATGTTGAATAACCACTTTTTAACCCCTCAGAGTGACTAAAATTGCCATTTTTACAGAGTTTTTGCTTATTCAAAAGCTTTAATTTTGACCAATTTCAGGCACATAAATGACTTTAAACACACGTATTTTAGTTGAAAAAGTCATAATTCACATCCAACAGTCATTTAGAGTCAAAAGATTAAATGTTAAAATTTCATCCATATTGACCATTTTGGGAATGTTCGACAGGTCCGGAGTCATTGTTTTTCATCAGAAAATGGATTTTTGGGACTGTACCAAAAATGATTCAAAATGTCAAATGGATCGTGCCTCATGTTGAATAACCACTTTTTAACCCCTCAGAGTGACCAACATTGCCATTTTTACAGAGTTTCGCTTACTCAAAAGCTTCAATTTTGACCAATTTCAGGCACAGAAATGACTTTAAACACACTTATTTTAGTCGAAAAGGTCATAATTCACATCCAACAGTCATTTGGAGTCAAAAGATTAAATGTTAAAATTTCATCCATATTGACCATTATGGGAACGTTCGACAAGTTCGGAGTCATCGTTTTTCATCAGAAAATGGATTTTTGGGACTGTACCAAAAATGATTCAAAATGTCAATTGGATCGTGCCTCGTGTTGAATAACCACTTTTTAACCCCACAGAGTGACCAAAATGGCCATTTTTACAGAGTTTTGCTTACTCAAAAGCTTCAATTTTGACCAATTTCAGGCACATAAATGACTTTAAACACACTTATTTTAGTTGAAAAAGTCATAATTCACATCCAACAGTCATTTAGAGTCAAAAGATTAAATGTTAAAATTTCATTCATATTGACCATTTTGGAAACGTTCGACAGGTCCGGAGTCATCGTTTTTCATCAGAAAATGGATTTTTGGGACTGTACCAAAAATGATTCAAAATGTCAAATGGATCGTGCCTCATGTTGAATAACCACTTTTTAACCCCTCAGAGTGACCAAAATTGCCATTTTTACAGAGTTTTTGCTTATTCAAAAGCTTTAATTGTGACCAATTTCAGGCACATAAATGACTTTAAACACACTTATTTTAGTTGAAAAAGTCATAATTCACATCCAACAGTCATTTAGAGTCTAAAGATTAAATGTTAAAATTTCATCCATATTGACCATTTTGGAAACGTTCGACAGGTCCGAAGTCATCGTTTTTCATCAGAAAATGGATTTTTGGGACTGTACCAAAAATGATTCAAAATGTCAAATGGATCGTGCCTCATGTTGAATAACCACTTTTTAACCCCTCAGAGTGACCAAAATTGCCATTTTTACCGAGTTTTGCTTACTCAAAAGCTTCAATTTTGACCAATTTCAGGCACATAAATGACTTTAAACACACTTATTTTAGTTGAAAAAGTCATAATTCACATCCAACAGTCATTTAGAGTCAAAAGATTAAATGTTAAAATTTCATCCATATTGACCATTTTGGAAACGTTCGACAGGTCCGGAGTCATCGTTTTTCATCAGAAAATTGATTTTTGGGACTGTACCAAAAATGATTCAAAATGTCAAATGGATCGTGCCTCATGTTGAATAACCACTTTTTAACCCCTCAGATTGACCAAAATTGCCAGTTTTACAGAGTTTTTGCTTATTCAAAAGCTTTAATTTTGACCAATTTCAGGCACATAAATGACTTTAAACACACTTATTTTAGTTGAAAAAGTCATAATTCACATCCAACAGTCATTTAGAGTCAAAAGATTAAATGTTAAAATTTCATCCATATTGACCATTTTGTGAACGTTCGACAGGTCCGGAGTCATCGTTTTTCATCAGAAAATGGATTTTTGGGACTGTACCAAAAATGATTCAAAATGTCAATTGGATCGTGCCTCATGTTGAATAACCACTTTGTAACCCCTCAGAGTGACCAAAATGGCCATTTTTACAGAGTTTTGCTTACTCAAAAGCTTCAATTTTGACCAATTTCAGGCACATAAATGACTTTAAACACACTTATTTTAGTTGAAAAAGTCATAATTCACATCCAACAGTCATTTAGAGTCAAAAGATTAAATGTTAAAATTTCATCCATATTGACCATTTTGTGAACGTTCGACAGGTCCGGAGTCATCGTTTTTCATCAGAAAATGGATTTTTGGGACTGTACCAAAAATGATTCAAAATGTCAAATGGATCGTGCCTCATGTTGAATAACCACTTTTTAACCCCTCAGAGTGACCAAAATTGCCATTTTTACAGAGTTTTTGCTTATTCAAAAGCTTTAATTGTGACCAATTTCAGGCACATAAATGACTTTAAACACACTTATTTTAGTTGAAAAAGTCATAATTCACATCCAACAGTCATTTAGAGTCTAAAGATTAAATGTTAAAATTTCATCCATATTGACCATTTTGTGAACGTTCGACAGGTCCGGAGTCATCGTTTTTCATCAGAAAATGGATTTTTGGGACTGTACCAAAAATGATTCAAAATGTCAAATGGATCGTGCCTCATGTTGAATAACCACTTTTTAACCCCTCAGAGTGACCAAAATGGCCATTTTTACAGAGTTTTGCTTACTCAAAAGCTTCAATTTTGACCAATTTCAGGCACATAAATGACTTTAAACACACTTATTTTAGTTGAAAAAGTCATAATTCCCATCCAACAGTCATTTGGAGTCAAAAGATTAAATGTTAAAATTTCATCCATATTGACCATTTTGGAAACGTTCGACAGGTCCGGAGTCATCGTTTTTCATCAGAAAATGGATTTTTGGGACTGTACCAAAAATGATTCAAAATGTCAAATGGATCGTGCCTCATGTTGAATAACCACTTTTTAACCCCTCAGAGTGACCAAAACTGCCATTTTTACAGAGTTTTGCTTACTCAAAAGCTTCAATTTTGACCAATTTCAGGCACAGAAATGACTTTAAATACACTTATTTTTGTCGAAAAGGTCATAATTCACATCCAACAGTCATTTGGAGTCAAAAGATTAAATGTTAAAATTTCATCCATATTGACCATTTTGGGAACGTTCGACAGGTCCGGAGTCATCGTTTTTCATCAGAAAATGGATTTTTGGGACTGTACCAAAAATGATTCAAAATGTCAATTGGATCGTACCTCATGTTGAATAACCACTTTTTAACCCCTCAGAGTGACCAAAATGGCCATTTTTACAGAGTTTTGCTTACTCAAAAGCTTCAATTTTGACCAATTTCAGGCACATAAATGACTTTAAACACACTTATTTTAGTTGAAAAAGTCATAATTCACATCCAACAGTCATTTAGAGTCAAAAGATTAAATGTTAAAATTTCATCCATATTGACCATTTTGGAAACGTTCGACAGGTCCGGAGTCATCGTTTTTCATCAGAAAATTGATTTTTGGGACTGTACCAAAAATGATTCAAAATGTCAAATGGATCGTGCCTCATGTTGAATAACCACTTTTTAACCCCTCAGATTGACCAAAATTGCCATTTTTACAGAGTTTTTGCTTACTCAAAAGCTTTAATTTTGACCAATTTCAGGAACATAAATGACTTGAAACACACTTATTTTAGTTGAAAAAGTCATAATTCACATCCAACAGTCATTTAGAGTCAAAAGATTAAATGTTAAAATTTCATCCATATTGACCATTTTGGAATCGTTCGACAGGTCCGGAGTCATCGTTTTTCATCAGAAAATGGATTTTTGGGACTGTACCAAAAATGATTCAAAATGTCAATTGGATCGTGCCTCATGTTGAATAACCACTTTTTAACCCCTCAGAGTGACCAAAATGGCAATTTTTACAGAGTTTTGCTTACTCAAAAGCTTTAATTTTGATCAATTTCAGGCGCATAAATGATTTTAAACACACTTATTTTAGTTGAAAAAGTCATAATTCACATCCAACAGTCATTTAGAGTCAAAAGATTACATGTTAAAATTTCATCCATATTGACCATTTTGGAATCGTTCGACAGGTCCGGAGTCATCGTTTTTCATCAGAAAATGGATTTTTGGGACTGTACCAAAAATGATTCAAAATGTCAATTGGATCGTGCCTCATGTTGAATAACCACTTTGTAACCCCTCAGAGTGACCAAAATTGCCATTTTTACAGAGTTTTTGCTTATTCAAAAGCTTTAATTGTGACCAATTTCAGGCACATAAATGACTTTAAACACACTTATTTTAGTTGAAAAAGTCATAATTCCCATCCAACAGTTATTTGGAGTCAAAAGATTAAATGTTAAAATTTCATCCATATTGACCATTTTGGAAACGTTCGACAGGTCCGGAGTCATCGTTTTTCATCAGAAAATGGATTTTTGGGACTGTACCAAAAATGATTCAAAATGTCAAATGGATCGTGCCTCATGTTGAATAACCACTTTTTAACCCCTCAGAGTGACCAAAATTGCCATTTTTACAGAGTTTTGCTTACTCAAAAGCTTCAATTTTGACCAATTTCAGGCACAGAAATGACTTTAAATACACTTATTTTAGTCGAAAAGGTCATAATTCACATCCAACAGTCATTTGGAGTCAAAAGATTAAATGTTAAAATTTCATCCATATTGACCATTTTGGGAACGTTCGACAGGTCCGGAGTCATCGTTTTTCATCAGAAAATGGATTTTTGGGACTGTACCAAAAATGATTCAAAATGTCAATTGGATCGTGCCTCATGTTGAATAACCACTTTTTAACCCCTCAGAGTGACCAAAATGGCCATTTTTACAGAGTTTTGCTTACTCAAAAGCTTCAATTTTGACCAATTTCAGGCACATAAATGACTTTAAACACACTTATTTTAGTTGAAAAAGTCATAATTCACATCCAACAGTCATTTAGAGTCAAAAGATTAAATGTTAAAATTTCATCCATATTGACCATTTTGGAAACGTTCGACAGGTCCGGAGTCATCGTTTTTCATCAGAAAATTGATTTTTGGGACTGTACCAAAAATGATTCAAAATGTCAAATGGATCGTGCCTCATGTTGAATAACCACTTTTTAACCCCTCAGATTGACCAAAATTGCCATTTTTACAGAGTTTTTGCTTATTCAAAAGCTTTAATTTTGACCAATTTCAGGCACATAAATGACTTTAAACACACTTATTTTAGTTGAAAAAGTCATAATTCACATCCAACAGTCATTTAGAGTCAAAAGATTAAATGTTAAAATTTCATCCATATTGACCATTTTGGAATCGTTCGACAGGTCCGGAGTCATCGTTTTTCATCAGAAAATGGATTTTTGGGACTGTACCAAAAATGATTCAAAATGTCAATTGGATCGTGCCTCATGTTGAATAACCACTTTGTAACCCCTCAGAGTGACCAAAATGGCCATTTTTACAGAGTTTTGCTTACTCAAAAGCTTCAATTTTGACCAATTTCAGGCACATAAATGACTTTAAACACACTTGATTTAGTTGAAAAAGTCATAATTCACATCCAACAGTCATTTAGAGTCAAAAGATTAAATGTTAAAATTTCATCCATATTGACCATTTTGGAAACGTTCGACAGGTCCGGAGTCATCGTTTTTCATCAGAAAATGGATTTTTGGGACTGTACCAAAAATGATTCAAAATGTCAAATGGATCGTGCCTCATGTTGAATAACCACTTTTTAACCCCTCAGAGTGACCAAAATTGCCATTTTTACAGAGTTTTTGCTTATTCAAAAGCTTTAATTGTGACCAATTTCAGGCACATAAATGACTTTAAACACACTTATTTTAGTTGAAAAAGTCATAATTCACATCCAACAGTCATTTAGAGTCTAAAGATTAAATGTTAAAATTTCATCCATATTGACCATTTTGTGAACGTTCGACAGGTCCGGAGTCATCGTTTTTCATCAGAAAATTGATTTTTCGGACTGTACCAAAAATGATTCAAAATGTCAAATGGATCGTGCCTCATGTTGAATAACCACTTTTTAACCCCTCAGAGTGACCAAAATTTCCATTTTTACAGAGTTTTGCTTACTCAAAAGCTTCAATTTTGACCAATTTCAGGCACATAAATGACTTTAAACACACTTATTTTAGTTGAAAAAGTCATAATTCCCATCCAACAGTCATTTGGAGTCAAAAGATTAAATGTTAAAATTTCATCCATATTGACCATTTTGGGAACGTTCGACAGGTCCGGAGTCATCGTTTTTCATCAGAAAATGGATTTTTGGGACTGTACCAAAAATGATTCAAAATGTCAAATGGATCGTGCCTCATGTTGAATAACCACTTTTTAACCCCTCAGAGTGACTAAAATTGCCATTTTTACAGAGTTTTTGCTTATTCAAAAGCTTTAATTTTGACCAATTTCAGGCACATAAATGACTTTAAACACACGTATTTTAGTTGAAAAAGTCATAATTCACATCCAACAGTCATTTAGAGTCAAAAGATTAAATGTTAAAATTTCATTCATATTGACCATTTTGGAATCGTTCGACAGGTCCGGAGTCATCGTTTTTCATCAGAAAATGGATTTTTGGGACTGTACCAAAAATGATTCAAAATGTCAATTGGATCGTGCCTCATGTTGAATAACCACTTTGTAACCCCTCAGAGTGACCAAAATGGCCATTTTTACAGAGTTTTGCTTACTCAAAAGCTTCAATTTTGACCAATTTCAGGCACATAAATGACTTTAAACACACTTGATTTAGTTGAAAAAGTCATAATTCACATCCAACAGTCATTTAGAGTCAAAAGATTAAATGTTAAAATTTCATCCATATTGACCATTTTGGAAACGTTCGACAGGTCCGGAGTCATCGTTTTTCATCAGAAAATGGATTTTTGGGACTGTACCAAAAATGATTCAAAATGTCAAATGGATCGTGCCTCATGTTGAATAACCACTTTTTAACCCCTCAGAGTGACCAAAATTGCCATTTTTACAGAGTTTTTGCTTATTCAAAAGCTTTAATTGTGACCAATTTCAGGCACATAAATGACTTTAAACACACTTATTTTAGTTGAAAAAGTCATAATTCCCATCCAACAGTTATTTGGAGTCAAAAGATTAAATGTTAAAATTTCATCCATATTGACCATTTTGGAAACGTTCGACAGGTCCGGAGTCATCGTTTTTCATCAGAAAATGGATTTTTGGGACTGTACCAAAAATGATTCAAAATGTCAAATGGATCGTGCCTCATGTTGAATAACCACTTTTTAACCCCTCAGAGTGACCAAAATTGCCATTTTTACAGAGTTTTGCTTACTCAAAAGCTTCAATTTTGACCAATTTCAGGCACAGAAATGACTTTAAATACACTTATTTTAGTCGAAAAGGTCATAATTCACATCCAACAGTCATTTGGAGTCAAAAGATTAAATGTTAAAATTTCATCCATATTGACCATTTTGGGAACGTTCGACAGGTCCGGAGTCATCGTTTTTCATCAGAAAATGGATTTTTGGGACTGTACCAAAAATGATTCAAAATGTCAATTGGATCGTGCCTCATGTTGAATAACCACTTTTTAACCCCTCAGAGTGACCAAAATGGCCATTTTTACAGAGTTTTGCTTACTCAAAAGCTTCAATTTTGACCAATTTCAGGCACATAAATGACTTTAAACACACTTATTTTAGTTGAAAAAGTCATAATTCACATCCAACAGTCATTTAGAGTCAAAAGATTAAATGTTAAAATTTCATCCATATTGACCATTTTGGAAACGTTCGACAGGTCCGGAGTCATCGTTTTTCATCAGAAAATTGATTTTTGGGACTGTACCAAAAATGATTCAAAATGTCAAATGGATCGTGCCTCATGTTGAATAACCACTTTTTAACCCCTCAGATTGACCAAAATTGCCATTTTTACAGAGTTTTTGCTTATTCAAAAGCTTTAATTTTGACCAATTTCAGGCACATAAATGACTTTAAACACACTTATTTTAGTTGAAAAAGTCATAATTCACATCCAACAGTCATTTAGAGTCAAAAGATTAAATGTTAAAATTTCATCCATATTGACCATTTTGGAATCGTTCGACAGGTCCGGAGTCATCGTTTTTCATCAGAAAATGGATTTTTGGGACTGTACCAAAAATGATTCAAAATGTCAATTGGATCGTGCCTCATGTTGAATAACCACTTTGTAACCCCTCAGAGTGACCAAAATGGCCATTTTTACAGAGTTTTGCTTACTCAAAAGCTTCAATTTTGACCAATTTCAGGCACATAAATGACTTTAAACACACTTGATTTAGTTGAAAAAGTCATAATTCACATCCAACAGTCATTTAGAGTCAAAAGATTAAATGTTAAAATTTCATCCATATTGACCATTTTGGAAACGTTCGACAGGTCCGGAGTCATCGTTTTTCATCAGAAAATGGATTTTTGGGACTGTACCAAAAATGATTCAAAATGTCAAATGGATCGTGCCTCATGTTGAATAACCACTTTTTAACCCCTCAGAGTGACCAAAATTGCCATTTTTACAGAGTTTTTGCTTATTCAAAAGCTTTAATTGTGACCAATTTCAGGCACATAAATGACTTTAAACACACTTATTTTAGTTGAAAAAGTCATAATTCACATCCAACAGTCATTTAGAGTCTAAAGATTAAATGTTAAAATTTCATCCATATTGACCATTTTGTGAACGTTCGACAGGTCCGGAGTCATCGTTTTTCATCAGAAAATTGATTTTTCGGACTGTACCAAAAATGATTCAAAATGTCAAATGGATCGTGCCTCATGTTGAATAACCACTTTTTAACCCCTCAGAGTGACCAAAATTTCCATTTTTACAGAGTTTTGCTTACTCAAAAGCTTCAATTTTGACCAATTTCAGGCACATAAATGACTTTAAACACACTTATTTTAGTTGAAAAAGTCATAATTCCCATCCAACAGTCATTTGGAGTCAAAAGATTAAATGTTAAAATTTCATCCATATTGACCATTTTGGGAACGTTCGACAGGTCCGGAGTCATCGTTTTTCATCAGAAAATGGATTTTTGGGACTGTACCAAAAATGATTCAAAATGTCAAATGGATCGTGCCTCATGTTGAATAACCACTTTTTAACCCCTCAGAGTGACTAAAATTGCCATTTTTACAGAGTTTTTGCTTATTCAAAAGCTTTAATTTTGACCAATTTCAGGCACATAAATGACTTTAAACACACGTATTTTAGTTGAAAAAGTCATAATTCACATCCAACAGTCATTTAGAGTCAAAAGATTAAATGTTAAAATTTCATCCATATTGACCATTTTGGGAATGTTCGACAGGTCCGGAGTCATTGTTTTTCATCAGAAAATGGATTTTTGGGACTGTACCAAAAATGATTCAAAATGTCAAATGGATCGTGCCTCATGTTGAATAACCACTTTTTAACCCCTCAGAGTGACCAACATTGCCATTTTTACAGAGTTTCGCTTACTCAAAAGCTTCAATTTTGACCAATTTCAGGCACAGAAATGACTTTAAACACACTTATTTTAGTCGAAAAGGTCATAATTCACATCCAACAGTCATTTGGAGTCAAAAGATTAAATGTTAAAATTTCATCCATATTGACCATTATGGGAACGTTCGACAAGTTCGGAGTCATCGTTTTTCATCAGAAAATGGATTTTTGGGACTGTACCAAAAATGATTCAAAATGTCAATTGGATCGTGCCTCGTGTTGAATAACCACTTTTTAACCCCACAGAGTGACCAAAATGGCCATTTTTACAGAGTTTTGCTTACTCAAAAGCTTCAATTTTGACCAATTTCAGGCACATAAATGACTTTAAACACACTTATTTTAGTTGAAAAAGTCATAATTCACATCCAACAGTCATTTAGAGTCAAAAGATTAAATGTTAAAATTTCATCCATATTGACCATTTTGGAAACGTTCGACAGGTCTGGAGTCATCGTTTTTCATCAGAAAATTGATTTTTGGGACTGTACCAAAAATGATTCAAAATGTCAAATGGATCGTGCCTCATGTTGAATAACCACTTTTTAACCCCTCAGATTGACCAAAATTGCCAGTTTTACAGAGTTTTTGCTTATTCAAAAGCTTTAATTTTGACCAATTTCAGGCACATAAATGACTTTAAACACACTTATTTTAGTTGAAAAAGTCATAATTCACATCCAACAGTCATTTAGAGTCAAAAGATTAAATGTTAAAATTTCATCCATATTGACCATTTTGTGAACGTTCGACAGGTCCGGAGTCATCGTTTTTCATCAGAAAATGGATTTTTGGGACTGTACCAAAAATGATTCAAAATGTCAATTGGATCGTGCCTCATGTTGAATAACCACTTTGTAACCCCTCAGAGTGACCAAAATGGCCATTTTTACAGAGTTTTGCTTACTCAAAAGCTTCAATTTTGACCAATTTCAGGCACATAAATGACTTTAAACACACTTATTTTAGTTGAAAAAGTCATAATTCACATCCAACAGTCATTTAGAGTCAAAAGATTAAATGTTAAAATTTCATCCATATTGACCATTTTGTGAACGTTCGACAGGTCCGGAGTCATCGTTTTTCATCAGAAAATGGATTTTTGGGACTGTACCAAAAATGATTCAAAATGTCAAATGGATCGTGCCTCATGTTGAATAACCACTTTTTAACCCCTCAGAGTGACCAAAATTGCCATTTTTACAGAGTTTTTGCTTATTCAAAAGCTTTAATTGTGACCAATTTCAGGCACATAAATGACTTTAAACACACTTATTTTAGTTGAAAAAGTCATAATTCACATCCAACAGTCATTTAGAGTCTAAAGATTAAATGTTAAAATTTCATCCATATTGACCATTTTGTGAACGTTCGACAGGTCCGGAGTCATCGTTTTTCATCAGAAAATGGATTTTTGGGACTGTACCAAAAATGATTCAAAATGTCAAATGGATCGTGCCTCATGTTGAATAACCACTTTTTAACCCCTCAGAGTGACCAAAATGGCCATTTTTACAGAGTTTTGCTTACTCAAAAGCTTCAATTTTGACCAATTTCAGGCACATAAATGACTTTAAACACACTTATTTTAGTTGAAAAAGTCATAATTCCCATCCAACAGTCATTTGGAGTCAAAAGATTAAATGTTAAAATTTCATCCATATTGACCATTTTGGAAACGTTCGACAGGTCCGGAGTCATCGTTTTTCATCAGAAAATGGATTTTTGGGACTGTACCAAAAATGATTCAAAATGTCAAATGGATCGTGCCTCATGTTGAATAACCACTTTTTAACCCCTCAGAGTGACCAAAACTGCCATTTTTACAGAGTTTTGCTTACTCAAAAGCTTCAATTTTGACCAATTTCAGGCACAGAAATGACTTTAAATACACTTATTTTTGTCGAAAAGGTCATAATTCACATCCAACAGTCATTTGGAGTCAAAAGATTAAATGTTAAAATTTCATCCATATTGACCATTTTGGGAACGTTCGACATGTCCGGAGTCATCGTTTTTCATCAGAAAATGGATTTTTGGGACTGTACCAAAAATGATTCAAAATGTCAATTGGATCGTACCTCATGTTGAATAACCACTTTTTTACCCCTCAGAGTGACCAAAATGGCCATTTTTACAGAGTTTTGCTTACTCAAAAGCTTCAATTTTGACCAATTTCAGGCACATAAATGACTTTAAACACACTTATTTTAGTTGAAAAAGTCATAATTCACATCCAACAGTCATTTAGAGTCAAAAGATTAAATGTTAAAATTTCATCCATATTGACCATTTTGGAAACGTTCGACAGGTCCGGAGTCATCGTTTTTCATCAGAAAATTGATTTTTGGGACTGTACCAAAAATGATTCAAAATGTCAAATGGATCGTGCCTCATGTTGAATAACCACTTTTTAACCCCTCAGATTGACCAAAATTGCCATTTTTACAGAGTTTTTGCTTATTCAAAAGCTTTAATTTTGACCAATTTCAGGAACATAAATGACTTGAAACACACTTATTTTAGTTGAAAAAGTCATAATTCACATCCAACAGTCATTTAGAGTCAAAAGATTAAATGTTAAAATTTCATCCATATTGACCATTTTGGAATCGTTCGACAGGTCCGGAGTCATCGTTTTTCATCAGAAAATGGATTTTTGGGACTGTACCAAAAATGATTCAAAATGTCAATTGGATCGTGCCTCATGTTGAATAACCACTTTTTAACCCCTCAGAGTGACCAAAATGGCAATTTTTACAGAGTTTTGCTTACTCAAAAGCTTTAATTTTGATCAATTTCAGGCGCATAAATGATTTTAAACACACTTATTTTAGTTGAAAAAGTCATAATTCACATCCAACAGTCATTTAGAGTCAAAAGATTACATGTTAAAATTTCATCCATATTGACCATTTTGGAATCGTTCGACAGGTCCGGAGTCATCGTTTTTCATCAGAAAATGGATTTTTGGGACTGTACCAAAAATGATTCGAAATGTCAATTGGATCGTGCCTCATGTTGAATAACCACTTTGTAACCCCTCAGAGTGACCAAAATGGCCATTTTTACAGAGTTTTGCTTACTCAAAAGCTTCAATTTTGACCAATTTCAGGCACATAAATGACTTTAAACACACTTGATTTAGTTGAAAAAGTCATAATTCACATCCAACAGTCATTTAGAGTCAAAAGATTAAATGTTAAAATTTCATCCATATTGACCATTTTGGAAACGTTCGACAGGTCCGGAGTCATCGTTTTTCATCAGAAAATGGATTTTTGGGACTGTACCAAAAATGATTCAAAATGTCAAATGGATCGTGCCTCATGTTGAATAACCACTTTTTAACCCCTCAGAGTGACCAAAATTGCCATTTTTACAGAGTTTTTGCTTATTCAAAAGCTTTAATTGTGACCAATTTCAGGCACATAAATGACTTTAAACACACTTATTTTAGTTGAAAAAGTCATAATTCCCATCCAACAGTTATTTGGAGTCAAAAGATTAAATGTTAAAATTTCATCCATATTGACCATTTTGGAAACGTTCGACAGGTCCTGAGTCATCGTTTTTCATCAGAAAATGGATTTTTGGGACTGTACCAAAAATGATTCAAAATGTCAAATGGATCGTGCCTCATGTTGAATAACCACTTTTTAACCCCTCAGAGTGACCAAAATTGCCATTTTTACAGAGTTTTGCTTACTCAAAAGCTTCAATTTTGACCAATTTCAGGCACAGAAATGACTTTAAATACACTTATTTTAGTCGAAAAGGTCATAATTCACATCCAACAGTCATTTGGAGTCAAAAGATTAAATGTTAAAATTTCATCCATATTGACCATTTTGGGAACGTTCGACAGGTCCGGAGTCATCGTTTTTCATCAGAAAATGGATTTTTGGGACTGTACCAAAAATGATTCAAAATGTCAATTGGATCGTGCCTCATGTTGAATAACCACTTTGTAACCCCTCAGAGTGACCAAAATGGCCATTTTTACAGAGTTTTGCTTACTCAAAAGCTTCAATTTTGACCAATTTCAGGCACATAAATGACTTTAAACACACTTATTTTAGTTGAAAAAGTCATAATTCACATCCAACAGTCATTTAGAGTCAAAAGATTAAATGTTAAAATTTCATCCATATTGACCATTTTGTGAACGTTCGACAGGTCCGGAGTCATCGTTTTTCATCAGAAAATGGATTTTTGGGACTGTACCAAAAATGATTCAAAATGTCAAATGGATCGTGCCTCATGTTGAATAACCACTTTTTAACCCCTCAGAGTGACCAAAATTGCCATTTTTACAGAGTTTTTGCTTATTCAAAAGCTTTAATTGTGACCAATTTCAGGCACATAAATGACTTTAAACACACTTATTTTAGTTGAAAAAGTCATAATTCACATCCAACAGTCATTTAGAGTCTAAAGATTAAATGTTAAAATTTCATCCATATTGACCATTTTGTGAACGTTCGACAGGTCCGGAGTCATCGTTTTTCATCAGAAAATGGATTTTTGGGACTGTACCAAAAATGATTCAAAATGTCAAATGGATCGTGCCTCATGTTGAATAACCACTTTTTAACCCCTCAGAGTGACCAAAATGGCCATTTTTACAGAGTTTTGCTTACTCAAAAGCTTCAATTTTGACCAATTTCAGGCACATAAATGACTTTAAACACACTTATTTTAGTTGAAAAAGTCATAATTCCCATCCAACAGTCATTTGGAGTCAAAAGATTAAATGTTAAAATTTCATCCATATTGACCATTTTGGAAACGTTCGACAGGTCCGGAGTCATCGTTTTTCATCAGAAAATGGATTTTTGGGACTGTACCAAAAATGATTCAAAATGTCAAATGGATCGTGCCTCATGTTGAATAACCACTTTTTAACCCCTCAGAGTGACCAAAACTGCCATTTTTACAGAGTTTTGCTTACTCAAAAGCTTCAATTTTGACCAATTTCAGGCACAGAAATGACTTTAAATACACTTATTTTTGTCGAAAAGGTCATAATTCACATCCAACAGTCATTTGGAGTCAAAAGATTAAATGTTAAAATTTCATCCATATTGACCATTTTGGGAACGTTCGACATGTCCGGAGTCATCGTTTTTCATCAGAAAATGGATTTTTGGGACTGTACCAAAAATGATTCAAAATGTCAATTGGATCGTACCTCATGTTGAATAACCACTTTTTTACCCCTCAGAGTGACCAAAATGGCCATTTTTACAGAGTTTTGCTTACTCAAAAGCTTCAATTTTGACCAATTTCAGGCACATAAATGACTTTAAACACACTTATTTTAGTTGAAAAAGTCATAATTCACATCCAACAGTCATTTAGAGTCAAAAGATTAAATGTTAAAATTTCATCCATATTGACCATTTTGGAAACGTTCGACAGGTCCGGAGTCATCGTTTTTCATCAGAAAATTGATTTTTGGGACTGTACCAAAAATGATTCAAAATGTCAAATGGATCGTGCCTCATGTTGAATAACCACTTTTTAACCCCTCAGATTGACCAAAATTGCCATTTTTACAGAGTTTTTGCTTATTCAAAAGCTTTAATTTTGACCAATTTCAGGAACATAAATGACTTGAAACACACTTATTTTAGTTGAAAAAGTCATAATTCACATCCAACAGTCATTTAGAGTCAAAAGATTAAATGTTAAAATTTCATCCATATTGACCATTTTGGAATCGTTCGACAGGTCCGGAGTCATCGTTTTTCATCAGAAAATGGATTTTTGGGACTGTACCAAAAATGATTCAAAATGTCAATTGGATCGTGCCTCATGTTGAATAACCACTTTTTAACCCCTCAGAGTGACCAAAATGGCAATTTTTACAGAGTTTTGCTTACTCAAAAGCTTTAATTTTGATCAATTTCAGGCGCATAAATGATTTTAAACACACTTATTTTAGTTGAAAAAGTCATAATTCACATCCAACAGTCATTTAGAGTCAAAAGATTACATGTTAAAATTTCATCCATATTGACCATTTTGGAATCGTTCGACAGGTCCGGAGTCATCGTTTTTCATCAGAAAATGGATTTTTGGGACTGTACCAAAAATGATTCGAAATGTCAATTGGATCGTGCCTCATGTTGAATAACCACTTTGTAACCCCTCAGAGTGACCAAAATGGCCATTTTTACAGAGTTTTGCTTACTCAAAAGCTTCAATTTTGACCAATTTCAGGCACATAAATGACTTTAAACACACTTGATTTAGTTGAAAAAGTCATAATTCACATCCAACAGTCATTTAGAGTCAAAAGATTAAATGTTAAAATTTCATCCATATTGACCATTTTGGAAACGTTCGACAGGTCCGGAGTCATCGTTTTTCATCAGAAAATGGATTTTTGGGACTGTACCAAAAATGATTCAAAATGTCAAATGGATCGTGCCTCATGTTGAATAACCACTTTTTAACCCCTCAGAGTGACCAAAATTGCCATTTTTACAGAGTTTTTGCTTATTCAAAAGCTTTAATTGTGACCAATTTCAGGCACATAAATGACTTTAAACACACTTATTTTAGTTGAAAAAGTCATAATTCCCATCCAACAGTTATTTGGAGTCAAAAGATTAAATGTTAAAATTTCATCCATATTGACCATTTTGGAAACGTTCGACAGGTCCTGAGTCATCGTTTTTCATCAGAAAATGGATTTTTGGGACTGTACCAAAAATGATTCAAAATGTCAAATGGATCGTGCCTCATGTTGAATAACCACTTTTTAACCCCTCAGAGTGACCAAAATTGCCATTTTTACAGAGTTTTGCTTACTCAAAAGCTTCAATTTTGACCAATTTCAGGCACAGAAATGACTTTAAATACACTTATTTTAGTCGAAAAGGTCATAATTCACATCCAACAGTCATTTGGAGTCAAAAGATTAAATGTTAAAATTTCATCCATATTGACCATTTTGGGAACGTTCGACAGGTCCGGAGTCATCGTTTTTCATCAGAAAATGGATTTTTGGGACTGTACCAAAAATGATTCAAAATGTCAATTGGATCGTGCCTCATGTTGAATAACCACTTTTTAACCCCTCAGAGTGACCAAAATGGCCATTTTTACAGAGTTTTGCTTACTCAAAAGCTTCAATTTTGACCAATTTCAGGCACATAAATGACTTTAAACACACTTATTTTAGTTGAAAAAGTCATAATTCACATCCAACAGTCATTTAGAGTCAAAAGATTAAATGTTAAAATTTCATCCATATTGACCATTTTGGAAACGTTCGACAGGTCCGGAGTCATCGTTTTTCATCAGAAAATTGATTTTTGGGACTGTACCAAAAATGATTCAAAATGTCAAATGGATCGTGCCTCATGTTGAATAACCACTTTTTAACCCCTCAGATTGACCAAAATTGCCATTTTTACAGAGTTTTTGCTTATTCAAAAGCTTTAATTTTGACCAATTTCAGGCACATAAATGACTTTAAACACACTTATTTTAGTTGAAAAAGTCATAATTCACATCCAACAGTCATTTAGAGTCAAAAGATTAAATGTTAAAATTTCATCCATATTGACCATTTTGGAATCGTTCGACAGGTCCGGAGTCATCGTTTTTCATCAGAAAATGGATTTTTGGGACTGTACCAAAAATGATTCAAAATGTCAATTGGATCGTGCCTCATGTTGAATAACCACTTTGTAACCCCTCAGAGTGACCAAAATGGCCATTTTTACAGAGTTTTGCTTACTCAAAAGCTTCAATTTTGACCAATTTCAGGCACATAAATGACTTTAAACACACTTGATTTAGTTGAAAAAGTCATAATTCACATCCAACAGTCATTTAGAGTCAAAAGATTAAATGTTAAAATTTCATCCATATTGACCATTTTGGAAACGTTCGACAGGTCCGGAGTCATCGTTTTTCATCAGAAAATGGATTTTTGGGACTGTACCAAAAATGATTCAAAATGTCAAATGGATCGTGCCTCATGTTGAATAACCACTTTTTAACCCCTCAGAGTGACCAAAATTGCCATTTTTACAGAGTTTTTGCTTATTCAAAAGCTTTAATTGTGACCAATTTCAGGCACATAAATGACTTTAAACACACTTATTTTAGTTGAAAAAGTCATAATTCACATCCAACAGTCATTTAGAGTCTAAAGATTAAATGTTAAAATTTCATCCATATTGACCATTTTGTGAACGTTCGACAGGTCCGGAGTCATCGTTTTTCATCAGAAAATTGATTTTTCGGACTGTACCAAAAATGATTCAAAATGTCAAATGGATCGTGCCTCATGTTGAATAACCACTTTTTAACCCCTCAGAGTGACCAAAATTTCCATTTTTACAGAGTTTTGCTTACTCAAAAGCTTCAATTTTGACCAATTTCAGGCACATAAATGACTTTAAACACACTTATTTTAGTTGAAAAAGTCATAATTCCCATCCAACAGTCATTTGGAGTCAAAAGATTCAATGTTAAAATTTCATCCATATTGACCATTTTGGGAACGTTCGACAGGTCCGGAGTCATCGTTTTTCATCAGAAAATGGATTTTTGGGACTGTACCAAAAATGATTCAAAATGTCAAATGGATCGTGCCTCATGTTGAATAACCACTTTTTAACCCCTCAGAGTGACTAAAATTGCCATTTTTACAGAGTTTTTGCTTATTCAAAAGCTTTAATTTTGACCAATTTCAGGCACATAAATGACTTTAAACACACGTATTTTAGTTGAAAAAGTCATAATTCACATCCAACAGTCATTTAGAGTCAAAAGATTAAATGTTAAAATTTCATCCATATTGACCATTTTGGGAATGTTCGACAGGTCCGGAGTCATTGTTTTTCATCAGAAAATGGATTTTTGGGACTGTACCAAAAATGATTCAAAATGTCAAATGGATCGTGCCTCATGTTGAATAACCACTTTTTAACCCCTCAGAGTGACCAACATTGCCATTTTTACAGAGTTTCGCTTACTCAAAAGCTTCAATTTTGACCAATTTCAGGCACAGAAATGACTTTAAACACACTTATTTTAGTCGAAAAGGTCATAATTCACATCCAACAGTCATTTGGAGTCAAAAGATTAAATGTTAAAATTTCATCCATATTGACCATTATGGGAACGTTCGACAAGTTCGGAGTCATCGTTTTTCATCAGAAAATGGATTTTTGGGACTGTACCAAAAATGATTCAAAATGTCAATTGGATCGTGCCTCGTGTTGAATAACCACTTTTTAACCCCACAGAGTGACCAAAATGGCCATTTTTACAGAGTTTTGCTTACTCAAAAGCTTCAATTTTGACCAATTTCAGGCACATAAATGACTTTAAACACACTTATTTTAGTTGAAAAAGTCATAATTCACATCCAACAGTCATTTAGAGTCAAAAGATTAAATGTTAAAATTTCATTCATATTGACCATTTTGG
Organism: Lissotriton vulgaris; assembly: GCF_964263255.1. Classification (NCBI taxonomy): domain Eukaryota; kingdom Metazoa; phylum Chordata; class Amphibia; order Caudata; family Salamandridae; genus Lissotriton; species Lissotriton vulgaris. Next base: position 33,136 of record NW_028250586.1, on the reverse strand, counting down.
AAACGTTCGACAGGTCCGGAGTCATCGTTTTTCATCAGAAAATGGATTTTTGGGACTGTACCAAAAATGATTCAAAATGTCAAATGGATCGTGCCTCATGTTGAATAACCACTTTTTAACCCCTCAGAGTGACCAAAATTGCCATTTTTACAGAGTTTTTGCTTATTCAAAAGCTTTAATTGTGACCAATTTCAGGCACATAAATGACTTTAAACACACTTATTTTAGTTGAAAAAGTCATAATTCACATCCAACAGTCATTTAGAGTCTAAAGATTAAATGTTAAAATTTCATCCATATTGACCATTTTGGAAACGTTCGACAGGTCCGAAGTCATCGTTTTTCATCAGAAAATGGATTTTTGGGACTGTACCAAAAATGATTCAAAATGTCAAATGGATCGTGCCTCATGTTGAATAACCACTTTTTAACCCCTCAGAGTGACCAAAATTGCCATTTTTACCGAGTTTTGCTTACTCAAAAGCTTCAATTTTGACCAATTTCAGGCACATAAATGACTTTAAACACACTTATTTTAGTTGAAAAAGTCATAATTCACATCCAACAGTCATTTAGAGTCAAAAGAATAAATGTTAAAATTTCATCCATATTGACCATTTTGGAAACGTTCGACAGGTCCGGAGTCATCGTTTTTCATCAGAAAATTGATTTTTGGGACTGTACCAAAAATGATTCAAAATGTCAAATGGATCGTGCCTCATGTTGAATAACCACTTTTTAACCCCTCAGATTGACCAAAATTGCCAGTTTTACAGAGTTTTTGCTTATTCAAAAGCTTTAATTTTGACCAATTTCAGGCACATAAATGACTTTAAACACACTTATTTTAGTTGAAAAAGTCATAATTCACATCCAACAGTCATTTAGAGTCAAAAGATTAAATGTTAAAATTTCATCCATATTGACCATTTTGTGAACGTTCGACAGGTCCGGAGTCATCGTTTTTCATCAGAAAATGGATTTTTGGGACTGTACCAAAAATGATTCAAAATGTCAATTGGATCGTGCCTCATGTTGAATAACCACTTTGTAACCCCTCAGAGTGACCAAAATGGCCATTTTTACAGAGTTTTGCTTACTCAAAAGCTTCAATTTTGACCAATTTCAGGCACATAAATGACTTTAAACACACTTATTTTAGTTGAAAAAGTCATAATTCACATCCAACAGTCATTTAGAGTCAAAAGATTAAATGTTAAAATTTCATCCATATTGACCATTTTGTGAACGTTCGACAGGTCCGGAGTCATCGTTTTTCATCAGAAAATGGATTTTTGGGACTGTACCAAAAATGATTCAAAATGTCAAATGGATCGTGCCTCATGTTGAATAACCACTTTTTAACCCCTCAGAGTGACCAAAATTGCCATTTTTACAGAGTTTTTGCTTATTCAAAAGCTTTAATTGTGACCAATTTCAGGCACATAAATGACTTTAAACACACTTATTTTAGTTGAAAAAGTCATAATTCACATCCAACAGTCATTTAGAGTCTAAAGATTAAATGTTAAAATTTCATCCATATTGACCATTTTGTGAACGTTCGACAGGTCCGGAGTCATCGTTTTTCATCAGAAAATGGATTTTTGGGACTGTACCAAAAATGATTCAAAATGTCAAATGGATCGTGCCTCATGTTGAATAACCACTTTTTAACCCCTCAGAGTGACCAAAATGGCCATTTTTACAGAGTTTTGCTTACTCAAAAGCTTCAATTTTTACCAATTTCAGGCACATAAATGACTTTAAACACACTTATTTTAGTTGAAAAAGTCATAATTCCCATCCAACAGTCATTTGGAGTCAAAAGATTAAATGTTAAAATTTCATCCATATTGACCATTTTGGAAACGTTCGACAGGTCCGGAGTCATCGTTTTTCATCAGAAAATGGATTTTTGGGACTGTACCAAAAATGATTCAAAATGTCAAATGGATCGTGCCTCATGTTGAATAACCACTTTTTAACCCCTCAGAGTGACCAAAACTGCCATTTTTACAGAGTTTTGCTTACTCAAAAGCTTCAATTTTGACCAATTTCAGGCACAGAAATAACTTTAAATACACTTATTTTTGTCGAAAAGGTCATAATTCACATCCAACAGTCATTTGGAGTCAAAAGATTAAATGTTAAAATTTCATCCATATTGACCATTTTGGGAACGTTCGACAGGTCCGGAGTCATCGTTTTTCATCAGAAAATGGATTTTTGGGACTGTACCAAAAATGATTCAAAATGTCAATTGGATCGTACCTCATGTTGAATAACCACTTTTTAACCCCTCAGAGTGACCAAAATGGCCATTTTTACAGAGTTTTGCTTACTCAAAAGCTTCAATTTTGACCAATTTCAGGCACATAAATGACTTTAAACACACTTATTTTAGTTGAAAAAGTCATAATTCACATCCAACAGTCATTTAGAGTCAAAAGATTAAATGTTAAAATTTCATCCATATTGACCATTTTGGAAACGTTCGACAGGTCCGGAGTCATCGTTTTTCATCAGAAAATTGATTTTTGGGACTGTACCAAAAATGATTCAAAATGTCAAATGGATCGTGCCTCATGTTGAATAACCACTTTTTAACCCCTCAGATTGACCAAAATTGCCATTTTTACAGAGTTTTTGCTTACTCAAAAGCTTTAATTTTGACCAATTTCAGGAACATAAATGACTTGAAACACACTTATTTTAGTTGAAAAAGTCATAATTCACATCCAACAGTCATTTAGAGTCAAAAGATTAAATGTTAAAATTTCATCCATATTGACCATTTTGGAATCGTTCGACAGGTCCGGAGTCATCGTTTTTCATCAGAAAATGGATTTTTGGGACTGTACCAAAAATGATTCAAAATGTCAATTGGATCGTGCCTCATGTTGAATAACCACTTTTTAACCCCTCAGAGTGACCAAAATGGCAATTTTTACAGAGTTTTGCTTACTCAAAAGCTTTAATTTTGATCAATTTCAGGCGCATAAATGATTTTAAACACACTTATTTTAGTTGAAAAAGTCATAATTCACATCCAACAGTCATTTAGAGTCAAAAGATTACATGTTAAAATTTCATCCATATTGACCATTTTGGAATCGTTCGACAGGTCCGGAGTCATCGTTTTTCATCAGAAAATGGATTTTTGGGACTGTACCAAAAATGATTCAAAATGTCAATTGGATCGTGCCTCATGTTGAATAACCACTTTGTAACCCCTCAGAGTGACCAAAATTGCCATTTTTACAGAGTTTTTGCTTATTCAAAAGCTTTAATTGTGACCAATTTCAGGCACATAAATGACTTTAAACACACTTATTTTAGTTGAAAAAGTCATAATTCCCATCCAACAGTTATTTGGAGTCAAAAGATTAAATGTTAAAATTTCATCCATATTGACCATTTTGGAAACGTTCGACAGGTCCGGAGTCATCGTTTTTCATCAGAAAATGGATTTTTGGGACTGTACCAAAAATGATTCAAAATGTCAAATGGATCGTGCCTCATGTTGAATAACCACTTTTTAACCCCTCAGAGTGACCAAAATTGCCATTTTTACAGAGTTTTGCTTACTCAAAAGCTTCAATTTTGACCAATTTCAGGCACAGAAATGACTTTAAATACACTTATTTTAGTCGAAAAGGTCATAATTCACATCCAACAGTCATTTGGAGTCAAAAGATTAAATGTTAAAATTTCATCCATATTGACCATTTTGGGAACGTTCGACAGGTCCGGAGTCATCGTTTTTCATCAGAAAATGGATTTTTGGGACTGTACCAAAAATGATTCAAAATGTCAATTGGATCGTGCCTCATGTTGAATAACCACTTTTTAACCCCTCAGAGTGACCAAAATGGCCATTTTTACAGAGTTTTGCTTACTCAAAAGCTTCAATTTTGACCAATTTCAGGCACTTAATGACTTTAAACACACTTATTTTAGTTGAAAAAGTCATAATTCACATCCAACAGTCATTTAGAGTCAAAAGATTAAATGTTAAAATTTCATCCATATTGACCATTTTGGAAACGTTCGACAGGTCCGGAGTCATCGTTTTTCATCAGAAAATTGATTTTTGGGACTGTACCAAAAATGATTCAAAATGTCAAATGGATCGTGCCTCATGTTGAATAACCACTTTTTAACCCCTCAGATTGACCAAAATTGCCATTTTTACAGAGTTTTTGCTTATTCAAAAGCTTTAATTTTGACCAATTTCAGGCACATAAATGACTTTAAACACACTTATTTTAGTTGAAAAAGTCATAATTCACATCCAACAGTCATTTAGAGTCAAAAGATTAAATGTTAAAATTTCATCCATATTGACCATTTTGGAATCGTTCGACAGGTCCGGAGTCATCGTTTTTCATCAGAAAATGGATTTTTGGGACTGTACCAAAAATGATTCAAAATGTCAATTGGATCGTGCCTCATGTTGAATAACCACTTTGTAACCCCTCAGAGTGACCAAAATGGCCATTTTTACAGAGTTTTGCTTACTCAAAAGCTTCAATTTTGACCAATTTCAGGCACATAAATGACTTTAAACACACTTGATTTAGTTGAAAAAGTCATAATTCACATCCAACAGTCATTTAGAGTCAAAAGATTAAATGTTAAAATTTCATCCATATTGACCATTTTGGAAACGTTCGACAGGTCCGGAGTCATCGTTTTTCATCAGAAAATGGATTTTTGGGACTGTACCAAAAATGATTCAAAATGTCAAATGGATCGTGCCTCATGTTGAATAACCACTTTTTAACCCCTCAGAGTGACCAAAATTGCCATTTTTACAGAGTTTTTGCTTATTCAAAAGCTTTAATTGTGACCAATTTCAGGCACATAAATGACTTTAAACACACTTATTTTAGTTGAAAAAGTCATAATTCACATCCAACAGTCATTTAGAGTCTAAAGATTAAATGTTAAAATTTCATCCATATTGACCATTTTGTGAACGTTCGACAGGTCCGGAGTCATCGTTTTTCATCAGAAAATTGATTTTTCGGACTGTACCAAAAATGATTCAAAATGTCAAATGGATCGTGCCTCATGTTGAATAACCACTTTTTAACCCCTCAGAGTGACCAAAATTTCCATTTTTACAGAGTTTTGCTTACTCAAAAGCTTCAATTTTGACCAATTTCAGGCACATAAATGACTTTAAACACACTTATTTTAGTTGAAAAAGTCATAATTCCCATCCAACAGTCATTTGGAGTCAAAAGATTAAATGTTAAAATTTCATCCATATTGACCATTTTGGGAACGTTCGACAGGTCCGGAGTCATCGTTTTTCATCAGAAAATGGATTTTTGGGACTGTACCAAAAATGATTCAAAATGTCAAATGGATCGTGCCTCATGTTGAATAACCACTTTTTAACCCCTCAGAGTGACTAAAATTGCCATTTTTACAGAGTTTTTGCTTATTCAAAAGCTTTAATTTTGACCAATTTCAGGCACATAAATGACTTTAAACACACGTATTTTAGTTGAAAAAGTCATAATTCACATCCAACAGTCATTTAGAGTCAAAAGATTAAATGTTAAAATTTCATTCATATTGACCATTTTGGAATCGTTCGACAGGTCCGGAGTCATCGTTTTTCATCAGAAAATGGATTTTTGGGACTGTACCAAAAATGATTCAAAATGTCAATTGGATCGTGCCTCATGTTGAATAACCACTTTGTAACCCCTCAGAGTGACCAAAATGGCCATTTTTACAGAGTTTTGCTTACTCAAAAGCTTCAATTTTGACCAATTTCAGGCACATAAATGACTTTAAACACACTTGATTTAGTTGAAAAAGTCATAATTCACATCCAACAGTCATTTAGAGTCAAAAGATTAAATGTTAAAATTTCATCCATATTGACCATTTTGGAAACGTTCGACAGGTCCGGAGTCATTGTTTTTCATCAGAAAATGGATTTTTGGGACTGTACCAAAAATGATTCAAAATGTCAAATGGATCGTGCCTCATGTTGAATAACCACTTTTTAACCCCTCAGAGTGACCAAAATTGCCATTTTTACAGAGTTTTTGCTTATTCAAAAGCTTTAATTGTGACCAATTTCAGGCACATAAATGACTTTAAACACACTTATTTTAGTTGAAAAAGTCATAATTCCCATCCAACAGTTATTTGGAGTCAAAAGATTAAATGTTAAAATTTCATCCATATTGACCATTTTGGAAACGTTCGACAGGTCCGGAGTCATCGTTTTTCATCAGAAAATGGATTTTTGGGACTGTACCAAAAATGATTCAAAATGTCAAATGGATCGTGCCTCATGTTGAATAACCACTTTTTAACCCCTCAGAGTGACCAAAATTGCCATTTTTACAGAGTTTTGCTTACTCAAAAGCTTCAATTTTGACCAATTTCAGGCACAGAAATGACTTTAAATACACTTATTTTAGTCGAAAAGGTCATAATTCACATCCAACAGTCATTTGGAGTCAAAAGATTAAATGTTAAAATTTCATCCATATTGACCATTTTGGGAACGTTCGACAGGTCCGGAGTCATCGTTTTTCATCAGAAAATGGATTTTTGGGACTGTACCAAAAATGATTCAAAATGTCAATTGGATCGTGCCTCATGTTGAATAACCACTTTTTAACCCCTCAGAGTGACCAAAATGGCCATTTTTACAGAGTTTTGCTTACTCAAAAGCTTCAATTTTGACCAATTTCAGGCACATAAATGACTTTAAACACACTTATTTTAGTTGAAAAAGTCATAATTCACATCCAACAGTCATTTAGAGTCAAAAGATTAAATGTTAAAATTTCATCCATATTGACCATTTTGGAAACGTTCGACAGGTCCGGAGTCATCGTTTTTCATCAGAAAATTGATTTTTGGGACTGTACCAAAAATGATTCAAAATGTCAAATGGATCGTGCCTCATGTTGAATAACCACTTTTTAACCCCTCAGATTGACCAAAATTGCCATTTTTACAGAGTTTTTGCTTATTCAAAAGCTTTAATTTTGACCAATTTCAGGCACATAAATGACTTTAAACACACTTATTTTAGTTGAAAAAGTCATAATTCACATCCAACAGTCATTTAGAGTCAAAAGATTAAATGTTAAAATTTCATCCATATTGACCATTTTGGAATCGTTCGACAGGTCCGGAGTCATCGTTTTTCATCAGAAAATGGATTTTTGGGACTGTACCAAAAATGATTCAAAATGTCAATTGGATCGTGCCTCATGTTGAATAACCACTTTGTAACCCCTCAGAGTGACCAAAATGGCCATTTTTACAGAGTTTTGCTTACTCAAAAGCTTCAATTTTGACCAATTTCAGGCACATAAATGACTTTAAACACACTTGATTTAGTTGAAAAAGTCATAATTCACATCCAACAGTCATTTAGAGTCAAAAGATTAAATGTTAAAATTTCATCCATATTGACCATTTTGGAAACGTTCGACAGGTCCGGAGTCATCGTTTTTCATCAGAAAATGGATTTTTGGGACTGTACCAAAAATGATTCAAAATGTCAAATGGATCGTGCCTCATGTTGAATAACCACTTTTTAACCCCTCAGAGTGACCAAAATTGCCATTTTTACAGAGTTTTTGCTTATTCAAAAGCTTTAATTGTGACCAATTTCAGGCACATAAATGACTTTAAACACACTTATTTTAGTTGAAAAAGTCATAATTCACATCCAACAGTCATTTAGAGTCTAAAGATTAAATGTTAAAATTTCATCCATATTGACCATTTTGTGAACGTTCGACAGGTCCGGAGTCATCGTTTTTCATCAGAAAATTGATTTTTCGGACTGTACCAAAAATGATTCAAAATGTCAAATGGATCGTGCCTCATGTTGAATAACCACTTTTTAACCCCTCAGAGTGACCAAAATTTCCATTTTTACAGAGTTTTGCTTACTCAAAAGCTTCAATTTTGACCAATTTCAGGCACATAAATGACTTTAAACACACTTATTTTAGTTGAAAAAGTCATAATTCCCATCCAACAGTCATTTGGAGTCAAAAGATTAAATGTTAAAATTTCATCCATATTGACCATTTTGGGAACGTTCGACAGGTCCGGAGTCATCGTTTTTCATCAGAAAATGGATTTTTGGGACTGTACCAAAAATGATTCAAAATGTCAAATGGATCGTGCCTCATGTTGAATAACCACTTTTTAACCCCTCAGAGTGACTAAAATTGCCATTTTTACAGAGTTTTTGCTTATTCAAAAGCTTTAATTTTGACCAATTTCAGGCACATAAATGACTTTAAACACACGTATTTTAGTTGAAAAAGTCATAATTCACATCCAACAGTCATTTAGAGTCAAAAGATTAAATGTTAAAATTTCATCCATATTGACCATTTTGGGAATGTTCGACAGGTCCGGAGTCATTGTTTTTCATCAGAAAATGGATTTTTGGGACTGTACCAAAAATGATTCAAAATGTCAAATGGATCGTGCCTCATGTTGAATAACCACTTTTTAACCCCTCAGAGTGACCAACATTGCCATTTTTACAGAGTTTCGCTTACTCAAAAGCTTCAATTTTGACCAATTTCAGGCACAGAAATGACTTTAAACACACTTATTTTAGTCGAAAAGGTCATAATTCACATCCAACAGTCATTTGGAGTCAAAAGATTAAATGTTAAAATTTCATCCATATTGACCATTATGGGAACGTTCGACAAGTTCGGAGTCATCGTTTTTCATCAGAAAATGGATTTTTGGGACTGTACCAAAAATGATTCAAAATGTCAATTGGATCGTGCCTCGTGTTGAATAACCACTTTTTAACCCCACAGAGTGACCAAAATGGCCATTTTTACAGAGTTTTGCTTACTCAAAAGCTTCAATTTTGACCAATTTCAGGCACATAAATGACTTTAAACACACTTATTTTAGTTGAAAAAGTCATAATTCACATCCAACAGTCATTTAGAGTCAAAAGATTAAATGTTAAAATTTCATTCATATTGACCATTTTGGAAACGTTCGACAGGTCCGGAGTCATCGTTTTTCATCAGAAAATGGATTTTTGGGACTGTACCAAAAATGATTCAAAATGTCAAATGGATCGTGCCTCATGTTGAATAACCACTTTTTAACCCCTCAGAGTGACCAAAATTGCCATTTTTACAGAGTTTTTGCTTATTCAAAAGCTTTAATTGTGACCAATTTCAGGCACATAAATGACTTTAAACACACTTATTTTAGTTGAAAAAGTCATAATTCACATCCAACAGTCATTTAGAGTCTAAAGATTAAATGTTAAAATTTCATCCATATTGACCATTTTGGAAACGTTCGACAGGTCCGAAGTCATCGTTTTTCATCAGAAAATGGATTTTTGGGACTGTACCAAAAATGATTCAAAATGTCAAATGGATCGTGCCTCATGTTGAATAACCACTTTTTAACCCCTCAGAGTGACCAAAATTGCCATTTTTACAGAGTTTTGCTTACTCAAAAGCTTCAATTTTGACCAATTTCAGGCACATAAATGACTTTAAACACACTTATTTTAGTTGAAAAAGTCATAATTCACATCCAACAGTCATTTAGAGTCAAAAGATTAAATGTTAAAATTTCATCCATATTGACCATTTTGGAAACGTTCGACAGGTCCGGAGTCATCGTTTTTCATCAGAAAATTGATTTTTGGGACTGTACCAAAAATGATTCAAAATGTCAAATGGATCGTGCCTCATGTTGAATAACCACTTTTTAACCCCTCAGATTGACCAAAATTGCCAGTTTTACAGAGTTTTTGCTTATTCAAAAGCTTTAATTTTGACCAATTTCAGGAACATAAATGACTTGAAACACACTTATTTTAGTTGAAAAAGTCATAATTCCCATCCAACAGTTATTTGGAGTCAAAAGATTAAATGTTAAAATTTCATCCATATTGACCATTTTGGAAACGTTCGACAGGTCCGGAGTCATCGTTTTTCATCAGAAAATGGATTTTTGGGACTGTACCAAAAATGATTCAAAATGTCAAATGGATCGTGCCTCATGTTGAATAACCACTTTTTAACCCCTCAGAGTGACCAAAATTGCCATTTTTACAGAGTTTTGCTTACTCAAAAGCTTCAATTTTGACCAATTTCAGGCACAGAAATGACTTTAAATACACTTATTTTAGTCGAAAAGGTCATAATTCACATCCAACAGTCATTTGGAGTCAAAAGATTAAATGTTAAAATTTCATCCATATTGACCATTTTGGGAACGTTCAACAGGTCCGGAGTCATCGTTTTTCATCAGAAAATGGATTTTTGGGACTGTACCAAAAATGATTCAAAATGTCAATTGGATCGTGCCTCATGTTGAATAACCACTTTTTAACCCCTCAGAGTGACCAAAATGGCCATTTTTACAGAGTTTTGCTTACTCAAAAGCTTCAATTTTGACCAATTTCAGGCACATAAATGACTTTAAACACACTTATTTTAGTTGAAAAAGTCATAATTCACATCCAACAGTCATTTAGAGTCAAAAGATTAAATGTTAAAATTTCATCCATATTGACCATTTTGGAAACGTTCGACAGGTCCGGAGTCATCGTTTTTCATCAGAAAATTGATTTTTGGGACTGTACCAAAAATGATTCAAAATGTCAAATGGATCGTGCCTCATGTTGAATAACCACTTTTTAACCCCTCAGATTGACCAAAATTGCCATTTTTACAGAGTTTTTGCTTATTCAAAAGCTTTAATTTTGACCAATTTCAGGCACATAAATGACTTTAAACACACTTATTTTAGTTGAAAAAGTCATAATTCACATCCAACAGTCATTTAGAGTCAAAAGATTAAATGTTAAAATTTCATCCATATTGACCATTTTGGAATCGTTCGACAGGTCCGGAGTCATCGTTTTTCATCAGAAAATGGATTTTTGGGACTGTACCAAAAATGATTCAAAATGTCAATTGGATCGTGCCTCATGTTGAATAACCACTTTGTAACCCCTCAGAGTGACCAAAATGGCCATTTTTACAGAGTTTTGCTTACTCAAAAGCTTCAATTTTGACCAATTTCAGGCACATAAATGACTTTAAACACACTTGATTTAGTTGAAAAAGTCATAATTCACATCCAACAGTCATTTAGAGTCAAAAGATTAAATGTTAAAATTTCATCCATATTGACCATTTTGGAAACGTTCGACAGGTCCGGAGTCATCGTTTTTCATCAGAAAATGGATTTTTGGGACTGTACCAAAAATGATTCAAAATGTCAAATGGATCGTGCCTCATGTTGAATAACCACTTTTTAACCCCTCAGAGTGACCAAAATTGCCATTTTTACAGAGTTTTTGCTTATTCAAAAGCTTTAATTGTGACCAATTTCAGGCACATAAATGACTTTAAACACACTTATTTTAGTTGAAAAAGTCATAATTCACATCCAACAGTCATTTAGAGTCTAAAGATTAAATGTTAAAATTTCATCCATATTGACCATTTTGTGAACGTTCGACAGGTCCGGAGTCATCGTTTTTCATCAGAAAATTGATTTTTCGGACTGTACCAAAAATGATTCAAAATGTCAAATGGATCGTGCCTCATGTTGAATAACCACTTTTTAACCCCTCAGAGTGACCAAAATTTCCATTTTTACAGAGTTTTGCTTACTCAAAAGCTTCAATTTTGACCAATTTCAGGCACATAAATGACTTTAAACACACTTATTTTAGTTGAAAAAGTCATAATTCCCATCCAACAGTCATTTGGAGTCAAAAGATTAAATGTTAAAATTTCATCCATATTGACCATTTTGGGAACGTTCGACAGGTCCGGAGTCATCGTTTTTCATCAGAAAATGGATTTTTGGGACTGTACCAAAAATGATTCAAAATGTCAAATGGATCGTGCCTCATGTTGAATAACCACTTTTTAACCCCTCAGAGTGACTAAAATTGCCATTTTTACAGAGTTTTTGCTTATTCAAAAGCTTTAATTTTGACCAATTTCAGGCACATAAATGACTTTAAACACACGTATTTTAGTTGAAAAAGTCATAATTCACATCCAACAGTCATTTAGAGTCAAAAGATTAAATGTTAAAATTTCATTCATATTGACCATTTTGGAATCGTTCGACAGGTCCGGAGTCATCGTTTTTCATCAGAAAATGGATTTTTGGGACTGTACCAAAAATGATTCAAAATGTCAATTGGATCGTGCCTCATGTTGAATAACCACTTTGTAACCCCTCAGAGTGACCAAAATGGCCATTTTTACAGAGTTTTGCTTACTCAAAAGCTTCAATTTTGACCAATTTCAGGCACATAAATGACTTTAAACACACTTGATTTAGTTGAAAAAGTCATAATTCACATCCAACAGTCATTTAGAGTCAAAAGATTAAATGTTAAAATTTCATCCATATTGACCATTTTGGAAACGTTCGACAGGTCCGGAGTCATCGTTTTTCATCAGAAAATGGATTTTTGGGACTGTACCAAAAATGATTCAAAATGTCAAATGGATCGTGCCTCATGTTGAATAACCACTTTTTAACCCCTCAGAGTGACCAAAATTGCCATTTTTACAGAGTTTTTGCTTATTCAAAAGCTTTAATTGTGACCAATTTCAGGCACATAAATGACTTTAAACACACTTATTTTAGTTGAAAAAGTCATAATTCCCATCCAACAGTTATTTGGAGTCAAAAGATTAAATGTTAAAATTTCATCCATATTGACCATTTTGGAAACGTTCGACAGGTCCGGAGTCATCGTTTTTCATCAGAAAATGGATTTTTGGGACTGTACCAAAAATGATTCAAAATGTCAAATGGATCGTGCCTCATGTTGAATAACCACTTTTTAACCCCTCAGAGTGACCAAAATTGCCATTTTTACAGAGTTTTGCTTACTCAAAAGCTTCAATTTTGACCAATTTCAGGCACAGAAATGACTTTAAATACACTTATTTTAGTCGAAAAGGTCATAATTCACATCCAACAGTCATTTGGAGTCAAAAGATTAAATGTTAAAATTTCATCCATATTGACCATTTTGGGAACGTTCGACAGGTCCGGAGTCATCGTTTTTCATCAGAAAATGGATTTTTGGGACTGTACCAAAAATGATTCAAAATGTCAATTGGATCGTGCCTCATGTTGAATAACCACTTTTTAACCCCTCAGAGTGACCAAAATGGCCATTTTTACAGAGTTTTGCTTACTCAAAAGCTTCAATTTTGACCAATTTCAGGCACATAAATGACTTTAAACACACTTATTTTAGTTGAAAAAGTCATAATTCACATCCAACAGTCATTTAGAGTCAAAAGATTAAATGTTAAAATTTCATCCATATTGACCATTTTGGAAACGTTCGACAGGTCCGGAGTCATCGTTTTTCATCAGAAAATTGATTTTTGGGACTGTACCAAAAATGATTCAAAATGTCAAATGGATCGTGCCTCATGTTGAATAACCACTTTTTAACCCCTCAGATTGACCAAAATTGCCATTTTTACAGAGTTTTTGCTTATTCAAAAGCTTTAATTTTGACCAATTTCAGGCACATAAATGACTTTAAACACACTTATTTTAGTTGAAAAAGTCATAATTCACATCCAACAGTCATTTAGAGTCAAAAGATTAAATGTTAAAATTTCATCCATATTGACCATTTTGGAATCGTTCGACAGGTCCGGAGTCATCGTTTTTCATCAGAAAATGGATTTTTGGGACTGTACCAAAAATGATTCAAAATGTCAATTGGATCGTGCCTCATGTTGAATAACCACTTTGTAACCCCTCAGAGTGACCAAAATGGCCATTTTTACAGAGTTTTGCTTACTCAAAAGCTTCAATTTTGACCAATTTCAGGCACATAAATGACTTTAAACACACTTGATTTAGTTGAAAAAGTCATAATTCACATCCAACAGTCATTTAGAGTCAAAAGATTAAATGTTAAAATTTCATCCATATTGACCATTTTGGAAACGTTCGACAGGTCCGGAGTCATCGTTTTTCATCAGAAAATGGATTTTTGGGACTGTACCAAAAATGATTCAAAATGTCAAATGGATCGTGCCTCATGTTGAATAACCACTTTTTAACCCCTCAGAGTGACCAAAATTGCCATTTTTACAGAGTTTTTGCTTATTCAAAAGCTTTAATTGTGACCAATTTCAGGCACATAAATGACTTTAAACACACTTATTTTAGTTGAAAAAGTCATAATTCACATCCAACAGTCATTTAGAGTCTAAAGATTAAATGTTAAAATTTCATCCATATTGACCATTTTGTGAACGTTCGACAGGTCCGGAGTCATCGTTTTTCATCAGAAAATTGATTTTTCGGACTGTACCAAAAATGATTCAAAATGTCAAATGGATCGTGCCTCATGTTGAATAACCACTTTTTAACCCCTCAGAGTGACCAAAATTTCCATTTTTACAGAGTTTTGCTTACTCAAAAGCTTCAATTTTGACCAATTTCAGGCACATAAATGACTTTAAACACACTTATTTTAGTTGAAAAAGTCATAATTCCCATCCAACAGTCATTTGGAGTCAAAAGATTAAATGTTAAAATTTCATCCATATTGACCATTTTGGGAACGTTCGACAGGTCCGGAGTCATCGTTTTTCATCAGAAAATGGATTTTTGGGACTGTACCAAAAATGATTCAAAATGTCAAATGGATCGTGCCTCATGTTGAATAACCACTTTTTAACCCCTCAGAGTGACTAAAATTGCCATTTTTACAGAGTTTTTGCTTATTCAAAAGCTTTAATTTTGACCAATTTCAGGCACATAAATGACTTTAAACACACGTATTTTAGTTGAAAAAGTCATAATTCACATCCAACAGTCATTTAGAGTCAAAAGATTAAATGTTAAAATTTCATCCATATTGACCATTTTGGGAATGTTCGACAGGTCCGGAGTCATTGTTTTTCATCAGAAAATGGATTTTTGGGACTGTACCAAAAATGATTCAAAATGTCAAATGGATCGTGCCTCATGTTGAATAACCACTTTTTAACCCCTCAGAGTGACCAACATTGCCATTTTTACAGAGTTTCGCTTACTCAAAAGCTTCAATTTTGACCAATTTCAGGCACAGAAATGACTTTAAACACACTTATTTTAGTCGAAAAGGTCATAATTCACATCCAACAGTCATTTGGAGTCAAAAGATTAAATGTTAAAATTTCATCCATATTGACCATTATGGGAACGTTCGACAAGTTCGGAGTCATCGTTTTTCATCAGAAAATGGATTTTTGGGACTGTACCAAAAATGATTCAAAATGTCAATTGGATCGTGCCTCGTGTTGAATAACCACTTTTTAACCCCACAGAGTGACCAAAATGGCCATTTTTACAGAGTTTTGCTTACTCAAAAGCTTCAATTTTGACCAATTTCAGGCACATAAATGACTTTAAACACACTTATTTTAGTTGAAAAAGTCATAATTCACATCCAACAGTCATTTAGAGTCAAAAGATTAAATGTTAAAATTTCATTCATATTGACCATTTTGGAAACGTTCGACAGGTCCGGAGTCATCGTTTTTCATCAGAAAATGGATTTTTGGGACTGTACCAAAAATGATTCAAAATGTCAAATGGATCGTGCCTCATGTTGAATAACCACTTTTTAACCCCTCAGAGTGACCAAAATTGCCATTTTTACAGAGTTTTTGCTTATTCAAAAGCTTTAATTGTGACCAATTTCAGGCACATAAATGACTTTAAACACACTTATTTTAGTTGAAAAAGTCATAATTCACATCCAACAGTCATTTAGAGTCTAAAGATTAAATGTTAAAATTTCATCCATATTGACCATTTTGGAAACGTTCGACAGGTCCGAAGTCATCGTTTTTCATCAGAAAATGGATTTTTGGGACTGTACCAAAAATGATTCAAAATGTCAAATGGATCGTGCCTCATGTTGAATAACCACTTTTTAACCCCTCAGAGTGACCAAAATTGCCATTTTTACAGAGTTTTGCTTACTCAAAAGCTTCAATTTTGACCAATTTCAGGCACATAAATGACTTTAAACACACTTATTTTAGTTGAAAAAGTCATAATTCACATCCAACAGTCATTTAGAGTCAAAAGATTAAATGTTAAAATTTCATCCATATTGACCATTTTGGAAACGTTCGACAGGTCCGGAGTCATCGTTTTTCATCAGAAAATTGATTTTTGGGACTGTACCAAAAATGATTCAAAATGTCAAATGGATCGTGCCTCATGTTGAATAACCACTTTTTAACCCCTCAGATTGACCAAAATTGCCAGTTTTACAGAGTTTTTGCTTATTCAAAAGCTTTAATTTTGACCAATTTCAGGCACATAAATGACTTTAAACACACTTATTTTAGTTGAAAAAGTCATAATTCACATCCAACAGTCATTTAGAGTCAAAAGATTAAATGTTAAAATTTCATCCATATTGACCATTTTGTGAACGTTCGACAGGTCCGGAGTCATCGTTTTTCATCAGAAAATGGATTTTTGGGACTGTACCAAAAATGATTCAAAATGTCAATTGGATCGTGCCTCATGTTGAATAACCACTTTGTAACCCCTCAGAGTGACCAAAATGGCCATTTTTACAGAGTTTTGCTTACTCAAAAGCTTCAATTTTGACCAATTTCAGGCACATAAATGACTTTAAACACACTTATTTTAGTTGAAAAAGTCATAATTCACATCCAACAGTCATTTAGAGTCAAAAGATTAAATGTTAAAATTTCATCCATATTGACCATTTTGTGAACGTTCGACAGGTCCGGAGTCATCGTTTTTCATCAGAAAATGGATTTTTGGGACTGTACCAAAAATGATTCAAAATGTCAAATGGATCGTGCCTCATGTTGAATAACCACTTTTTAACCCCTCAGAGTGACCAAAATTGCCATTTTTACAGAGTTTTTGCTTATTCAAAAGCTTTAATTGTGACCAATTTCAGGCACATAAATGACTTTAAACACACTTATTTTAGTTGAAAAAGTCATAATTCACATCCAACAGTCATTTAGAGTCTAAAGATTAAATGTTAAAATTTCATCCATATTGACCATTTTGTGAACGTTCGACAGGTCCGGAGTCATCGTTTTTCATCAGAAAATGGATTTTTGGGACTGTACCAAAAATGATTCAAAATGTCAAATGGATCGTGCCTCATGTTGAATAACCACTTTTTAACCCCTCAGAGTGACCAAAATGGCCATTTTTACAGAGTTTTGCTTACTCAAAAGCTTCAATTTTGACCAATTTCAGGCACATAAATGACTTTAAACACACTTATTTTAGTTGAAAAAGTCATAATTCCCATCCAACAGTCATTTGGAGTCAAAAGATTAAATGTTAAAATTTCATCCATATTGACCATTTTGGAAACGTTCGACAGGTCCGGAGTCATCGTTTTTCATCAGAAAATGGATTTTTGGGACTGTACCAAAAATGATTCAAAATGTCAAATGGATCGTGCCTCATGTTGAATAACCACTTTTTAACCCCTCAGAGTGACCAAAACTGCCATTTTTACAGAGTTTTGCTTACTCAAAAGCTTCAATTTTGACCAATTTCAGGCACAGAAATGACTTTAAATACACTTATTTTTGTCGAAAAGGTCATAATTCACATCCAACAGTCATTTGGAGTCAAAAGATTAAATGTTAAAATTTCATCCATATTGACCATTTTGGGAACGTTCGACAGGTCCGGAGTCATCGTTTTTCATCAGAAAATGGATTTTTGGGACTGTACCAAAAATGATTCAAAATGTCAATTGGATCGTACCTCATGTTGAATAACCACTTTTTTACCCCTCAGAGTGACCAAAATGGCCATTTTTACAGAGTTTTGCTTACTCAAAAGCTTCAATTTTGACCAATTTCAGGCACATAAATGACTTTAAACACACTTATTTTAGTTGAAAAAGTCATAATTCACATCCAACAGTCATTTAGAGTCAAAAGATTAAATGTTAAAATTTCATCCATATTGACCATTTTGGAAACGTTCGACAGGTCCGGAGTCATCGTTTTTCATCAGAAAATTGATTTTTGGGACTGTACCAAAAATGATTCAAAATGTCAAATGGATCGTGCCTCATGTTGAATAACCACTTTTTAACCCCTCAGATTGACCAAAATTGCCATTTTTACAGAGTTTTTGCTTATTCAAAAGCTTTAATTTTGACCAATTTCAGGAACATAAATGACTTGAAACACACTTATTTTAGTTGAAAAAGTCATAATTCACATCCAACAGTCATTTAGAGTCAAAAGATTAAATGTTAAAATTTCATCCATATTGACCATTTTGGAATCGTTCGACAGGTCCGGAGTCATCGTTTTTCATCAGAAAATGGATTTTTGGGACTGTACCAAAAATGATTCAAAATGTCAATTGGATCGTGCCTCATGTTGAATAACCACTTTTTAACCCCTCAGAGTGACCAAAATGGCAATTTTTACAGAGTTTTGCTTACTCAAAAGCTTTAATTTTGATCAATTTCAGGCGCATAAATGATTTTAAACACACTTATTTTAGTTGAAAAAGTCATAATTCACATCCAACAGTCATTTAGAGTCAAAAGATTACATGTTAAAATTTCATCCATATTGACCATTTTGGAAACGTTCGACAGGTCCGGAGTCATCGTTTTTCATCAGAAAATTGATTTTTGGGACTGTACCAAAAATGATTCAAAATGTCAAATGGATCGTGCCTCATGTTGAATAACCACTTTTTAACCCCTCAGAGTGACCAAAATTGCCATTTTTACAGAGTTTTTGCTTATTCAAAAGCTTTAATTGTGACCAATTTCAGGCACATAAATGACTTTAAACACACTTATTTTAGTTGAAAAAGTCATAATTCACATCCAACAGTCATTTAGAGTCTAAAGATTAAATGTTAAAATTTCATCCATATTGACCATTTTGTGAACGTTCGACAGGTCCGGAGTCATCGTTTTTCATCAGAAAATTGATTTTTCGGACTGTACCAAAAATGATTCAAAATGTCAAATGGATCGTGCCTCATGTTGAATAACCACTTTTTAACCCCTCAGAGTGACCAAAATTGCCATTTTTACAGAGTTTTGCTTACTCAAAAGCTTCAATTTTGACCAATTTCAGGCACATAAATGACTTTAAACACACTTATTTTAGTTGAAAAAGTCATAATTCCCATCCAACAGTCATTTGGAGTCAAAAGATTAAATGTTAAAATTTCATCCATATTGACCATTTTGGGAACGTTCGACAGGTCCGGAGTCATCGTTTTTCATCAGAAAATGGATTTTTGGGACTGTACCAAAAATGATTCAAAATGTCAAATGGATCGTGCCTCATGTTGAATAACCACTTTTTAACCCCTCAGAGTGACTAAAATTGCCATTTTTACAGAGTTTTTGCTTATTCAAAAGCTTTAATTTTGACCAATTTCAGGCACATAAATGACTTTAAACACACGTATTTTAGTTGAAAAAGTCATAATTCACATCCAACAGTCATTTAGAGTCAAAAGATTAAATGTTAAAATTTCATTCATATTGACCATTTTGGAATCGTTCGACAGGTCCGGAGTCATCGTTTTTCATCAGAAAATGGATTTTTGGGACTGTACCAAAAATGATTCAAAATGTCAATTGGATCGTGCCTCATGTTGAATAACCACTTTTTAACCCCTCAGAGTGACCAAAATTGCCATTTTTACAGAGTTTTGCTTACTCAAAAGCTTCAATTTTGACCAATTTCAGGCACATAAATGACTTTAAACACACTTATTTTAGTTGAAAAAGTCATAATTCACATCCAACAGTCATTTAGAGTCAAAAGATTAAATGTTAAAATTTCATCCATATTGACCATTTTGGGAACGTTCGACAGGTCCGGAGTCATCGTTTTTCATCAGAAAATTGATTTTTGGGACTGTACCAAAAATGATTCAAAATGTCAAATGGATCGTGCCTCATGTTGAATAACCACTTTTTAACCCCTCAGATTGACCAAAATTGCCATTTTTACAGAGTTTTTGCTTATTCAAAAGCTTTAATTTTGACCAATTTCAGGCACATAAATGACTTTAAACACACTTATTTTAGTTGAAAAAGTCATAATTCACATCCAACAGTCATTTAGAGTCAAAAGATTAAATGTTAAAATTTCATCCATATTGACCATTTTGGAATCGTTCGACAGGTCCGGAGTCATCGTTTTTCATCAGAAAATGGATTTTTGGGACTGTACCAAAAATGATTCAAAATGTCAATTGGATCGTGCCTCATGTTGAATAACCACTTTGTAACCCCTCAGAGTGACCAAAATGGCCATTTTTACAGAGTTTTGCTTACTCAAAAGCTTCAATTTTGACCAATTTCAGGCACATAAATGACTTTAAACACACTTGATTTAGTTGAAAAAGTCATAATTCACATCCAACAGTCATTTAGAGTCAAAAGATTAAATGTTAAAATTTCATCCATATTGACCATTTTGGAAACGTTCGACAGGTCCGGAGTCATCGTTTTTCATCAGAAAATGGATTTTTGGGACTGTACCAAAAATGATTCAAAATGTCAAATGGATCGTGCCTCATGTTGAATAACCACTTTTTAACCCCTCAGAGTGACCAAAATTGCCATTTTTACAGAGTTTTTGCTTATTCAAAAGCTTTAATTGTGACCAATTTCAGGCACATAAATGACTTTAAACACACTTATTTTAGTTGAAAAAGTCATAATTCACATCCAACAGTCATTTAGAGTCTAAAGATTAAATGTTAAAATTTCATCCATATTGACCATTTTGTGAACGTTCGACAGGTCCGGAGTCATCGTTTTTCATCAGAAAATTGATTTTTCGGACTGTACCAAAAATGATTCAAAATGTCAAATGGATCGTGCCTCATGTTGAATAACCACTTTTTAACCCCTCAGAGTGACCAAAATTTCCATTTTTACAGAGTTTTGCTTACTCAAAAGCTTCAATTTTGACCAATTTCAGGCACATAAATGACTTTAAACACACTTATTTTAGTTGAAAAAGTCATAATTCCCATCCAACAGTCATTTGGAGTCAAAAGATTAAATGTTAAAATTTCATCCATATTGACCATTTTGGGAACGTTCGACAGGTCCGGAGTCATCGTTTTTCATCAGAAAATGGATTTTTGGGACTGTACCAAAAATGATTCAAAATGTCAAATGGATCGTGCCTCATGTTGAATAACCACTTTTTAACCCCTCAGAGTGACTAAAATTGCCATTTTTACAGAGTTTTTGCTTATTCAAAAGCTTTAATTTTGACCAATTTCAGGCACATAAATGACTTTAAACACACGTATTTTAGTTGAAAAAGTCATAATTCACATCCAACAGTCATTTAGAGTCAAAAGATTAAATGTTAAAATTTCATCCATATTGACCATTTTGGGAATGTTCGACAGGTCCGGAGTCATTGTTTTTCATCAGAAAATGGATTTTTGGGACTGTACCAAAAATGATTCAAAATGTCAAATGGATCGTGCCTCATGTTGAATAACCACTTTTTAACCCCTCAGAGTGACCAACATTGCCATTTTTACAGAGTTTCGCTTACTCAAAAGCTTCAATTTTGACCAATTTCAGGCACAGAAATGACTTTAAACACACTTATTTTAGTCGAAAAGGTCATAATTCACATCCAACAGTCATTTGGAGTCAAAAGATTAAATGTTAAAATTTCATCCATATTGACCATTATGGGAACGTTCGACAAGTTCGGAGTCATCGTTTTTCATCAGAAAATGGATTTTTGGGACTGTACCAAAAATGATTCAAAATGTCAATTGGATCGTGCCTCGTGTTGAATAACCACTTTTTAACCCCACAGAGTGACCAAAATGGCCATTTTTACAGAGTTTTGCTTACTCAAAAGCTTCAATTTTGACCAATTTCAGGCACATAAATGACTTTAAACACACTTATTTTAGTTGAAAAAGTCATAATTCACATCCAACAGTCATTTAGAGTCAAAAGATTAAATGTTAAAATTTCATTCATATTGACCATTTTGGAAACGTTCGACAGGTCCGGAGTCATCGTTTTTCATCAGAAAATGGATTTTTGGGACTGTACCAAAAATGATTCAAAATGTCAAATGGATCGTGCCTCATGTTGAATAACCACTTTTTAACCCCTCAGAGTGACCAAAATTGCCATTTTTACAGAGTTTTTGCTTATTCAAAAGCTTTAATTGTGACCAATTTCAGGCACATAAATGACTTTAAACACACTTATTTTAGTTGAAAAAGTCATAATTCACATCCAACAGTCATTTAGAGTCTAAAGATTAAATGTTAAAATTTCATCCATATTGACCATTTTGGAAACGTTCGACAGGTCCGAAGTCATCGTTTTTCATCAGAAAATGGATTTTTGGGACTGTACCAAAAATGATTCAAAATGTCAAATGGATCGTGCCTCATGTTGAATAACCACTTTTTAACCCCTCAGAGTGACCAAAATTGCCATTTTTACAGAGTTTTGCTTACTCAAAAGCTTCAATTTTGACCAATTTCAGGCACATAAATGACTTTAAACACACTTATTTTAGTTGAAAAAGTCATAATTCACATCCAACAGTCATTTAGAGTCAAAAGATTAAATGTTAAAATTTCATCCATATTGACCATTTTGGAAACGTTCGACAGGTCCGGAGTCATCGTTTTTCATCAGAAAATTGATTTTTGGGACTGTACCAAAAATGATTCAAAATGTCAAATGGATCGTGCCTCATGTTGAATAACCACTTTTTAACCCCTCAGATTGACCAAAATTGCCAGTTTTACAGAGTTTTTGCTTATTCAAAAGCTTTAATTTTGACCAATTTCAGGCACATAAATGACTTTAAACACACTTATTTTAGTTGAAAAAGTCATAATTCACATCCAACAGTCATTTAGAGTCAAAAGATTAAATGTTAAAATTTCATCCATATTGACCATTTTGTGAACGTTCGACAGGTCCGGAGTCATCGTTTTTCATCAGAAAATGGATTTTTGGGACTGTACCAAAAATGATTCAAAATGTCAATTGGATCGTGCCTCATGTTGAATAACCACTTTGTAACCCCTCAGAGTGACCAAAATGGCCATTTTTACAGAGTTTTGCTTACTCAAAAGCTTCAATTTTGACCAATTTCAGGCACATAAATGACTTTAAACACACTTATTTTAGTTGAAAAAGTCATAATTCACATCCAACAGTCATTTAGAGTCAAAAGATTAAATGTTAAAATTTCATCCATATTGACCATTTTGTGAACGTTCGACAGGTCCGGAGTCATCGTTTTTCATCAGAAAATGGATTTTTGGGACTGTACCAAAAATGATTCAAAATGTCAAATGGATCGTGCCTCATGTTGAATAACCACTTTTTAACCCCTCAGAGTGACCAAAATTGCCATTTTTACAGAGTTTTTGCTTATTCAAAAGCTTTAATTGTGACCAATTTCAGGCACATAAATGACTTTAAACACACTTATTTTAGTTGAAAAAGTCATAATTCACATCCAACAGTCATTTAGAGTCTAAAGATTAAATGTTAAAATTTCATCCATATTGACCATTTTGTGAACGTTCGACAGGTCCGGAGTCATCGTTTTTCATCAGAAAATGGATTTTTGGGACTGTACCAAAAATGATTCAAAATGTCAAATGGATCGTGCCTCATGTTGAATAACCACTTTTTAACCCCTCAGAGTGACCAAAATGGCCATTTTTACAGAGTTTTGCTTACTCAAAAGCTTCAATTTTGACCAATTTCAGGCACATAAATGACTTTAAACACACTTATTTTAGTTGAAAAAGTCATAATTCCCATCCAACAGTCATTTGGAGTCAAAAGATTAAATGTTAAAATTTCATCCATATTGACCATTTTGGAAACTTCGACAGGTCCGGAGTCATCGTTTTTCATCAGAAAATGGATTTTTGGGACTGTACCAAAAATGATTCAAAATGTCAAATGGATCGTGCCTCATGTTGAATAACCACTTTTTAACCCCTCAGAGTGACCAAAACTGCCATTTTTACAGAGTTTTGCTTACTCAAAAGCTTCAATTTTGACCAATTTCAGGCACAGAAATGACTTTAAATACACTTATTTTTGTCGAAAAGGTCATAATTCACATCCAACAGTCATTTGGAGTCAAAAGATTAAATGTTAAAATTTCATCCATATTGACCATTTTGGGAACGTTCGACAGGTCCGGAGTCATCGTTTTTCATCAGAAAATGGATTTTTGGGACTGTACCAAAAATGATTCAAAATGTCAATTGGATCGTACCTCATGTTGAATAACCACTTTTTTACCCCTCAGAGTGACCAAAATGGCCATTTTTACAGAGTTTTGCTTACTCAAAAGCTTCAATTTTGACCAATTTCAGGCACATAAATGACTTTAAACACACTTATTTTAGTTGAAAAAGTCATAATTCACATCCAACAGTCATTTAGAGTCAAAAGATTAAATGTTAAAATTTCATCCATATTGACCATTTTGGAAACGTTCGACAGGTCCGGAGTCATCGTTTTTCATCAGAAAATTGATTTTTGGGACTGTACCAAAAATGATTCAAAATGTCAAATGGATCGTGCCTCATGTTGAATAACCACTTTTTAACCCCTCAGATTGACCAAAATTGCCATTTTTACAGAGTTTTTGCTTATTCAAAAGCTTTAATTTTTGACCAATTTCAGGAACATAAATGACTTGAAACACACTTATTTTAGTTGAAAAAGTCATAATTCACATCCAACAGTCATTTAGAGTCAAAAGATTAAATGTTAAAATTTCATCCATATTGACCATTTTGGAATCGTTCGACAGGTCCGGAGTCATCGTTTTTCATCAGAAAATGGATTTTTGGGACTGTACCAAAAATGATTCAAAATGTCAATTGGATCGTGCCTCATGTTGAATAACCACTTTTTAACCCCTCAGAGTGACCAAAATGGCAATTTTTACAGAGTTTTGCTTACTCAAAAGCTTTAATTTTGATCAATTTCAGGCGCATAAATGATTTTAAACACACTTATTTTAGTTGAAAAAGTCATAATTCACATCCAACAGTCATTTAGAGTCAAAAGATTTACATGTTAAAATTTCATCCATATTGACCATTTTGGAATCGTTCGACAGGTCCGGAGTCATCGTTTTTCATCAGAAAATGGATTTTTGGGACTGTACCAAAAATGATTCAAAATGTCAATTGGATCGTGCCTCATGTTGAATAACCACTTTGTAACCCCTCAGAGTGACCAAAATGGCCATTTTTACAGAGTTTTTGCTTACTCAAAAGCTTCAATTTTGACCAATTTCAGGCACATAAATGACTTTAAACACACTTGATTTAGTTGAAAAAGTCATAATTCACATCCAACAGTCATTTAGAGTCAAAAGATTAAATGTTAAAATTTCATCCATATTGACCATTTTGGAAACGTTCGACAGGTCCGGAGTCATCGTTTTTCATCAGAAAATGGATTTTTGGGACTGTACCAAAAATGATTCAATATGTCAAATGGATCGTGCCTCATGTTGAATAACCACTTTTTAACCCCTCAGAGTGACCAAAATTGCCATTTTTACAGAGTTTTTGCTTATTCAAAAGCTTTAATTGTGACCAATTTCAGGCACATAAATGACTTTAAACACACTTATTTTAGTTGAAAAAGTCATAATTCCCATCCAACAGTTATTTGGAGTCAAAAGATTAAATGTTAAAATTTCATCCATATTGACCATTTTGGAAACGTTCGACAGGTCCGGAGTCATCGTTTTTCATCAGAAAATGGATTTTTGGGACTGTACCAAAAATGATTCAAAATGTCAAATGGATCGTGCCTCATGTTGAATAACCACTTTTTAACCCCTCAGAGTGACCAAAATTGCCATTTTTACAGAGTTTTGCTTACTCAAAAGCTTCAATTTTGACCAATTTCAGGCACAGAAATGACTTTAAATACACTTATTTTAGTCGAAAAGGTCATAATTCACATCCAACAGTCATTTGGAGTCAAAAGATTAAATGTTAAAATTTCATCCATATTGACCATTTTGGGAACGTTCGACAGGTCCGGAGTCATCGTTTTTCATCAGAAAATGGATTTTTGGGACTGTACCAAAAATGATTCAAAATGTCAATTGGATCGTGCCTCATGTTGAATAACCACTTTTTAACCCTCAGAGTGACCAAAATGGCCATTTTTACAAGAGTTTTGCTTACTCAAAAGCTTCAATTTTGACCAAT
Source organism: Lissotriton vulgaris (assembly GCF_964263255.1). Lineage (NCBI taxonomy): Eukaryota > Metazoa > Chordata > Amphibia > Caudata > Salamandridae > Lissotriton > Lissotriton vulgaris. The sequence goes on along the minus strand of NW_028250586.1, from coordinate 6,787 downwards.
TTCAGGCACATAAATGACTTTAAACACACTTATTTTAGTTGAAAAAGTCATAATTCACATCCAACAGTCATTTAGAGTCAAAAGATTAAATGTTAAAATTTCATCCATATTGACCATTTTGGAAACGTTCGACAGGTCCGGAGTCATCGTTTTTCATCAGTAAAATTGATTTTTGGGACTGTACCAAAAATGATTCAAAATGTCAAATGGATCGTGCCTCATGTTGAATAACCACTTTTTAACCCCTCAGATTGACCAAAATTGCCATTTTTACAGAGTTTTTGCTTATTCAAAAGCTTTAATTTTGACCAATTTCAGGCACATAAATGACTTTAAACACACTTATTTTAGTTGAAAAAGTCATAATTCACATCCAACAGTCATTTAGAGTCAAAAGATTAAATGTTAAAATTTCATCCATATTGACCATTTTGGAATCGTTCGACAGGTCCGGAGTCATCGTTTTTCATCAGAAAATGGATTTTTGGGACTGTACCAAAAATGATTCAAAATGTCAATTGGATCGTGCCTCATGTTGAATAACCACTTTGTAACCCCTCAGAGTGACCAAAATGGCCATTTTTACAGAGTTTTGCTTACTCAAAAGCTTCAATTTTGACCAATTTCAGGCACATAAATGACTTTAAACACACTTGATTTAGTTGAAAAAGTCATAATTCACATCCAACAGTCATTTAGAGTCAAAAGATTAAATGTTAAAATTTCATCCATATTGACCATTTTGGAAACGTTCGACAGGTCCGGAGTCATCGTTTTTCATCAGAAAATGGATTTTTGGGACTGTACCAAAAATGATTCAAAATGTCAAATGGATCGTGCCTCATGTTGAATAACCACTTTTTAACCCCTCAGAGTGACCAAAATTGCCATTTTTACAGAGTTTTTGCTTATTCAAAAGCTTTAATTGTGACCAATTTCAGGCACATAAATGACTTTAAACACACTTATTTTAGTTGAAAAAGTCATAATTCACATCCAACAGTCATTTAGAGTCTAAAGATTAAATGTTAAAATTTCATCCATATTGACCATTTTGTGAACGTTCGACAGGTCCGGAGTCATCGTTTTTCATCAGAAAATTGATTTTTCGGACTGTACCAAAAATGATTCAAAATGTCAAATGGATCGTGCCTCATGTTGAATAACCACTTTTTAACCCCTCAGAGTGACCAAAATTTCCATTTTTACAGAGTTTTGCTTACTCAAAAGCTTCAATTTTGACCAATTTCAGGCACATAAATGACTTTAAACACACTTATTTTAGTTGAAAAAGTCATAATTCCCATCCAACAGTCATTTGGAGTCAAAAGATTAAATGTTAAAATTTCATCCATATTGACCATTTTGGGAACGTTCGACAGGTCCGGAGTCATCGTTTTTCATCAGAAAATGGATTTTTGGGACTGTACCAAAAATGATTCAAAATGTCAAATGGATCGTGCCTCATGTTGAATAACCACTTTTTAACCCCTCAGAGTGACTAAAATTGCCATTTTTACAGAGTTTTTGCTTATTCAAAAGCTTTAATTTTGACCAATTTCAGGCACATAAATGACTTTAAACACACGTATTTTAGTTGAAAAAGTCATAATTCACATCCAACAGTCATTTAGAGTCAAAAGATTAAATGTTAAAATTTCATCCATATTGACCATTTTGGGAATGTTCGACAGGTCCGAGTCATTGTTTTTCATCAGAAAATGGATTTTTGGGACTGTACCAAAAATGATTCAAAATGTCAAATGGATCGTGCCTCATGTTGAATAACCACTTTTTAACCCCTCAGAGTGACCAACATTGCCATTTTTACAGAGTTTCGCTTACTCAAAAGCTTCAATTTTGACCAATTTCAGGCACAGAAATGACTTTAAACACACTTATTTTAGTCGAAAAGGTCATAATTCACATCCAACAGTCATTTGGAGTCAAAAGATTAAATGTTAAAATTTCATCCATATTGACCATTATGGGAACGTTCGACAAGTTCGGAGTCATCGTTTTTCATCAGAAAATGGATTTTTGGGACTGTACAAAAAATGATTCAAAATGTCAATTGGATCGTGCCTCGTGTTGAATAACCACTTTTTAACCCCACAGAGTGACCAAAATGGCCATTTTTACAGAGTTTTGCTTACTCAAAAGCTTCAATTTTGACCAATTTCAGGCACATAAATGACTTTAAACACACTTATTTTAGTTGAAAAAGTCATAATTCACATCCAACAGTCATTTAGAGTCAAAAGATTAAATGTTAAAATTTCATTCATATTGACCATTTTGGAAACGTTCGACAGGTCCGGAGTCATCGTTTTTCATCAGAAAATGGATTTTTGGGACTGTACCAAAAATGATTCAAAATGTCAAATGGATCGTGCCTCATGTTGAATAACCACTTTTTAACCCCTCAGAGTGACCAAAATTGCCATTTTTACAGAGTTTTTGCTTATTCAAAAGCTTTAATTGTGACCAATTTCAGGCACATAAATGACTTTAAACACACTTATTTTAGTTGAAAAAGTCATAATTCACATCCAACAGTCATTTAGAGTCAAAAGATTAAATGTTAAAATTTCATCCATATTGACCATTTTGGAAACGTTCGACAGGTCCGGAGTCATCGTTTTTCATCAGAAAATTGATTTTTGGGACTGTACCAAAAATGATTCAAAATGTCAAATGGATCGTGCCTCATGTTGAATAACCACTTTTTAACCCCTCAGATTGACCAAAATTGCCAGTTTTACAGAGTTTTTGCTTATTCAAAAGCTTTAATTTTGACCAATTTCAGGCACATAAATGACTTTAAACACACTTATTTTAGTTGAAAAAGTCATAATTCACATCCAACAGTCATTTAGAGTCAAAAGATTAAAATGTTAAAATTTCATCCATATTGACCATTTTGTGAACGTTCGACAGGTCCGGAGTCATCGTTTTTCATCAGAAAATGGATTTTTGGGACTGTACCAAAAATGATTCAAAATGTCAATTGGATCGTGCCTCATGTTGAATAACCACTTTGTAACCCCTCAGAGTGACCAAAATGGCCATTTTTACAGAGTTTTGCTTACTCAAAAGCTTCAATTTTGACCAATTTCAGGCACATAAATGACTTTAAACACACTTATTTTAGTGAAAAAGTCATAATTCACATCCAACAGTCATTTAGAGTCAAAAGATTAAATGTTAAAATTTCATCCATATTGACCATTTTGTGAACGTTCGACAGGTCCGGAGTCATCGTTTTTCATCAGAAAATGGATTTTTGGGACTGTACCAAAAATGATTCAAAATGTCAAATGGATCGTGCCTCATGTTGAATAACCACTTTTTAACCCCTCAGAGTGACCAAAATTGCCATTTTTACAGAGTTTTTGCTTATTCAAAAGCTTTAATTGTGACCAATTTCAGGCACATAAATGACTTTAAACACACTTATTTTAGTTGAAAAAGTCATAATTCACATCCAACAGTCATTTAGAGTCTAAAGATTAAATGTTAAAATTTCATCCATATTGACCATTTTGTGAACGTTCGACAGGTCCGGAGTCATCGTTTTCATCAGAAAATGGATTTTTGGGACTGTACCAAAAATGATTCAAAATGTCAAATGGATCGTGCCTCATGTTGAATAACCACTTTTTAACCCCTCAGAGTGACCAAAATGGCCATTTTTACAGAGTTTTGCTTACTCAAAAGCTTCAATTTTGACCAATTTCAGGCACATAAATGACTTTAAACACACTTATTTTAGTTGAAAAAGTCATAATTCCCATCCAACAGTCATTTGGAGTCAAAAGATTAAATGTTAAAATTTCATCCATATTGACCATTTTGGAAACGTTCGACAGGTCCGGAGTCATCGTTTTTCATCAGAAAATGGATTTTTGGGACTGTACCAAAAATGATTCAAAATGTCAAATGGATCGTGCCTCATGTTGAATAACCACTTTTTAACCCCTCAGAGTGACCAAAACTGCCATTTTTACAGAGTTTTGCTTACTCAAAAGCTTCAATTTTGACCAATATCAGGCACAGAAATGACTTTAAATACACTTATTTTTGTCGAAAAGGTCATAATTCACATCCAACAGTCATTTGGAGTCAAAAGATTAAATGTTAAAATTTCATCCATATTGACCATTTTGGGAACGTTCGACAGGTCCGGAGTCATCGTTTTTCATCAGAAAATGGATTTTTGGGACTGTACCAAAAATGATTCAAAATGTCAATTGGATCGTACCTCATGTTGAATAACCACTTTTTAACCCCTCAGAGTGACCAAAATGGCCATTTTTACAGAGTTTGCTTACTCAAAAGCTTCAATTTTGACCAATTTCAGGCACATAAATGACTTTAAACACACTTATTTTAGTTGAAAAAGTCATAATTCACATCCAACAGTCATTTAGAGTCAAAAGATTAAATGTTAAAATTTCATCCATATTGACCATTTTGGAAACGTTCGACAGGTCCGGAGTCATCGTTTTTCATCAGAAAATTGATTTTTGGGACTGTACCAAAAATGATTCAAAATGTCAAATGGATCGTGCCTCATGTTGAATAACCACTTTTTAACCCCTCAGATTGACCAAAATTGCCATTTTTACAGAGTTTTTGCTTATTCAAAAGCTTTAATTTTTGACCAATTTCAGGAACATAAATGACTTGAAACACACTTATTTTAGTTGAAAAAGTCATAATTCACATCCAACAGTCATTTAGAGTCAAAAGATTAAATGTTAAAATTTCATCCATATTGACCATTTTGGAATCGTTCGACAGGTCCGGAGTCATCGTTTTTCATCAGAAAATGGATTTTTGGGACTGTACCAAAAATGATTCAAAATGTCAATTGGATCGTGCCTCATGTTGAATAACCACTTTTAACCCCTCAGAGTGACCAAAATGGCAATTTTTACAGAGTTTTGCTTACTCAAAAGCTTTAATTTTGATCAATTTCAGGCGCATAAATGATTTTAAACACACTTATTTTAGTTGAAAAAGTCATAATTCACATCCAACAGTCATTTAGAGTCAAAAGATTACATGTTAAAATTTCATCCATATTGACCATTTTGGAATCGTTCGACAGGTCCGGAGTCATCGTTTTTCATCAGAAAATGGATTTTTGGGACTGTACCAAAAATGATTCAAAATGTCAATTGGATCGTGCCTCATGTTGAATAACCACTTTGTAACCCCTCAGAGTGACCAAAATGGCCATTTTTACAGAGTTTTGCTTACTCAAAAGCTTCAATTTTGACCAATTTCAGGCACATAAATGACTTTAAACACACTTGATTTAGTTGAAAAAGTCATAATTCACATCCAACAGTCATTTAGAGTCAAAAGATTAAATGTTAAAATTTCATCCATATTGACCATTTTGGAAACGTTCGACAGGTCCGGAGTCATCGTTTTTCATCAGAAAATGGATTTTTGGGACTGTACCAAAAATGATTCAAAATGTCAAATGGATCGTGCCTCATGTTGAATAACCACTTTTTAACCCCTCAGAGTGACCAAAATTGCCATTTTTACAGAGTTTTTGCTTATTCAAAAGCTTTAATTGTGACCAATTTCAGGCACATAAATGACTTTAAACACACTTATTTTAGTTGAAAAAGTCATAATTCCCATCCAACAGTTATTTGGAGTCAAAAGATTAAATGTTAAAATTTCATCCATATTGACCATTTTGGAAACGTTCGACAGGTCCGGAGTCATCGTTTTTCATCAGAAAATGGATTTTTGGGACTGTACCAAAAATGATTCAAAATGTCAAATGGATCGTGCCTCATGTTGAATAACCACTTTTTAACCCCTCAGAGTGACCAAAATTGCCATTTTTACAGAGTTTTGCTTACTCAAAAGCTTCAATTTTGACCAATTTCAGGCACAGAAATGACTTTAAATACACTTATTTTAGTCGAAAAGGTCATAATTCACATCCAACAGTCATTTGGAGTCAAAAGATTAAATGTTAAAATTTCATCCATATTGACCATTTTGGGAACGTTCGACAGGTCCGGAGTCATCGTTTTTCATCAGAAAATGGATTTTTGGGACTGTACCAAAAATGATTCAAAATGTCAATTGGATCGTGCCTCATGTTGAATAACCACTTTTTAACCCCTCAGAGTGACCAAAATGGCCATTTTTACAGAGTTTTGCTTACTCAAAAGCTTCAATTTTGACCAATTTCAGGCACATAAATGACTTTAAACACACTTATTTTAGTTGAAAAAGTCATAATTCACATCCAACAGTCATTTAGAGTCAAAAGATTAAATGTTAAAATTTCATCCATATTGACCATTTTGGAAACGTTCGACAGGTCCGGAGTCATCGTTTTTCATCAGAAAATTGATTTTTGGGACTGTACCAAAAATGATTCAAAAATGTCAAATGGATCGTGCCTCATGTTGAATAACCACTTTTTAACCCCTCAGATTGACCAAAATTGCCATTTTTACAGAGTTTTTGCTTATTCAAAAGCTTTAATTTTGACCAATTTCAGGCACATAAATGACTTTAAACACACTTATTTTAGTTGAAAAAGTCATAATTCACATCCAACAGTCATTTAGAGTCAAAAGATTAAATGTTAAAATTTCATCCATATTGACCATTTTGGAATCGTTCGACAGGTCCGGAGTCATCGTTTTTCATCAGAAAATGGATTTTTGGGACTGTACCAAAATGATTCAAAATGTCAATTGGATCGTGCCTCATGTTGAATAACCACTTTGTAACCCCTCAG